>NW_013665625.1:1383021-1415290 GCF_000517525.1 Limulus polyphemus
TGTGTGTGGTTTCTTGTGATGACTGATAAATGCATTTATATTTTTGGTTAACATTCCTAGAGTCTTTCTAAGTATCCAGATCCTTGATAATATACGTTTGGTTATTCAGAAATTCTCTTTTCAATTTCACCTTTGGTGAAAAAGAAAATATATCTGTAATATATATATATACTATTAAACAGTTGGTCCGCTGTGTGTAGTATCGAATAATGAATTAGGCGCAATGTCATAACATTATTCACACCTAAATTAATTTTGGTTACTGTATGGTGAATGACAATGAATTCAAAAACCTTATAAATATTATATATATATTACAAGAGGCCTAGTTGTATTTCTTTGGTTTGCTTATCCAAGCTGCGCTAATGAGCCTTGAATAGGAGAAACTGCAGTCCACAGCAGAGGATACGGCCAATCAAGGAATGCCTTTGGACTTAGGCCTACAGATTTTCCTTTCAAATTTATCTTCGGTGTAAAAAAAAAAGAGTAACCTATATATATATATATGATGTTCAATGACATACACAGGTAGCCAAAACATTAATTCAAACAAATAAACATTTAATTTATAGGTTCAAATAAAATATGGTGGTATTTTACCAAAATAAGTAAAAAATGGATTGATATTATTTCTAAACGTCTAAAATGTAATTAATCTCATCATTAAACATCTGTTTTAGCAATTATGAAAGACAATAAGACCAGTGCGTGCAAAATTATCCACTGAAGACATATATATTTCCTTAGAACCTTCAAATGTTTGAACACACATATAAATTACATATTTTTCAAACAACAACGTACTGAATTATCAGGAGATATTAGATAAATATCGTATTGCATACCCAAAGCAATTTTTATATAGAGCCATCCTATAAGTAAATATATTTTAGATATATTTACTCTTTCGTAATACAAAGAAGTCTTAGTAAAACATTATGAGTTCATGTGTAACATTTACCTATTGAAACAAATTAAGAAAAACAACCATTTGAGAAATAGGACTCGTAAACAATTATGACTAAAATAATGTCTATCAAAATCAAACTAAAACTTTTTGTGTGATATGTGAAAGAAATAAAATAAAAAACAATCTAGCTATGAAAAAATCGAAAGCTACATCTCTGCCTTCTTTAATGTAGAATAAAAAACTAACTTTCTGACTTCCATAAAATGAAATCATAGGCTAACTTTCTGCCTTCTATAAAATATAGAACAAAAAATACCTTTAAGTCATTTACAAAATGAAGTTTAACGCCATTTTTTTGCTTTCTATGAATTAAAAAACCCTTCATGTGTTCTATAAATGGAATGAAATGTCATTTATATCTCATAAAGTTAATATCTTACCTATGTTCCAAGATTTAATTTAAATACTAAAATTAAAAACACTTTTCTGCAGTACAATAGAATATCAATAATTATTTTGGAGTCACAGAATTCTCGTTTGTAAGTCTGAGAGCTCATATCGATAAAAACCGAGGTAATCTATTGAATAGCTTTGTGCTTAACAACAAAACAAATCACTTGGGAAAATATGATGTTGGGTGTTTTGTCAATTTCATTTTACAGATTTATGTGTACAGTCGATTGCAAGAAAGAGTGGGACAAAAATTGTCTAAGCAGCTATATTAGAACACATTTATCATTTACTGTTTTTACAAAGATGAAATTACCTATAATTTCCTAATAAAACAAAGACTGATTAAATGTGGATGTTTTCAAGAAATAGTCTTAAGATCATATTTATTTCTTGTTTCGTTTAAAACACTACTTTTTTCATTGTTTTTTGTTTATTAATACACAAAGTTATTCGATGGATATCTGCGCTATCCGTCCATAATTTTAGTGATATACTAGAGGGACGGCAGCTCCTACCGCCAACTCTTTGACTGCTCTTTACTAACAAATAATGGGATTGATTATCACATTATAACGTCACAAGGATCAAAGGATGAGCATGTTTGACGACTGGTTTCGATCCTGTGACCTGCAGATTATGGTTAGAGTGCCCTAACCACCAGACTGGAAATGCGTTCGCTGCACACTTTATTACTGAATAAAATCCGTCCGAGCAAATTTTCTGATATTATTTCAGAATTCGCGAAATATTTACCTGCTCAATTTCTCTCTGCTTACTCCGATTGTGTATGATAACAACCAAATGCATGCTTCTTTATACTCATTATAATAGGCTTCAGATGTGCTACGTTAATTTTCCGCACAAGACATTCCATCTGACCGGATGACATCAGAGAGTTCTGTGTAAAATGTTGTCTCCTGGTACCCTTTTCCTGCGCAATAAGAAATTTTAAAGACTGAGCAATATTTTCTTTGTAACAATCACGAAACAACTCGTTTGTTTATTTGTTTGTTATTAAGCGCAAAGCTACACATTAGATTATCTGTGGTCTGCCTACCGCGAGTATGGAGACCCGATTTTAAGCGTTATAAGCCCCCAGATTTACCACTAAGCCACCGGGAACACAAAGTAAATTAACAAGTTTCATTGGCAAATGTACGAGTTAACAAATGACACATAAGATCATCAACCTTAATATATCATTTAAGGTACTTAAATATTTCTTAGTAAGTTTCAGCGGTTTTTAAACAAGCCTCGAGGTATTTAAAACTCTCAAAACCCTTACAGGTTATTTCGAAAATTCGCGCGAAGTTATGCAAGGGCTCTCTGCGTTAGCCGTCCCTAATTTTGAAGGAATGCAACTTGTCAAAAGCTCTTGGCTACTCTAATCGAATTATTATTCGAATGGTGAGATTTGACGATTATTGCTGTAAGTGTAAATCACTCTTAGCCCCAGAAAACGGAGCATATTTTCGCAATTTAGGGGATGCGAACCATGAACTCTCATATTCAAAGTTGGCATGCTAAGCACTAGGCCATAAAATTGTCAATACAAAGATACAGTCAATAAAATAATTACGATCACAGTTCCGTAAGTTCTTGCCACTATCAACAACATCCACAAAAAGGTATTAGTAAACTTTATTTAACTCTCGGTTACGAAAAATTCCCCATAATATCAAAGCTTTCAAAGGAGCGCCATCTATTGATCCTACATATAAGCCGAAAGATTTGAACATATTATCACGAAGAAGAATTGGTTACTATGAAAGTAGACATCATCACATTTATTAAACACAGTTGTTGTCTACTGGATAGCTGCGCTTTATCGAAGTGTTAGCATTTACTTTCGAAGTTTTCACGTCCTTGTTTTCTACATGTAATGTTGTACTATGACCCAAAATCCTCTCATAATAATACAAAAACAATACTATAGAGCAGATTTACTTTGCTAAATTTACGTTTTAGAAAGAAAGTATCAAAGTTTACAGGACTCTCATACTGGTATGATTAGAAGTATAGTGTCCAGCAGTACTAGGCTAGACTCCATTACAAAGCTCGATTGTTTATTTCTGTTATTCATGTCATTGTAATGATTTCTTTCATACATTACTTAATTTGTAATTATTAAATCTTGTGTATTTTTCTTGAAGGTTAGATTAAGTTTGCATTATTTTGTGGGTGGAAATTATTAGTTTGTCTTTTTAAACGGACACAGAATTTGACCTTGTATTAAATTAGAAATTAATTATCAGTAGTAATACTAGCTTTGTAGTTCACTACAGAGTTGAATATTTTTTGTTAAAAAAATATATATTGTTAAACCATTATTGTTCGGTAGATGCAAGAAATATTATTCAATACCTTAGCTTGTTGAAAACATACACATGTCTGTCAGGTTTTTTATGGAGGCCGGATTCTTTGCAGTAAGTGTTTGTAACTTTTTGACGATAAATTCGAACAATAAACGGACAGCACACAATCCACTTTTTTAAAATAATATAATCAAAACAAGCCAAACGTATATACAAAAATTCGTTACACTATTGGTTATCACAGTTGTATCCAGCACTTTAAGTAATTCTCTTTTACGTCAGAAGCCCACACAGACTGGTTCAGTTACTTCAGAACCCAATTAGCAAGACGAATTATTCTTCTCTACTCTGTTATTACAATACAATCTGCGATTATTACACTTTAAAAGTAGTCACTATATACTCTTTATGGCTAAATTTACAAACACAGTCTAGATTTATTTGACTATATCTCTCACTAGCTTTATCTTATTTTCACTTTCATTAACTTACTTTCTTGCAGTAACTTGGTCGCCTATGTATATATCGCCCGACTGAGGCCTAGAACTTTATACAAACTAAGAGACATTATGATGTAACAATACTCACTTAAAGCATCGAGAAAAATTCAGAAGGCTCGAATAATATGACGTTAATTCACAACAATTGAACTACACAACAAATGATTCTGAAAAAGTTAAGCAAATCCGCGATTTATCAGTTATAAAAATACTAAATTTAACACTCTCGATTTATAACTATCTCGATCATAACTCTCGAACTAATTTTAAATGAAGTAGTCGTGTATATCTAACACAGTCCACTTTAAACTAAAATTTACCAATTAGCAAGATATAGAAAAATGAAGAGCAATAGAAATCATAAAGCAATATATGATAATGCCTACTTCAAACGGGCTAGCTGAAATACAAACAACTGCTTGGAGCTAGTATTTGAGGTTAGACAATGTGAAACAACGTGAAGATCCAACTAAAACTAGAGAACGTAAATCAAAGATATTTATTAAAACTATAAAATAGAATAAGTTAGCGACTGATAAAGAATATTACAAAACAAAAACTAGTTGGTCCTCATTTTGGTATTATGTATGGAATTCCTAAAGTTAATAAAAATGGATATCCTGCTAGACCGATAGTGTCTTGACATAGGCCAGGCCTCGACAAATCCCGAGCTCCAGGTCGCCATGGCGACTAAAAATTTCATCATGGTGCTTAATATTTTCTCCCATTTTATTCATGCATACCGCCATGCTAAATAGAACTCGAATCTAAAACACTTGTGGACTCTTGGAATTCTGGAACTATTTTCGCATTCTTTGAGTCCGAAATCGAACTTTGTTTCTTGGATTTTAATGGCGGATTCAGCACTTCTTCATGTTTTTTCAGGAACGAAGAGCTGCAGCAGCACAACACTTTGCTAACTTCGCGCCTTTTTATTTTTCTTCTTTCTCTCAATTCAACCCATCAGTGCACGAGTTTAGTTAGACTCAGACGGGACCAAAGGCAGTTAGATCAGTCAATACAATCAAGTGGTTGTTGATATCACGTGATCGTTAGTATGCACTCGTTGTTGTGAAAGTCAATAAATATAAACTGATGCCTCGATTATCCACGCTGATCCGAGGAGAGCAAAGAATCGCAGAAAACAGAAACAGCGGCTAATCGAGGCACTAATGTATCTCACTAGTTATCCCACTGTTTAATCTAAATAAACATTTTCAATATATCTAAGTTCCTTGTTTAAATTATGATCTTTTTACTGTCATTTAGTCACATTATCATGAAAAATTATAAAAGTCATCATAATCATAAAAGCCAAGAGTCGATTAGTTGGTCAGTCACGCTCGATTTCTCCGAATTTCGTGAGTTCCGTGAGTCCAGTTCTCCTTTTTCTACTCTAATAATTCCTCTTTTGATTGTCCATTCCCATTTTAGTTGAATTTAATTCATAACATATACGTAAGTAGCTCCTAAATGTCGGCACGTTTTGTGCTATAGACACAGAAGTGCATTCTCACTCTATCAACTCCAGTGAGAAATAAGTAAAAAATTAGCGCAAATCTATGTTTGGAAATTTTGTGAAAAAGCCTTTGTTAAAACAGACTGAAGATACCAATATCTGTAGGGAAGAGGACAATGTGTAACTGGGCGACACCCCAACACAACCTGAACATGCATCTATTGGTTAAAGGACGTTCGTCGTGCAGCATAGAACAGCGGACTACAACTGAAGTTGAGTGAAATCTTTAAGAAATCTTAATGTGTACTTTGTGTGTTTTTGTATACTATGTTTTCAATCACCAATCAAATAAAGTTAACCATCCTACAAATATTTAGTATTCCTGTCTGAACAACTAAAAATAAAAGAGGCAAGGCTAGGCTTGAACCTGGCAACATACATATCAATTATTGTCTACAATTGTAATGGTACAATTATTTTGAGAAAATTTGGGGAAAAGAAAAAAGCGCAGATAATCGAAGCATTAATGTAGCCTCCATTTCCCGGTACAAACAGCAGTGAAGTGAAGTTAGGTAAACCTGGCTCCTGAGTTTTTGGACAGGATCCTAGATCTGAAATATTTATCAAAGCCTGACACAGGCACATACAATCACGAGACAGCGGTATTTCTAGTTAACTTGATGAAATCATTACTTAGAAACAAATACATTGTTCAAAACAGTTTTGAGTTTCATCGTGATATTAAAAAATGATTTTTTAATAGCAGACTACATTGCGCTCGTTTTGATATAGAATTGTTTATATCAACATTCTGTTAGATGTGACTACAACTTTAGGTACTGAACTTTCGTACCAAAATGACAATAAGAAAATGAGATTTTCTAAGCATGCGTTTCAGAAGATCATTAGTTTTGCCATCAAAGAATATCATTTTTGCTATTTGATCTAGATTAGCCCCATCACTCGCTAATTTGTTTCTATTTCACCATCAAAAATGCTGGTTTGAAGAATGTTCTTCTCAGTACAAACTAGTATATCATAGAAGATATGCAGATGATACTTATTATTTTCAGAGGAGCCGGTCATGATGAGAGCTTTTAAATTATCTTAACAGTATACATCCTAATATTAAATTCTCTGTAAAACACCAACGTAACCCTCAATTCCATTATTAGTCCATTATTATTTGAATGTGAAATTTTCCATAAAAAGCCTTTCACTGACTTGTACTTTGATGTTGAAAGTTGCATGGCATCGTCTTTTGAGAAAAATCTGGTTGAAATACTTATTCATTGAACATATAAGTTAACCAGTAAATATGAATTTTTCACAAAGATATTGATAGTACTAAGGAATTTTTACTAAAAAAATGCAATACCGATAGGCATTATAAATCAAGTAATTCAAAACTATTTAAACAATAAGTCTTTTCACAACATAAGTCAATGTAGCCAAACAAATAATTTCTCTAGTTTTTCCATACACAGGGAAACAGATTAAACTGATTAGAATTCATTTACACAAGTTATGTTATCGAACTTACCTGAAGTGCAGTTGAGATGTGTTTTGAGGTCACAGTATTTTTTCGGGTATAAATATTGTACAGCTACCTTCAAAACTTCTAATGTGGTATATTAATATAAATATCTTAAATGTTCTTTAGATTATATTGAATCCACCACTAGTATATTAAATGTTCACTTACGAGAACATTCAAATTTATTATCCTTACATTACCTTGATCTCGGAAGATGTGTGATATAATTAATCCAGGTATTGCTAGAAATATAGTTCATAGAAGGCTAGGTAACACCAGGTACAACTGATACGTGCCAAGTAATGGCAGTTGGTTCAGACTAGCTTGATGGATCTAGCTATTAAACCTATTTGGATATCCTTTCCATTTAAAGAAATTCTGTTTGTTTTTACCCCTTCCTCTTTCACGTAATATTTCTTCCACGGCATAAACATCATTGCAGAACTTGATAACACATTGTAATTGTAGTTCCATCTAGTTTTTATCCGAGATAATCTAGCATTTTGTACACTGGGGGATTTCATTCCAATTTCTTGTGAATTATAAGTACTTCTACTGTCCACCCAGGCATATATCCTTTCTTAACCTGACGTTTTGCTTTACTAATTCGAATTTGCCACAAACACAAAAGTTAAAAATTGGTGTGGAAAATGCTCTACAATACACAAACACACAAGTTAAAATTGGTGTGGAAAATGCTCTACAATCCACGCACAAAAGTAAAATTGGTGTGGAAAATGCTCTACAATCCACACACAAAAGTTAAAATTTGATTACAAGTGTGTGATCTTGTAGAGCATTTTCCATACCAATTTTACTTTTGTGCGTGGATTGTAGAGCATTTTCCACACCAATTTTAACTTTTGTGTTTGTGGATTGTAGAACATTTTCCATACCAATTTTACTTTTGTGCGTGGATTGCAGAGCAATTTCTATACCAATCTTACTTTTGTGCGTGGATTGTAGAACATTTTCCACACCAATTTTAACTTTTGTGTGTGGATAGTAGAACGTTTTCCACACCAATTTTAACTTTTGTGTTTGTGGATTGCAGAGCATTTTCCATACAATTTTACTTTTGTGTGTGGATTGTAGAGCAATTTCCACACCAATTTTAACTTTTGTGTGTGTACTGTAGAGCATTTTCCACACCACAATCTGATTAGAGTGATTGACGTATATAGACCTCATTTTAATACTATAGTGATACGAACTATTATATGCACTGACTAAATTTTTTAACACTGTGATGGACTTGTATGTTCCATGATTAGTAAAATAGTGCCACATTTTAGCTTTAAGAGTATGATTAAAATGTTCAACTGTAGTAGCTTATGTTTCCTTATGCATAGTAAAGAAGTGAATGTCTTATTTTTTGAGATAATATTGAAACAGTCAGTTAGTAAGTTCTGTTCCAGCATCGATTTGAAGTTTACAAAGTTTCAACTTGTTTATTACTTGATTAAAAGCTTTCTTATCCTTGAGGGGAACAATCCATGCATATTCATGGACGTCCGCAGAACTTTTTTCAGGGAGGAGGAGAAAAATTCATATACATATGTTGAATGAATAAGGAAAGAATTATGTTTCTCATTTTCCAGGGGGGACAAGTGCCCCTCTTCCCCCCTGCGGACGCCCATGCGCATATTTAGAAAACACGTCGATAGACGTTAACAAGTACTTAAACTGATAGTTATAGTGACTTAAGTTAGATAAATCTACTAAATCAGCCTGCCACTGTTCATCAATACAAGAAACAATCACTTTTTTTTTCAATTTATATCTTACAGATTTGTGTAGAGTGTATATACCTTGATATCTTAACCAGTTCTTTACCTGATTTAAACTTTACCTAATACTTTTACAGACATATTTATTGGTTGTACTCCACTGTAACTAGCAGGATGTGCACTGTCATAATAACTGGATTACAGAGTTTTATCTATACTAGACATTATTTATTACATTTAATTGATTTGAACCAACTTTTCCTATTTGGTTTACTACCAGTACTATGTGTAGCAGTAGTTATAATTTGACCTTTACAGCAAACAAAGTTAAACATTTGATGACTGATAATACTAACAAGATTCGGTGGTTGACAACAGTTCATGACGACAATCAAGAAACAAATGATTATATAAAACAACGTTCGTTTACTTAAAATGAGCCTATTTATATACAGTTCGTTTAGGTCTTTCAACAGTATGATATTCATGCTTCATATACGATCATCTGTCTACATTTCCAACCACTTCTGCATCTTGTGGGATATTCATATATGATAATTGTTCTGCAAATTCTTTCCATCCAGTAGGGTTAAAATTCTTTCGTTTCCATAATACATCATTAATCAGATCGATTATGTTACTGTTAGGGACAGATCTTCCATTAATCACTAGCTCTTCTCAACCATTTCATGTTACATCTCCACTTGGACATATTAACGTTTTTAATATTTCAGCTTTCTTTTTATACTTTAGAGGTATACTGTCAATGATATCCAAACACTCGTGAATCTATGATTCCATTTTAATTTTAATATTTCCATGGCTTGCAAATGAAAGATTTGATGACGTTGTTGCAGCTGATTTAACATCTTGACTTTATCATCTGCTGGTAGAGTGTTATTATGTATGACAGATTTCATGTCTTTATCTATAGAGATTAATACTTTATGAACAGGTACTTCGTAACCTTTAAGCTGATAAAGTGAGTGTATTAGTTTTTCAGGAACGAGAATTATTCGTTTTGCATATTCCATTTTAAACAACTGCCGCTATACCAATAGTCCATCCAGCTAAACCACCAAATAATCAAAATATTGGTGCTTCACGTAATTGTAAAAACCTTCTTTTCTGTATTAGTAGGTTGCTTTTTTGTTTAACAGATGTTTTTTATCAGCCAAATCTCTCAATAATGACTTGTATCATCTAAGTTTCTCCTTTTGTATGTTCATCATGGAAAGTTTACTCTTTAAACATTTAAATCACATTCATAAATACAAGTTATAAAATCATTGTTAGCTTCAGCAATCATCTCTTTAATTTGTTTATGTGTTGCTTTAGCTAATGCTCAGAGTAAATCCTGGTGTTGCTTAACTCTAGGTGTCATAATGAATACATGACAAAAAGAGAGTGTGTGAACAACATATCTATTTATTTACACATATATTTATAAAACCATTTACAATCCATTCAGATATAACATCGACTTTTTAACACTACAATGTTACATTGTTTCATTATTATGAATTGAACAGAATAGAGTTGATTTATTAAGTTTATTAACTATGGGGCAACCAGTTGACCCCAACTTATAGCAGGGAATTTGGAGGAGACTTCTCAACAGTCTCAGTGTAATGTTTTGTCCTAGCAAGCTAACCACATTTCACAAATAGATATACTCGACGGTTCCACCTTCCCAGGGAATATGGTGGGTATATCTACTCACCCACTCACACTGACAGCGATATGTATCTGAAAGAAATTACTTAAAAAACAGTTGTTTAAAGAAAAACACACTTATATAACCACTGAATAAACATTTGAATGCTAGTTATTTAATAACATATGGCCTGCCCTTCGGATAAAATTCCACAATATCTATCACGGCCAAAATCATCATGATATATGGACATATATCACTTGGGCACAAAAACTACAATCTCATCCTCTGGAAATAAACCAGTTCTTAAAAGTAACTGGTCAGGAATTTGTAGTTTCAAATCGACTATTAGATATCCACACCGTTGCCAAGTTGCATCGTGATAGGCTTCTTCAAAGTATTTGACACATGTCAGAAACATTTGTCTATCTAAAACATTCAGCTGAGAGTTGTCTCTCACATTCCTGAATAAAAAAAATTATTGACAGTTTAAACTAATGTTATGCATTTCTCTACCCTGATGAAATAGATACAGTACAATATAAAACACGGATAAATTCAAATGGTGACGTCTACGGGTAAAAAGTTGGGACATTCCCTTATTTTTCCACTTTCACTCGTAAAATCGTCAATTCTAAATAGATTTGGCGTTTTGGGTTGTAAATAATCACGAAAATTTTCAGATAAACCTCCGACAAAATGGATGTTAGGAATGATTTGCATTAAGTTAGTATACAACTGTTGAAATTCACTATAGAACCATACAATGTTTTTTGGAGTAGAGTAAACAATATCACGATAATTTGATAACACATTGCTAACAAAGTGAGTTTTACCATTCTTTGACAGGTTGTTAGATAAATTGTTTGATAGATTAATTTTATAGACAAAATATTCCACTTCAACATGGAAATAGAGAAACAAAACAGCCTACCGTTTCTTGGCATACTCATCAGTAGACAAGAGAGAAAAATCACCACAACTGTATACAGAAAACCCACCAACACGAACAGATACCTACACTTCCAGTTCTATCATACAAACTTGATAAAACGTGGAATAATCTAATGCTAAACAAGTGAGCAGAAAACATTTGCGATAAGGCATCCATCGAAACAGAATGCCAAAAGATCGTAGAGTGCTTTAAACAGAATGGTTACACCTCCCACTTCATCAAAATCTCCTTGAAGAAGACCACAACAAAAAGAAAAAGATAAAGAAAACACTAACACTACTACCATTTACCTGTACTACTTGCACAATGTTAGAGAAAAACTCAAACACATAGCCAAGATATTCAACACTGATGTCCGGTGGAGATAATACAAGCATAAAGATTCATTCTGGTCAAAAACAAATAGAAACCTACCAATGAAATTCTGTTCCTGCAACGAAACATGCATTGAAGAAATGGGAAGAAGACTTGCGACAATAATAAAATAACATAAAGACAGTACAAGACTTATGAAAACACAAAATTTACCCATTGAAGAACACACCCTGTAAACTGGACACAAAATAAACTGGGAAAATTACAATCATCGAGACAGACAAACTTTGGAAGACAAGAAAAATTAAAAAATCATTTTACATTAACCCAATAAAACCTCCACCGAACAAAGATTCCAGATAAGATTCCTGTGGTTACTATTGGTTAAATAATATACAGGAAGTATCTCCACTAATCAGAAACAGGGATAAACTAACCAATCATAACACGATCTCCACAATCCACCAGAATACTATAAAGACCGACAACACCATACACACACTGACAACCGGGCACTGGTAACGGATTGGTCATTACTAGTGAAAGTGGGTTTTCTCGAGGTACTCCCGTTCACCCCCCCCCCACATCAAATACTTGACATAGGATTTATAGATCCCCGCAGCCCTGATGGACCATCTGTCCGATATCAACCGTTTATGTTTATGATTTGTATTAATTTCTTCGTTAATACTTCAAGTCCATACCTCTAGTCCACATGTGGGGTGAAGGAGGATTACTTAATCTTCGAGCACCACTGATTATCAATTATTTCTTTTGAAATAATTAAGTTCAAATCAAAATAACTGCCATAGACATAGGCACACACTGACCTGAAGACGAAAGGTGGACGATTTTCGAAACGTCGTTCTCTACACTTGTGTTTCTACAACAGGCAGTTGCCATCCATTCAACTAATTTTTTATCAAGAGTTTTAACAATTCCAGTTGAACCTGACACTAAGCAAGTGAAAGGATGTTATAAATGGCAATCCATTTTAAACTACACTGATAATATATGTAATATGATTTGTTTTATATACACATTCCCAGTCTCTCACGAAATAAAATTAATTAATTAATTAATTGATAGCCATATGGTATGGTGTTTAAATCAGCTAAAATGTGTATTTTAGTCTAAACAAGGCAGTATTTTTTACTTTCTGATTCGTTAATGATAGATAGCATTTTCACATCCTGGCATATTTTCCTATCATTTGTTGCTGTAATAGCACATTGATAAGGTGTAAACATATCTAAGATTTTGCTTTTCATTGAAGAGAAGCTTAATTTCTCTCTGTTCATAAGATTTAGGATAAATCCTTTAATTTTGCAACAAGAATTTCTATCTTCACATAAGTATCCATAGTTCTTAGGTCCACCACTGACCCAAGATGTGATTTAA
The DNA here is from genome assembly GCF_000517525.1 of Limulus polyphemus. NCBI lineage: Eukaryota > Metazoa > Arthropoda > Merostomata > Xiphosura > Limulidae > Limulus > Limulus polyphemus. Next base: position 1,396,254 of record NW_013665625.1, read on the forward strand.
TGTCCATCAAGCTCCTCTGTCAATTCACCGAAATAATCCTCTAGAAGTGTATCATTAGTTCCATCTGAAATATGCACAATGCTCTTTGTGTCGTAGTACAATACATATGGATCTAATATCTTAAGTGTGCGGTACAATTTCAGACGAGCGTGAGCCATGGTGAAAGCCACCAGAAAGAGTTAATAAAAAGTTTTGCAACTGATCTTCTGCCTGGATTAAACTCTATGTTTTCAGGGGTCAGTTGCACAACTTCCTTTCAAGCATACTGTTGAATATATCCCTGTTGTGCCTCTGGTGTAATGCAGTGAGAGGGTCATCCTGAACTATCCTGTTATACTTTCAAAAAGGTATCAGTATACTCTTTAAAACGGTTGTTAGACTTTTCGCGAAAATAACCGTCAAATCCCTTCATGTTATTAGTTTTTGCAGTGTAATTCTAGTATTCCTTGAAAAACAAGAACTCACAAAACTCATCAAAGGAAATGTAGCCTTTAAACATGGTTTCCTTTCTATTAGCCCCCCAGTAGCACAGCGGTATGTCTGCGGACTTACAACGCTAGAAAACGGGTTTCGATACCCGTGGTAGGCAGAGCACAGATAACCCATTGTGTAGTTTTGTGCTTAATTACAAACAAACAAAGAGATATTTTCTATTAAAATCCTGGACCACACAATAATAAGTTCTCGTTTCTTATCCAGTCTCCAAAGCAAAAATAAATATCTTTTGGATGAATCTTTAACTTTTATTCTCCTGAAGGAAACAAAGATGATTGGAAAGCATGACAAATTTACAGCCTAAACAACGTATTTTGCCACATCTGTGAAAATTCTTATAACGTTTTGTCCTGTTGATAATAATGAAACACATTTTACACTGAAAAACTCTGTCACACAATGAAACTTTCTGTTTTTAGTTTTGTATCTGATGTAACAGTCTATTGATTGAAAAAATATGTTACAATTTGCACAAACGAGGGGTTGGTCATTTACATAGCCGTTACTGTAACAATTGTTTCAATAACTCGCACAATAATGTGTATTTAAGTTACTAAATTCCTTATCATAATCAGAACAGTAATATCGGATACTGAGGAAACTCTTCATAAATGTTAAAACATCGATATGGTTATTACAAAACCAAAATGAAACATTTTACGGGGTGTGACGATCCTTTGTAGATAACTCTATTGAAATTATCTGAAGACACAATATTTATTTGAACTTTTAAGTGATGCTCAAATATTGTTATCTCTTTTATTCCACAAAGATCAATTGGGATATTACATGAATCATAGAGATAACTTGCCATGTGCGTAAATAGTGATCTTCATAAATCACTAAAATGGTTATAATTAGATGGCTTCTTGAGACGTGCCAAACCTAAAATAACAACCTTGGCACAGCATAGAGTTTCGCTATTATATATATTGTTAGCCCTGTCTGTTTTATAAATTATCAGACTTAAAATTAGTTATCTTATGCCTACTGCTACCTACTGGCATTTGTAAAGTTGTGACCTCAATTTTAAATGATTCATCTAATGCTAAATTTTTTTTTACTCTGATAATTTTTTCGATATATTTACAGGACCATATTAGGTGAAAACACAATATTATCTTTTAAACAGGTGCTAATGGGTCTATCTGACTGTGTAGATAATATAATGACTCTGACCTTATTTTTGGATTTCAAATGATATGTGGTCTCATTCAGTATATTCTGATGTTATCATTAAACGAATTTCGAATGTTTATGAGAGACTACCTGAATGAGTCTTCTTTAAAGGTTATGTTAAAGATCATTGACACGGCATTTCATCTTTGACATGTCTCAACAAAGTTTTGGTGATATTAAATACATCTGCTCAGGGACGTTTACTAGATGTCAGTTAAGGAAAAGAAAAGAAATGCCGAATTAATTATTCAAATGCATCAAATTGATATAGTTATTTGTTAGCACTATAAGAAAAAACACTCACCACAGCTTCACTATCATTGGACAAACGTTTCATTCCTCAAGAACTCTATTTGTTGTCCATAGTGTGTGTGTGGAGTGTGTGTGTGTGTGTGTGTTTACTCTCTCTCTCTCTCTCAGTAGACAGAATAAAGTTAATCAGATTTTCAAGCTTTTTTTATAGCACATTTAAATGTATACTTTATAAAACTCATGACATTTTTAAGTCTTACTTACATAACTGTTCTCTTTTTATTCTATAATTGGATATGGTGGTTTCATACAACCATGCCTATAATTACCAGCCATTATTGTACCGTGTTGATTGCTTCTGTACAGGTGTTTTTATACCTCTCAAACAAGAAGTTAACAATGCCATGTCTTGCTTTTACTCTATAGCGATTTTCAATTATTGTAATTACATACACAGCTTTTGTTTATTTAAACTATGATAATATATATATACATATGTATATACAAGCTTTCTATAGTGTGTTTAAATACCTTAAGGTATACTTTATAAAACACGTGGTGTTTTCTTTCAACCTGTACTTACATACAATGAAGGTCATTTTGAGAATCTTAACACATTTATTATTTCTGTAATCTATAATTAGATATGGTTGGTGCATATAACCGTACTATAATTATCATCCATCATTGTCAATAATTAGTGTCACATTATAATTGTAGACAGAATAAATGTAAATGCCTATACTCTCAAACATGAAATCGAAAACATCATGTCCTGCTTTTACTCAATAATGATTTTCATTATATACACAACTGTTTTTTCTGTAAAATATATTTCTTTAATTATAATTATCTCCAATTATTATCAATAATTGGTGTATCGTCATACGAACCTGTCATTACATACTATAATTAAATATAATTGATTCATGAGAGTCTATAACTATCTCCAATTATTGTCAATAATTGAATCAGGCCCTGTAATTATTTGTCATGACTTATTGTGATTATATACAACTGAATGAATGATATGTCATCTAGCAATGCACTCCCTGATTTTGATAATTTATCAAAATGAATGAGTTAGATAGACATAAGTTACATTCAATTTGTATATTAATTATCTGATTAATTAATTAATTTGATTATATATTAAACTGTGAATATTAATTTGCATATTAACAATCTAATTAATTGATTGGATGATTAATGTATAAATAATATGCAACTTGGTTAATAAATATGCATATCTAATTATGCAAATTAATTAATTGGGTCAATGCCATCAGGGGGTTTACTTTCGCCTCCAAAGTGTCATATTAACTACTAGCAGCGCTATCAGTTATGTATTTTACATTTCAATAAATACAATATATTTTTCTTCTTAATATATAAAGCTAAATTTGTAAGTTATAAGAAAACATTCTGGGACAGATAAGTTTTAGTTCATTATATATATATATATATATATATATAAAGCAACTGAAGTAAACACTTATATGCGTACTTCAAAAAAGTATACATAATACAAACCAAAATATCACAGTGAAGCTTGGTGAATATATGCATATTTTAATACATTTACTACATGTCAAAAACACATTTTTGTTGAACTACCAAATTTATAGAAATAAGCAACAAAGTCTAAATGATTCTTCTTTCAGAAAAAGAATTTTAAACCCAAGAATAAACTGCTTTGTTTGAACTGTGTATCACATGAAATCCTCACGTGTATTTCCATAAGCATAAATAAAACTAAAATTATGATAGTCAATTTCTTTGTCGTTCATCTATATAACCATTAGTTATAAAACTGTCCACCATCTTTTTCTCTTTGATAACTCATTTTGTAAGACATCTATGAATTATTAGCTTCAAATCTAAACAATTGAACTAAGGTCATAATCCTCTACCGAATAACCGAATACTTGAAGTTTTCTTAATAAATAGGGTTCACTTATTGATTTAATCTGATCACTCAGTTTGTTTTCATAATGAACATAAACTACAATATTTAAATAAGCATTAAAATAACAAATTTGTGCACATACATTCTGTCGTTTTGAATTTGGTAAAACAACGAGAAACTTATTAGATATCATATCCATAACATGATAATCAAATTGATATGTAAAAATAGAGAGGATACTATTAACACACACGACACTAATTATATGATTCTGCTCATCTAAGAGAAAATCTTGTTCACTTTTGTTCTGTACAGCTACCCTAATGGCTGAGATCCACTGTTTAAATTCCTTCCATTCTATTGAAGAAAACGATAATAATTCATTTGGTTGGCTATAGTTTTAAGTTTATGTTAGAAAAGTAGATATAATAAAGGTACAAGTAGAACTTAAAAGTCAATCATCTATCATAGACAGACAATCTTTCATGTTATAATTATGAGGAAAATGGGCATATGATTTTGGTGAGGAAGAGTAAAAGATAATATATCACAATTATTTCAAATTAACAATATCTAAGTGAAAGAATAACTGTTTTGAAAATGTATAAATACATGGGAATAGAATTTCTGATTTGTGAACAAATAATTAAACTAATATTGACATGTTTGAGACCTTTATTCATTATAAAGTGTACTAATTATCTACTGTTTTGAATTTACACAGTGTTTGAGTTTACTTCCAAGGCTATTGACCTTTTATTCTGTCAGTTTCAAGTAATAGAAGAAGGAGTCAAAAGATCTAATCTCCCAAATTCCATTATTAGTCAATAGATAGTCAATTTTATTATGGATTTCAAGTGCATGATATGTTTTGTAGAGTTTCTAAATGAAAAAATGATTTATGATCATATTGCTTTGAGTCACTTTGTGGATAATCCCTTATGTTTCGTTTAAGGTAATATATTCTCTTTGACTAATCACATTTTAGAACACTTTGATACACCTCAAATATTATTACACTGGGCTGTAAATATACTGAAAAATCGGTACCACGTTTTCTAAACGACGATTCATCCAGACAATGGAGAAAACTACGATTGCACATATCACCTCTACTGATGTAAAACATTTCTCAGTTCTAATATTTACAATAAACATCAGCATTAATCTAACGTCTGATCTTTTTTGCAAGTTTACTATGAATGGTTAGCTATAAATCTGAACAATTGATCTCAGATCAAAATCCCCTATCTAATACTTGAAGTTTTGTAAATAAACGTTTCAGTATGCATGACAACATTCTCATTTAAAGTTGGTTGTTTTACTTACATATATTGATGATAGCATATCTGTATGGAGACTTGTATTAGATGGTTAAACACAATTGTAGAAACAAGGATAATCAGTTTATGGAGTCTAATTTATCATAAAAGGTAGATTTAATATTTTTTGAATTTATACAGAAATTTAATGTCTGTGACGTCATTACATTTAAATTAATTTGATGATTATGTAGAAATTGAACATTTAAACAATTAGTTTCAATATTAAGTATAATGTAAATATGCGTATGAGATTTATATCTTACTAATGAATGTATAACCTAAAATATATATAACTTGTTCAACTTTTGTTTTCATGGGATTTTCTTTTCTGCCATATTGAGCTTTTAATCCTATCAGTCCCCCCTTTTAGTAAAAGATCGACATACCATAAACTGTTATGGGTCAGACTAAATATCCACACCATTTGGAGATTGTATGTGTTGATCTTTTTATCATTTACATTCAATGTTAATGAACTTCAGATAGAAGCAGAAAGAACACCTATATACAATTAGCTTTAACAGAGATCTGTCAGCATATGCCTAAAGATTTGTGAAAATGTCTACATAAAGGTAAGAATATTTGTTTAAATTTTTTACAATAGTAATTTTTAAACGTAAATATTTACATCGAGTGGTATATGATCCATTAAATTTAGAGTTTAGCACAACAATTACATAGATTAGCTTATCAACTAAACAAGAAAATTAAAATTATTTTATGTTATAAATCATTTAAAGATTTAAATAAATGTCCTTTTCAGGTTGAATAGATATAAAGTATATTATACAACATACAAGTAATTATTGAAATGAGAATTAAAAATAAATTAATTAACGATATTAATAAATGTTTTACATATAAAATCTCAGAAATTCAAAATGTATGTCATATAAATTAAATATATAGAAGCAAACACTATAATCATATATTACAGTACATTAAATGTGTAGTAAACTAATACTTAAATCATAAAAAAATGCAAATGGCTATGCAATAATAATGTAACTCTCTCATTCAAGTAAAGGTTTTATTTATTAAAACTAAATGTTAGTTACGATAAAAATGAATAACTTCTCAGGACATATAATTATATGTTACACAGTATATCAATAAGAATAGTGAAAACTATAGAACTAATGAACTAGTGATACGAATAAGTGTTTTATACATAAGATGATGGATAATTGCAAAGTATGTAAGGTAAATTATTGACTATGCTATAATATTTGCCTCATTCAAATAATGGATTTACCTATAAATTAAGGTAGCATGTGTGATAGAATATTTTCATGTCACATACTTAATACAAATTATTAGCTATGTTTAATAGTTGTCTCATTAAAATTATGGCTTCACTCATAAAATATTTAAAATGTTTATGAAACATGCAAATTAATTATCAAATGAGAACAAAATCAGCTACATTAACTGTCTCATTAAAATAATAGTTTTACTTGTAACTTTTTAGGCTATATAATTAAATATAGAAGTGAAAACTATAATATTGATGATGTAATCATATCCTGAAACTATATTTACTACTTATTTAGTAAGTTGGACACATACACTGTATATTGCAGATGGGTGTTGATTATAATAAATGCAAGATAATGCATGTGGGTTATAATAATTAAAATTATATATGTGTAACTTGGATGGGAACAACCTTAACAGTGTTATGAAATAAAGGGATCTTGGTGTGGTAGTTGATCAGTCTCTTAAGCCAGGGCCTGGCATGGGCAGGTAGTTAGGGCACCTGACTCGCAATCTGAGGGTCGCGGATTCAACTCCTCGTCCCACCAAACATGCTCGACCTTTCAGCCGTGGAGGCGTCATAACGTGATGGTCAATCACACTTTTCGTTGTTAAAAGAGTAGCCCGAGAATTGGCGGTGGGTGATGATGACTAGCTCCCTTCCCTCTAGTATTTCACTGCTAAATTAGGGACAGCTAATGCAGATAACCCTCGTGTAGCCTTGCGCAAAATTCAAAACAAATTAAATCAAAAATATTAAGCCATCCAAGCACTTTGCTGTTCCTAATGGTAGGACAAATAGGATATAATGTTGTATCTACAAAACTATTGAACACTAATCTAAGACAGTTATCATTTCATTGTATAGATTACTGGTTAGGCCACATTTGGAGTATAGTGTTCTTGGGTTCTTTACCTTAGGAAGGACATAGAATTGTTGGAAAGGATTCAGAGGAGGGCTACTACAGCGATGCCTTGGCTGGATGGGTTGATAGAGGTTAAGATCTCTGAAATTATTTTATCTTGAAAAGAGAAGAGTTAAAGAGGATCTGATTGAGGTGTTTAAGATTGTTAAGGGAATTAATAGTGTTGATACATCATGTTTTTTCATACTTAATGGTGAGAATGGTAAGACTAGGGGACACAAATATAAATTTTTGCAGAGAAGGAGTCATCTTCAGCTAATAAAGTTATATTTTTCTAACAGGGTGGTTGGCCTTTGAAATGAGTTTCCTTCGAATGTTGTGGAGGCATTAAATTTAAAGTGAGTTTAAGAGAAAGCTTGATAACCATATGAATGATAAGGGCTGGCTTTGAGATTATATTTAATAGGTTTAGTTTAGTTTAAGGTTGGGACAGCCTAGATGGACCAATACGTCCCTTGTTGTCTCTAAACATTATGTTATGCTAAAATGTAATTGTCTCGCGGTTTTATTTATAAAACCGAAACAGTAGGTATAATAAATATTATATATAGAAGTATACATAAGTTGAGCATGTTGAGATCGGTATGCGGTTCGATGACCTCACCATCCTATGGTAACACTGTTCTTGGTCTGCCTATAGTAACTTAGTAGCACCATCCACTCTAGCAACACTTCCTCTGGTGCCACTTTGTGGAACTATGACTCCTAGCAGTATGGCCCTAGTAACCCGCTCTCTGGTGCCACTTCATGGAACTATGGCGTCATCTCCTTCCCGGATCACGCGTCTGAAGTAACAACCTAACTACTGAAATATGATAACATCGTTGTTGTATGTGGATTAATCATTACAATATTTGTTTGTAGAGTGACTGTGAAAAAACACTAGAAATACATGCTTCGTTTGTTTTTATAGAGAAAAGTCACATTCTATTATCTGCTGTATCCACCGCGCGGAATCTAACCCCAGATTTTAGCACTGTAAGTCCGCACACTTACTATTGTCCCAACGGGGTACAGAAAGATATGCATAAAAATATATTTTGTATGGAATAAACATTACTTAAATTATTTCTTTGTTGAATGACTCTGCAAAAACATTTGAAATACATGGTAAAACAATTATTCTATATGGATTAACTATCAATTTAAAAATATTTCGTTGTAGAATTACTGTGAAACAAAAACTAGAAATGCATGCATAAAAACATATTTTATGTAGATTACACATTGCTTTAAAAGTATCTCTTTGTACAATGACAATGAAAAACACTTGAAGTACATGGTAAAACACTTATAATATGTGGAATAACCGTTAATTTAAGGGTGCTTCCTTGTAAAATAAGAGTAAAAAACGCTCAAAATACACACTACAACAGTAATTTTAGAGTAAATTCCAGTAAAATGTAACCGTGAATTGATGCGAATTTAACAGAAGACAGTGTGAACTAGTTTATAGTTCTGAACTTATTTGTACGGTAAAAGGTCTGGTAGATCGGCTGCCAGTCTTTTTACCGTAAATTAACAGTAAAATGTTTTACAGTAAGTATTTTATACTTGCTATAGTTGTTATTTCTGTGAGCTACAGGAATAATATTGTGATTTCATATATGTGTTTCTTCCCCAGTTTCTCCCTTAATAACACCCTGGTAAGATAAACAACGGTTTTTATGTAGTTGGTACATGCCAGGCTAATCATGTGTTTTCTAGTGATTGAAATTCATAGTAGGGCTAAAAACAGCTCTTATGGGACCTATACTTTACCGAATGCATCACATGACAGGAAGAAAGATTAATTATTTTATAAATTTACTACTTAAATTGTGCGCATTATGACTTCGTGAAGCAGGTGTTCTAGAAGGTACTTTGATAGGAATGTGTACTGCCGTAGATAGATAATCAGCTATAAAATTATGTTAATATAAGTTGGGTTATTATTCTCATATAGATAGATAGATAGGGTTTGTAGATTGAAAAATGTAAACAGTAACTGTTCAAACGTTGGAAATAGCAGTACTTAGGTCTACAGTGTGAGTACCACGTAGTTGTATTATGCACAACTAATAGCCAGCGACAAGGTTCGGTAAACATATCAAGAGTATTGAATTAGGCTGAACATGAGTACTTTGTATGCATACCGCTACAGCAATCTGGGCAAGTGACTCACATCAGTTTATTACAATAATGTAAATTGCATACTCGGTTTAAATATAATACAAGAACACAGAGTAATACTGTTCTTCTCACGCGTAGTTATAAATGTGGCCCATACTTATAGATGGCTGTTTAGAGCTCTTCACCCAACAGAGTATAAAAGGTTGTGAAACACTGCTCTGTAAATACAAGAAATTGTTGTTTCTAGCTCAAAGTTACACAACTGAATATCTGCGCTATATCTAATGTGCGTAATCGAACCTGGGATTTTATCATTGTAAGCCAGGGATTTACAAATGACCATGCATGAAATACCAAATTTGTTTTACTGGAGCACGTACAGGTACAAGTGAATGAAGTTGGCTCTCTAAGTAAGTAAGATGTGGAAGCTTCATGTGGACAAGTATCATTTATGAAAAAGCACAACATAATGTTGTATTGTTAATCCTTATCCTAAAATCGGATATATAAATGACATAAATAGAATTAATGATATTAACAATTCAGTTACTTAATCTAGTTCACACCACAACAGTTGTTGTTCACGAAAGTCGATGATATAAATAGGTTCCAGACCACAACTATGTCTGTCGTATTCTAGCCGGCCTAATTAGCCCTGGAATTGGGCGAAAAGCCTCGTCGGCACTGGAAGTGACAGGTGTAGTCTGGTGGACATATCATAATATACTCTACTCTATTTTCAATCATAATCTTTAGAAATACAAAGTGTTTTACCTGTAATGTATTTTCGTAATACAATGGTGTGAATAAATGACCCTGAAGACAAAGAAAATGAGGTTGTTCGTATTTTATTTTTGAAGCCATTCTTTGAAAGTACGGTAGTTTAATCAAATGAATTCACACCAGGTGTAAATTTGTATAAAATAACGTGTAAATTTTACAATACCAAAATTAATTCAGTCAAAATTTGAGTTCTCTTTGTTTTTGGTTTGCAAAAACTTTATTTGAGTTTTCATAAATACATAAGTTTGTAATTCAATAGTAGGAATGCATGGGTAGTAAATTTGGCTGGGTTCTCCCCTTACCCCCCCTTCCTCCCAAATAGCATACACAAAAATTGGAAACAAAAATAAAATTGACGTTTATTACATTTAACCGAATAATCACCAACAGAACATACAAGTTTTACTTTCAACTTTCAATGCCTAGCCCCAACTTCTCAAAGCTTAACACCTATTGTTCTCAAAACCCACACCTTCACCAGAAATCCACTTCTCAAGCCATGCCTATTATTAAGCCATATTGTTCTCTGGATCCCCGACTTTCAGCGAGTGGTCAGTTTTTGTTGCTCGGAACACGTTTTTTATAAATAAACCAATTATTGACTGTAACTTTCAGTACCGCATTAGTTGCCACAAAGATTAGGGCTCAGATGCCTAACTTCGACACTCGGCCGGAGCTGAGTATTATCTGGTGGCCTAATATCCGGCCGGGGCAGAATATCTGGCTGGGTACCCGTACATCCCTATTCACTAGCGTACAGCAGGTTCAACTTAAACTGACAATAACAATTTCTAATTATTCACCAACCATCATTACTACCAATAAAACACATAATTTTCGTAATTGTTTGTTTATTGCGTTTAAGCGCAAAGCTGCACAATGGTCTATCTGCGATTTGCCTACCACGGGTATCGCACTCAGATATTTAGCATATAAGTCATCAAGCTTGGGACTTAGCTATCGGGGGTAATTTTTGTAAGGGTTCGGCAAATTCGTGCTTCAAATACCTAAAAATGGAACAACTTTGTAACAAACAATACTTATGTCAGGTTTTATGAAAGACGAAATGCAAAAATCTTTTTTACAAATTCATAAACAGAATCCTTGGAATTATGCAGGAAAAATAATAATCATATTTTACATCTTTACTTTGATTATTTCCTGAAAAAAAAGAAATTTGGCAACCTAGATATTTGGATCCACTACATATAACTTACCTTAAAAAATAATGCCTCATTCTCGTCACAATTTCTGTCTCTATACTAGGCTGTTAAAGAATCTATCATAAATAATTGTGAAGTTCAATACCAATAACTCACAAATGGAAGTTAGGAAATTATTTTACTTGTATTCTTGTTTTCATTTTTGCTCAAACAGAACGGTTTACTGTTTTCTAGGAATAGATGTGCTACTAAAACTTCTGGCAGCTAAGATGATGATAACGGTAGGAAACGTCGAATCCGAAACACGTCATCCAAGAATGTGTATACTCGTGTATCTTCATGGGCCAGATCCAAATGAGTATGTGCTATTTTCTCTTCAAACTACATCTCAGGCATATGAGTGACTGCTCCATTTGTATCTTGAAAACATTAAGAAGTGCTTTAATCTCGTGTGGATATTACAACATAATGATAAATTATTAGACTATAATGTAACATAGGTGAGTATGTATGAATGTTACTAATCAAAATAAACGAAAACGTAGTATCAGGTCGGATAAAATAATTATTAGTTTCTGCTTTCTGTATAGTTGGATTTCATCTTTATTTCAAGAATTCCTAAAACACTCAACACAGAACGTGTTTACTGTGTATTTGAAAATAATTTTCCAGCCATGCCGCATACACATATTTTACGCCTGAATTTCTAACATCCGTCTAAAATTATAGTGTCAAGGGTTTTCATCTCTTTTGAGTAGATATCATACAGTTTTTTTTCATACGATCTTAGTGAAATATAGTAGAAGATTTTTTTAAGGTACAAAAGTTGAATTTTACCATGGTTTAAAACATATTATTTTCCTTACAACACTAGAAACTAGGTTTCGATACCACGCAGAGTACAGATAGTCCATTGTGTAGCCTTGTGCTTAATTCCAAACAAACAAACCTATGTGACATCCATATAACTTAATAGTTACTGGATGCTTATTTAAGTAACTCCATTAGTTCACAAAATTTATCTAATATTGTTAGTTTAGGTAGGTTTTATTTGTTTGTTTTGTTTAAGTGCAACTGACTATCTGCGCTGTGCTTACCACAAAGGTCAAACCCCGAATTCTATCGTTATAAGCCTTTAAGCTTACCAGTGAGTCAAAGAGTTATTTTTGGTACGAATTATTAAAGTGGACATTTTTTATACCAAATATCGACCAAATTCTGTTGTAAACAGTTACTACAAAAATGCTAAAAGGCTATTCAAAAGTATCTTCACGTTTTCTACTATCACACTCCAGTGAAAGCTTATTATATGTTTTTAAATAACATTTAGTAAAATCCGAGCACCAAAGGGTTTCAAGTCTTTCTTCTTGCACACACATATGTTGTTGTGTAACCAGTGGCGTAAGACGCGTGGGCCTTGCCCCCTACTTTTCAATCTGTCACAGTTAAAATGTATCAAAAAGAGAAAAATTACTCTCAGGAAAAATAGGAGAATGCATAAAATTTAATCAAGAACCCAACTGCTTCTAGGACTCTTAAGCGATCCATGGACCGCGGCCGTAATGGGTGCGCCTACGACGCACATTCCCTCGCTTCACTCGGTCAAATAAACCTTGAACCACCATCCACTTTTAATTTGCCTCTTACAGCTCTGATTAACCCAGTAAAATTCTGTTTCCTGATAATTATTTTCACTACTTTCAGCAGCGCTCGGCGAGAAAAATGGATGACTTGCATTTTTTTTCTGACAAAATGAAAAAGCTCTTATTGAAATCCAAAACTTAAAATAAACTACTCCAATTAGATTTATTGTTCGTGTACTTTTAGCAAGATGTTTTAGCCTTCAAATGTGTTACTAGTTACTACAGTATTGTAATTAGATTTATTAACTAATCCTTTAATAACTTCATTAACTTACTTAAAATGAAAGTGGTAAACGGAAAGAAATACATATTATATAATCTGTATTTCAGTCTGTTTACTTGTCGTAATTGATTTGTGTTTCGCAAAGCTACACGAGGGCTATCTGCGTTAGTCGTCCCTAATTTATCAGTGTAAGACTAGATGGAAGGCAGCTAGTCATCACCACCCACCGCCAACTCTTGGCTACTCTTTTGCCAACGAATAGTGGGATTGACCGTCACATTATAACGCCCCTACGGCTGAAAGGGCGAGCATGTTTGATGGGACGGGGACTCGAACCCGCGACCCACAGATTGCGAGTCGAGCACCTTAACCACCTGGCCATGCCAGGCCCTGTTTATTTGTCACCAGTGGGACAGCAGAAAGTTTACGGATTTACAACGGTGAATTCTGAGGGTTCGAATCTACGCAGTGGATACAGCAAATAGCCCAATGTAACCTTGCTGTAAAGCAAATAAACAAACCTTATACTGATAGGCGTACGGGGGATTTTTCATAGGAGCACTGTACAAGTTTTGCCCGAATGACGTTATGAGTAAAAAACTTCTGTTGCCAGTTTTTCCCGAAGGAAGGTAAACATTTCCCGAATCACCATATTTTCTGCTTCTAGTTTTGCCCGAATGGCTGTATGTATTGCAATCTAAGTGGGGTTACCGCCCCGCCCCCTCACCTCGTACGACTATGCATATATTTACCACTTTGCTGGATACTTTAAGTAAATTAATTAACGATATTACTGTAGCATTAGTGAATAAATATGATTGAATAAATTATTTTCAGATTTCGCTGAATATGAAATAAATGTATTCTGAAACATTCTAAGTTTGTGTAAATAAATGTCACTTACGGTGTACGAGAAAAATTTAAAAGGCTAGAAATATTTTTCTGAGAAGATGAGTTTCCTCTTAAAAGCATATAATCAGCTTTTTTGTGATTTCGGAATTCCTTGAACAAGCTTTTTTCATTCATGTGGAATTGTGCTTTCGATTAGAACATAATTTTGTCTATACGAACAACGTTTTATGTTTCTGTTTACCATATACCAAAATTACAGCTGAGAGAATGGAGTTGAAAATAGTTCAAGCAACTGTCGACAGTTTTGGTTTCTGCTCAATAAAAGTTTTTGTAATTGAGATTAAGGTTTATTTTTTAATGTTTTTTTTTCTTTTCAATTATACCGTTATCATTATTTTATTTGCTACTATGGTACTAAAATAGATATTAACTTATCAGTTTCATCCTTGAATCATTATTTTGCCAAATCTATCATTTAAATTATTTTGTCGCACATCATAATTTCTGTTTCTCAGCATGTGCTTAAGATACAGTAGAAAATTTTGCTTTAATTATTGGACTCTTCCAATCATTAAAATTTTGATTAGGTATTCAAAGTACATCACTCATGGAAATATTTCATGCACACATCACAAACAGTAAGTTTATCAACGACAGCTTGACATCTTGTACAATGATGTAAAGCTGTTTCAGAGAAAGCTACGCAAGGATGCCTAACAAAAAGGGGTATCATTATTATAACCTGTTTTTCAACTGTGTTTGTTTTTGTTGTTGTTCTTTGTTTTGAGGTAGAAATAAAAGACAATGTAACTTTTTCTGATAAATGTCTACTATATATAGATAATAGCATATTGAATTTCAAAGTCCAAAATAAAAGATAAAATCTTGAAGTTTGTAATTAAACTCAAGAATAAATATATCTTATGAAGCTACAATCGTCTTTGTTCAACATTCATATGAATGTACGAAAACAATTCGAGGTGTATCGAAAATGAACCAGGCCCATATTTAAATATGAGCTGTTTGTCATTATTTGCTTTAGTATAAAGGTCTATTTTGAATCTTGATTTCCATTACTTTTATTCATACATGATGTAAGGCATTTTATTTTCCCTAATAACTTTAACAGTGTTTGACGAGATGCTTCTGTTTTCGTGCAGGTCTGTCATTTCAGCTTGACTGATTAAATTTTGTTTTTAACATTTTATAGACCTTTTAATTTCAACTAACTTTCATATTAATTCTAAAAGAATTTACGCTATTCTAAAGAATTGTGAGCAATATATATTTATTAATATTATAGTAACATGTTTTGAAAATTAAGCATTTATTTTCCCACAAAGAAGTCCTAAAACTTGAACAGTTGTTTATTTCATTATTATCATTGTTATTCTTAGTTTCGTGTGTATGTATGATCTCACATCTACCATACTTACTGCATCTGATTTCTTTCCCTATTTTCTTTAACCATCATATCGCTGGGCGCTTACATGGTTGTTACTTATTTCATGTTAAATAATTTTTACCGTAATTTTCAGTTAAAAAATCTTACTTATGCCATTTTTCCCTATCTTCGGACCTACAATGCTAGAAACCGGGTTTCGATACCCGTGGTGGGCAGAGCAGAGATAGCCCATTGTGTAGCTTTGTGCTTAATTACAAACAAACATTTTCCCCAAATCAGGAATTTTTTTTCCTTACTACGCTATTTTCTATGGTATATCAGTGGCAAGCTTTAAGACTTATAAATTCAAAATTCGGAGCTCTATTCCTGCAGCGGAGACAGTGCAAATTGAGTAGTGATTCATTTAAACAAACACTACACTGTTCTGTTTTGATGTTATCATTCCCACTGTATGTATGCACACACGTTACACAGTTACTTTCAATCACTCGTGTGGATATACGTGTACATGTAATATATTTAATTATTTTTGTTTTTAAACTATGTTTAATTAAACGATAGGTTTGTTTCTTGAAATATTACTGTTCTCTTCCGCTTCAAAACCAGTACTTAAATTGCTTTTTTTATTAATTTATCTATTATTAATTTGTATACTCATATGCCCTCTAGTGAGATTATTTTCGATTGTATGAAATATATATTTTATTATGTATTGCAACATTACAATCTTAGAGTTACGTCACACTTGAGGCACCATGAATATTCACTAAAATTGAACATATTTTGTAACTAAATAGTATCATACTTTAAAGAACATATCCGGGCTTGCAGCTGTTTGCATAATTATCTATGCAACTACGTCAGTTGCTGGAGTTGAATAAGTTGGTCGCCATCTTTGTCAGTTAGTTTTTGAACGTTGAAGTTATCGTTTAGCATCTGAGAACATTTTAGATTAATAAACATTTAGTGTTAAGTAAGCGCACAGAAAGAGTGAAATTTATAAGGTGAGGTTGTTATTTCTTGTGTAAGTACGTTTTTATACAGATACTAACAAATGATAGGTAAAACTTAAGTTGTATTAAAAATATACATGAGTAACTTCCCAAGCTATAAACTTGGTTAAAACTTAAAATTTAAACAAAATTTATACTCGTATGTTATGGGTTAAGTTTTAGTTAGGTTACATTAATTTAAAAATTAAATCTATGCTTTTAAAGTCGTAGGTCAAGTCACAACTTACCATTAATACAGCTTAAAAATAAAATTAAAGAAAAAATCTCGCTAGCTTGCACTTTTATTTTTAACCCATGTGTGCAAACAGCAAATGTATTTGTGTGATACTAATACATCTTTCAAATGTAAGTTGCAATGTGTTACTGTTAGTATACGGCGAAATTCTCGAAATTGTTTTCAATAATTGATTCTCTGCTACAGAAAAGCTAAAAACGTATAAATAAAATCATTTTACTAACGTATTCAATGTCACTGATTCAGAAATTATTTAATCTCGTTAAGTTGTCGTTTTGCATTAATCCAAATAATTGTTATAACTTGTATTTTACAATACATTATTTATAAGTCTCAAAAGTATTATATTCCTTTTATAGGATTTAGGTTTATCACATGTTGCTATGTTAGGAAGTATACTATCTTAAAAAAATCTAAAAAATGTTTTATTTCCATTATATTTTGGTGTGATATTGACAATGAATGAATGATAGGAATTTTTGGTTTAACTTTAAGTGTAAGTTATAGGTTCTGTTTAGAAAGTTCCATAGAATGAAAAGAAGAAAACATTATGTGTTAGTGATCTAATGCATTATAATGTCCCATTATTAGCCAAAATTTACTAAAAAATTGGTTGTTTCAATACTTGTATAAATACTATCATGCATCAATTGGCTTTAGAACTGAAAGAAAAGATAAGCAGAGGTTCATGTATGTGCATATGCATTCCATATGTGCCTTTTTAAAATGTTAACAATGATAATCAGTAACTTGCACTAGTTGAAACTGATCTGAACAAGTATTCCCTCAATATTTAATCAAATGGCCAGCTTGTACTTAACTGGTCTAATCATTACAATTATAAAACTTGTATGTACTACCTACCTAAATTATGTCATGAAATGACCAGTATATATTAACTGATAAGTAATTTTATACCAGTTGAATGTGAGTTACAGTGAAAAAGCTCAATGTTTATTGATCATCCTCACTTGAGTAATTAGTTTCCCAAAATGCCTAGAATACACCAGAGGGCAAGTAAACCCCTTGGTTGTTATGGGTTGGGACCCTAGACCTGCTAAAAGTTTCATTTGCTGTTCTCATCCATGCTAATAATTAACAATAAATAATGAAAATAGAAATGAATATTTGTACAATATTGCACTGAAATGTCCCTGCCTTTGACTGCTATCATGTTAGTGTAAATGAATAATATTAATAGTGTTATTTGATCAGTGTTTAATTTTTAACTATTGTTGATTTAGACAATTAGGCATGTGTTTTGGTAATGTGATTTAAACATGTTTACATTGATATTTATATCTGAAATGTCATTGAAAACAATTTTAAAAGGGGGAATTAGTGTTAGTATTTTAAATATCAGACCTGACAAGTACTCTTATGTTTTAAGGCTACTAATCCTGCCACAAGATAAAGGTAATGTAACATAAGGCTAACAATTTTAAGGCTGTTCTTGCACACCTACATTTGAGAAATGTAAAAATTTAAATCTACCATTTATTTTTCAGAAAATAGGTTCCACTTTTGAAATCGTAAAATTACATCCTCCACTCCTGCTAGTATTTAATGATTACAAGATGGATGGGTAATTAAGTTCAGTTTTTAATAACAAAGATTTAAGCAATATTCCACATCTTAAACAGTTGATAAATGGAAATGAGATCAAACAAGATGACTGCATTAATTCTGAGCTGGTTAAGAAAATATTGGGAGGTTTAAAAAATGAAAAGGCTCTGAACCAGAAAATATTTCCCCAAGGGTTTTGAAGGAGGTTAAAGCTTGGATATGTGAGCCAATTACTACTATTTTTTGTCAATCCTTGAATAATGGGAGGATTGGAATGGAAGTTAGCTAATGTATAGCAGAGATTGCTGGTGTGGGTATTAAAAACTTTAATTAAAATAAAGTACAAGAACAATGTTTCAACCTTCTCAGATCATCTTGTGTAGATGAGGGTAAGGGTGCAGATTTTGTATCTCTGGATTTTCAGAAAGCATTTGATAACGTGCCACATAAAAGGCTTGTTAAAAATTATCTATAGGTGTGTGGGATAAGTTAGAAAGTTGGATAGAAGAGTGGCTGGATGGAAGAAAACAGAGGGTTGTTACAAATGGAGTTCAGTCGCAATTGGGGTACCTTGGGGTTCAGTCTTAGGACCTTAGCTCTTTTTGAGTTACATCAATGACATAGATGAAGGAATGGTCAATAAAATACTTCAATTTGCAGATGATATTAAGGTCCTGGGTAATAATGGGTTCCTCATCA
>NW_013665625.1:1416290-1442340 GCF_000517525.1 Limulus polyphemus
CGGCTACTAGAATGGTGCCTGGGATGGAGGGGTTGTAATATAAGGAGAGGCTGAAATCTCATTGTTTTCTCTTGAAAAAAGAAGAGTTGGAGGGGGGGGGGAGATCTGATTGAGGTATTTAGCATTGTAAAGGGAATTGATAGTGTTGATGCATCATCATTTTTCATATTTAACAATGAGAATAGTAGGACTAGGGGACGCAAATATGAATTTTGGAAACGTAGGAGTCATCTTCAGTTAAGACAGTTTCATTTTTCTAACAGGGTGATTGGCCTTTGGAATGGGTTGCCTTCATATGTTGTAGAGGCAGTAAATTTAAGTGAGTTTAAGAAAAAGCTTGATAAGTATATGAATGATAAGGGCTGGCTTTAAGATTTTTAATTTTAATCTAGTGTAGAGGATGGAATAGCTGAGATGTACAAATAGGTCCCATATTGTCTCAAAATGTTATGTTATGATGGCAACTAATTCCTGGCTAACAAAGAGAAGTTACATTGATCCTGTGCATGTGCACACATGTTACCATATACAATAGTATATAACTGACCTTTAGTCTTTACAAAGTGACCTGTCTTGGCTAGTATTTTGTAAAATAGTCACAGTTCAGTTATAATAGATTATATATGTATATACATTATTACTACTTACAAACAAGTTCTTAAACTTATTTTTCTTAAAACATAGTAAATAAATAAGTGTAGTAAACAATTATATATATTCTAGTTACGAACTTTGTACTCATTTGCTGCTTGCCATAAGTTGCTAAGCTTATCAAATTTCACACATGGAGGATGTGAAAAAGTTTTTTGTTGTTGTTGTTTTATATATATACAATTTAAATAACCAAAAAATCATAAATAATGAAATTCATACAGTAACATGTCAAAATGGCTGAGAAAACCACTAGGTGGACAGAGTTTGTGATTGGTTATTCATGTTGTATCTAGAAGTAAGTGTATACAGGGGACCTTTTCCAAAAATGGAGTGGATTGGGGGGCCACTGTTTGATTCAGTACATGCCATATCTCAGCAAATCGAAAAGATGAGAGGCTCTTATTTTATATTCTAACTTGTCACTATTGGTAGTTTGAGTTCCTAATTCGTAAGAAACTATAGACTTTGTATTCTGACATCGAAAACATCTAATTTGAACCAGTGCTGCATTCAACATATCACATGACACACAAAAATTGATGTTTAGCTATGTTTTTTAATACTTATTTTAAATTAGGAAATTAACAAACATATATTACTAAAATTTGAATTATAATCTACAATTTGATACCAAACTTATTGACATAAATAGTTCTACAAAATTTTGAATGCAAATCAACAAACATGATGACATGGCCTTTGACACGTGACATGTCAAGAGAAACTGAGAGATCTTAACCTGTCTATATTAGTGAGTATATAAGATAACATTTTTATCCCCAGAATCATCTTAATAGCCCTCCTCTGAACCCTTTACAATAAACCAATCTCTTCTCTGCTAAGGAAATCAAAACTGTTTAGTGATCGAAGTGATACTTAACATGTGATTTATGTAGTTAATTATATTTTCTGATTTGTAATCAGTATGTATTAATACACTAAAATTCTATTAGCTTTATTAGCAGCAACGTAGCAGTGCCTTCATGGTTTGACAGGACTATCTCGTTACTAAGATTCTTCTTCCATTCATGTTATTGAATGGGTTCCCACTTGTATTAGATGTGTAATTTAAATTATAACTCAAATGCACTACCATTCACTTCACTGTAAAGGTCATTTGTAAAATATTTTTCTAACTTGGCAGTTTATCCATGTCATTCCATAGCATTTCAACATCCTAAATACAGCTAGAAATACCAGTTTGATATCATTATTAAACATTACTAATTATGAACATTTGCCCCCTATAAATTGATATGCGAGTTGGAAAATTTTTGAAGTAAGAAATTTCTAAAATAGTAGTTATTCAGTGACTGTATTGTGACTGTTAGTGATTTAAACTAATTATACTTGTTTGGAAAATTTCATAGATAGTTACTGGAACATATGTTTTTGGGGAATGTCCTATTTTTGAGGTTTTATAAATCCTTTTATGCAACAGGTAAATCTTGGCTTCCTATTGTGGTTGAAATCCAGCTGCTAATCTGCAACAGCTTAATCTTGGCTTCCTGTTGTGATTGAAATCCAGCTACTAATCTGCAAGATACAGAAATAAAATTCCTGAAAATCTCTTCTGTTAAAATTTAATATATTATAGGTTGAAAGTTACTGAAACTGTTTAGTTGCTTTTCTATTAAAATTTACTTTTTGTTGCTCTTTGCCAAAAGGATTGAAAGTACAGAATGCCTGCCCTACAGACATCTTTACCACCCTACTAGAGTGAAACTTAACCAACTTATATTTTGTTTTCATATTTTAATTTAGGCAGGCTTAGTATGGAGGCTTCTAATATTTCCAAAATATCATCTTTTTTAACTGAAATCATTGTAGAGTTGTAGCAAGCTTTATCATTTTAAACTTAGTCTTTAAATCATTTTTTTTATTTCTCACATTTTGGAAGCTTCAAAACAGTTATACATATGTGAACTGTGAATTTGAGAAGCTACATAGGAAAGTTTAGAAAATGGATTGTTTTATGCCCATTATAAGGATAAGTTGGAATGTTTCAAAAAGAAATGATTAATTAAAATCTATCTAGATGAGTATGGATGATTTTTTTTCTTCATAAATTTGTAGTTGATCCATAAAGCTGTTAATTGATCACTTGCTCGTTCCAGGTTTATTTTTAGAATCCTGGATTGTTTGTGTTTTACTGAAGAGTGGTGGAAAAATAACACTAATGTCTAAACCATCTATTGTGATCAGAAACTGTTGCAAGAATAAGTAAGTAAATTTCAATGTAATCAATAAGAGCACATTTTGTAACCTAACAATCCCAACATGGGTGTAACGTTTGAAATATTAGAACTATGTAGGTCTTCAGTGTAGTAAGCTTCTGTGATTGTTAGGCTTATTATAATTTTCAGTCATCTGGGCTTTTGCATTCTTCCTGTATAGAGTAGAGATCAAGCCTTGGATGAAGAAAATCAGTTTGAAGTCAGGAACATATCTTAATTGTGAATCCATTAGTCATTTCATGTGATTTGGCTGAACACAAATTATGAAACAGGGAAGCTCTATAGTATTCAACTAACATCATTGTATGTAACATCGTGAAGGTTGGAAGCTAGTTCCATGAAAGTATTAGCTCTCTCCCTACTACACTTGGTTGTGAATATTACTGAAAGGTATTCAGTATACAAAACACTCGCACTGAATTTGGACAACATAAATTTGTTGTTTGTCCATGAAGCTATTGTTTTATCACTTGTTCAAAGTTTTGTATTTTTAGAATCCTGACATGTTCTATTGTTCTACTGAACAGTGAAAAAAGTTCCTATGCACAGTAGACCATATACTTCAAGATGGGGACTTGGGTAATGCATTAGAGAAGTTGTGGATGGAGCGTGGAGAATAAATAGCTGGCAGCTCTGATTATGAAAACAAGTAGAACCAAGGCTACTAAAAGTGGAAATTGGTGAGAATAAAGGCAATGTAGATAGTGACTTAAAGTGACATGAAAGATAGAAAGAGAGAAAAGTGATTCAGTGACTTGTGAATATTGATTAATGGTTTAAGCTACATTTTATTGCAATTGTTAAACACTAAAAAGTGCAAGGGCTAGCCATTTGGGCTAGTTACCATAATAGATCATTAGCCCAGGACTAGTCAGACAAATTTTTTGCTAATGAAACTATACAGAAGATCTTTCTTTCAAGACTTGTAAACTACAAACGTACATGCAAAACCAATAAATACTCAAAAAGCCAAGTATTATAAATAATTACTAAACAGTTATGAATTGGATTAAATATTTTAAGGATTACATTCATATATCCAAAGATGCTTGAATTGGTATGATTCTGCAAATGTAGTTTTTAAAACAACAAATATAATGGTGTGCCAATGTCAATCCTCAGAGAAAGGAGGGAATTTTCTGATTGCCTGTTAAATTGCTTCTTTTTCTGCTTTTGGAAAGAAATAGTTTGAGAAATTAATATTACCATGAAAAAGGAATAAATGAAATGTGCAAGTATATAAAAAAAATAAAAAAAATGGATATTTAATTATCCATCACTATCCTCATTGGACTAGTCTTACACTGGCAGTTAGTCTTAATGCACTTTTTACTTATTTTGGGCTACTGAGCCAGCATTAATGTGAAGCCCTAGAGTAATTCATGTAACTTCTATTTGCCAATTATGGGTGACTGAAAATGAAAAGTTTGTGGGATTGTTTTAATAAAGTGAATTACAAATTGTGTAGCATATTAATTTTCACCTGGTGGCAAAGGGAAAACATGGACATTGTGTTGAAATTAGTGATATACTATACTGCTTCTGCACTCCAAGTTAAAATGCACCATTAATGAGCTAGCCCTTCTAACACCAGAATTAGAATAATCAGAAGAACATTTGGTTATTACACTACTCACTAGTTCTCTTATTTAGTGATGTCTTTTTGGCTAAACTGAAAGTTTTAACTTTTGACAACCTCAAAACCTAATTTAGATGTTTATATAAAAGTCTCTTACATTGTTATAAGAGGGACTTGAGACTATGATGAGCAATACATAATATGAAACAGCCATTTTTTTTTCTCAGGTCCATCCCTACACACTAAGCACTATCTGAGATAATTTCATTAATAGTAGTTTAGATTGATAATTCATTTTGTGGTTGTGCTTTATTAGTACAAATAGTTAGTTGGTTATCAAATAAAATAATTTTGTTTATTGCATACCATAACTAATTGGATGACCATTAACGTCTCGGTCTTTTCTTTGTACTGGTTGAGAATAGTTTGTTGTTTGAGGACACAAATTCAGTATTAGATCTAGTACACTATAAAGTTTGTTACAAGCAAGATTAATTTTCAGTTGACTGTGCAATGCATTGTAGAATCTGAAGACAACTTATCATGCCAGGCTAACACTGCTGCCTTCATATGTCTATTTAAAATGCCCAGTGATAACATTCAAAAACTGTTTCATTCACTTACTGTAGCAAATAACTTTGATCAAAACAAGTTATCTAGTAATTAATATAACTAACTTAATATACTGGTCTAACTAGGGTTATGCAGTGTTACAGAACAAAAGCTTAGAATGCATTCATTGGTTGGATTCTCTCTTGCAATTATTTTTAGCTGTAATCTCAATATTATGAGGTTTGGTCAGTTAATAATACAAAATAACTTTTCAATAATAAAATTTTTAAAAATAATAATATTTGAAACATTTTACTAATATCGTTAATGAAACTAACTTTAAAGAAAGAATAAATATATCTTAAACTTTTAACTGGTTATTTGCTTCACGCACTATCATAAATTCCCTGTCTTTTGAAAAGTAGATCAGAATACATGCAAAACTATAATTCTCCTTAACAGATAGCCCTTGTGTAGCTTTGTGTGAAATTCAAGACAAACCAAACCCAAAGAGTTAATATAAGTTGATCTGCGTGTCATGTTTCACATGACATTTGAGTTGGTGAAACTTTAGGTGTTTAACTTTACTTAAGGCTAAGCTGAGAACTTCATAGTTCTTACATTTTAGTTACTTTTGTTTATAATATACAAAAATACCTAAAGGATTAGAAGTACTCACGTGTACTCACTCCATTTGCAGTCGAGTAAAAACTTGGAAATTGTTCTCGAAGCCACATTCAGTCACTAGAACAGAGTGTCCTCAAACTAATTTTAATTGACTTTCTATGAAAGCTATAAGTAGGCTAAAAAAAAATGTTATTGTTCAGAGTGTCAAATCTGATCAGTACAAACCAAGCAATTCTCCTTGAATAATCTGCTCTATTGGTTATTATTATGGCCATCAGCCATGTAAAGCTTAATAAACAATCTTGAAAGTTAGAGAGAGGGAAAATGTGCTTCTGTGTTGGGTTTGACAAAGTTATTGGTATTTCAACAGATCAAGAATGAAGAGGTTCATGTTTTATATTCTTGCTTGTAATTATATATAATTCAGGTTTCTAATTAGTTGGAAACTGCAGCAGCCTAATTTGGAGGTTGGAAGACTGAAATGGAGAAATTGGAGCTCAGATGTATCACGTAACACAAATTAACATTTTTTAATTATTTCATTTTGAAATTAAGAACTTAAAACTTGGATGATATAAATATTGAATGTAATACTGAAAGTTCATGAGCACATTAACCCAGATGTACAGAGTAAAACAGTTCCAAATTTGAGATAGATCACAACATGTTACCAGTTAATTATAAAGCCAGGTAGAAAGGTGATATAGAAAGCTCCGAAAACTTTAAGATATAAACTGAAGAAGTATGTGCAATAAATAGTAATGTGATGATTAAAAATATCAACTTTTAAAAGCAATAAATCACACTGATAGTAACAAGAACTATTGAATATACCGCAAAAAGCAATAAATGTAGTTTAAAATATCGTAGGAGAAATCTTGTTTATGAAAAATGAGTTTGAGCTCTGTTCATACAATCTTGTAATGTTGAACAAATTCTGTTTTATATAATGAACTGTAAGTAGCAAATATAGGAGAATATGTTTAGGATAGTTATATTAGTATATAGTTTATAACTTCAAAATTGGAAGTTTTTGTTTTATTGAATTTTTAGGCTTGAATGTTTGGTTAATGATACTTGTATCTAAATCCAAGTTATTTGTAGTGAAAGAGCTTTTCGTCCAGAATGAGATCTCGTGGATAAATGTTTGGCAGTGTTGAGAAAACCTTGATTATTTAGTGAAAGATTATCCTAATATCTACAAGTGTGACTAATGTGCACAAGTTTAATTTTTTTATGAAGATTTGTTACGAATGAAAATACTTTCATGAATACATATAAATGTGCAACTAACCGAAGTTACCACCGATAAATATTTCTGTTCCTTCAGATATGTTGGCTATATTGTACAAATGTTCTGAAGTAAAAAATATATAGCTTTTTAAGAACATGTTTCTTGTGACACCTTGATTTTTAAGTAACATTATCATAGAAAATCTGTATTTACTAACACACAGCTTTAATTTTCAGAGTTCTTAAATGGTCTTAATTGATGATAGAACAATTTTATCAGTGGGGTAACTAGAGTAAGAATTACCAAGTATTTTGTTTATGCTTTCAATTAAATTGTACTGATGACAATGAACAGCACATACAATACAAAACATAATTAAGGAATTAAATGTTTATCTTAAATAAAATAAATCAAACTTGTTTGTGTTATTGCTATTCTATGTTGGTTATTAATTGACTGTTTTTATATAACTTAGTATCTGCAGTAGGTTTTAACCTATGATGTTCCATTATGAGAATATGAACAATTTGCCTGACGATTAAGTTGTAATTTCTGACAAAACTATCAAATATCCATTTTCAAAGGTTCAAGTATTGTTAAAACAATTTTGACTATGCAATGCAAATACACAAGTCACAGTAAAATCTTGATAGAAAAACATGTATCAGAATCATTTTGTCACTATTTAGTATTTGTAGGAAGTGTGATGCCTCAACATATCAATTTTAGCAAGGGTATGTGAATAATTGCACACTCAGATCATCACTATGTGTTCAGCTTAGGGATTTAGCATTTCTAAGACAGAGAGAGATATCACTTGTATTTAATGGTGTTGGAAGACAAAGGATGAATCAGCTAAGGGATCTATAACAATCTAAAAAGACCAGCAAAGTCATATCCCAGCCATGGTAAGCAAATTGTGGCATCTTGTAACAGATGAGAATCCACTAACACATACTCCCATGTTCATAAGTTGCTTCCATGATTTATCTATTCAACTGTTACATACATCAAGCAGATGACAACTGGTATTCATGCTATTTCATACAAAGACATTTACGTTGCTAAATGCATTGCCTACATATTTCTATGCAGTTGGACTGTTGAAATGATTGCTGAGAAGCTGTCATCCTTGTACAACAGATGGCTTATGGAAAGCAGTTGGAAGAAAGGGTGTTCTTTGGATATAAAATCCTAACAACAAAGCATTTTACAATGAAAACTATACTCTAGAACTATTGTTCAGGTACATGGTCATCAGGGAGCATAACCTGAGGTGGCAGCATGGACAATTAGAATGTGGTGACACTCCATCTTTATAGTGTAAGGCACTCAAGCTCAGTATTCCTTATAATTTTGAGTATAGTCCCAGGTAGTAAATAGGTGTCTAACATTGAAGTTCTTTGCTACTAGTGATATTGTTTGATTTTGACACATTACATTTTCAAAAAATTCACAACTTAAAGAAAATTTTGGAAATTAACATGTCTCGTGGTCAGTTAAAATGAAGGTGAGCAATGAAAATTACTTGTACTTGTTCATTGATATTACACTTGTGTTATGAATAATTATATGCAAAGCAAGCTTGTAAAAGTTTTATATATAACCATTTTAAATTATCTAAAAGTTTTGATTACTTTTTAATATGTTTCCTTTTTGTTGTTGTTGCAGATTATCTTTAAATTTCATCATTTGAGTGGAGTTTTCATAGACCCTCATCACTGTGAAGTGACTATTAACTGTATTTAGAAAAACAAAAAAAAATAACTTTGAGGTCTTTGTGCCTTTTTGGACTGTTTTTATAAATCAGCCATGGCATCTGTTAAAGCAGATACTTTGAACTCTGCTAATCACAACACTGCATGTCTCTCTAACAACAGTGTGGATAATACTATGAGGCAAAATACCACAATATCAAGGTTAGTCATGTTATATTACAAAAGTATTGTATACCATTGCAGCATAGTGTATTACATGATTAGTTGGATTGCATAGTTAAAAATATTACAGTTAAAAGGTATTTTAGAATTTGTCTTAAGACAAAATGTGGAAAAACTTTCTGAATTTTTCAGTTAATATATAGTTGTATACTTCTGTGTTAGATCTGTCAATGTAGGTAAATTTTAATTACTTATTCAAACATCTGTATATTCATTTTGTAGCTATTAGAAACGTATTAGTGTTTAATAAATTATTTGGATTTCTTCACTAACTATCCTGGGTTTGAATCTCTACCTTTCATGATGTCAAAACTGCTATGTTCCTTTGGACAATAGCTCTGAAAGTTCAATAATATGTAGCTGAAATTACTTACCAGTTCTAAATATATTTTTGACCTAACTTAATTACTTCCATTCAATTCTTGTCTTACAACTAAGTTTGTAAATTGGTAGACCCATGCTAATAAGCTTTGTTTTCTATAACTACTAAAAAAAGCATAATAGAAATAAAATGTTCTTTAAACATTGAATAAAAGTTGAACTTTGAAATTAATACATTCCTCCATACCATTTTCAGATACTTCTGTACAAATTTTAGATCAATTTTAAACTCAACTTGCTTTTGTATATAATCTTGGTTTTAAACCAGTCTTGCTGATATCAGTAAGTAATGAGTCAAGGCTCTCTCTCTTTGCATATAAGGCTTTACAAATTGTTTTTAATTTATATAATTTAAATATGATTAAGTTGCCAAAATAATTAACTTCAGAAACTGTTTAAAAATGTTCAAGTTCTAAATTTTCCTAGTTTTTCTCTGAGATAGTGTTCCAAGTTTTAAAGAAAAACAAGCTTATTTACCAAAACATAGATGTAAAGATTGTAAAGAAAAACAATTTATGTTTATTCACAACTGCAAGTAACTACTTGCCTGTGGCATAATATTTGTGAGCTGAGTCATTTTCCATTAACCCGATCACTGCCAGGTACTAACTTTCTTCGTTACAATAATAAAACTAGTGGATAAAATTACTTGAAACTTCATAAGAACTGTCATAAATGCACATAGTTTAAGAAACATAATGCTTGTTACTTTTGATAAATTTAGTTTTTTTTTGCATTATGATCTTTAATATCCTGGAAAATTATATTAGGAAGTGGTATTTATAAGATATGATTATGATATTTATATTTGTTCCAGAGTTGAACTTCTTACTTTTTATGTTTTAGTACATTATTTTAAAATCTCTAAACTTTTTATTGTCCATAAAATCCAAATTTTGTCTATTTTTAATATTTTAATAATCATGTACTCTCTTTACAGTTTTGAAGTAATATACAAGACCAAAAATAATATTTCTAAGTAAACCTAAACAATAAACAAGTATTTTTTTATTTTTAACTAGGATTACACATTATATATCTTCATTTAAAAAAAAAATCATTTAATTTTGTTTCTTTGAACTTTCAAACAAGTTTATTTCAACACATGTCCTTATATATTGTTTCCTATACAGACAGAAACCAATTGCCACTACTTGTGAATGTATGTAATAGCTTACAGTACAGGTGGTTTGAATAACACTGCCTGACCGAAGTTACATGATAAATCCTGTTACAAGAGACTACCAAATGATAGACACCATAAATTACAAAGAAAATCATCTTAAGTACTTAAGGTTACTCCTGGTCGCATTCCTCTCATTATAGGCAAGATTTATATTGGAATTCGAAACTTAAGCTCTTCAGTGTATTGACACCCTAACTTTGAGAATGTATTATTGAGACAAATGTGTTTATTCCATTTCACAACCAACATATGGGTTTTATTGTTGCCACTTGTACACCGAGTTTTAAATCCTTTGCAAAATATCAGAATAAGCTTTTTATATATCAGTTACTATTTTAATTATAAAGCACCACAAGAGTGTGATTCTTACTACAAAGTAAAGATAGTAAGAAGGAAAAATATAAAATTCCTATATGGTACTAGTAGTATGTACAAATCACACAAGTTATCATTCTAAATACTGAATCATATTTTTATTATGAACTAAATATAAAATTATGCTAAATTATTGAATTTAAAACTGCTAATTTAAATGCAAAAGAATATAAAAATCACTCTTTCAGTTCAAAGTGCTAACCCTAATTCACGACCATGCACTCGCCACTTGATACATCTTAACCTTAACATTTCTTTCCTAAAAATATATCTATTTTGAGTAAATTTTTCCATATAATGATTGATATAAATAGATATACAATATAGCATGATTTAACATAAGTCGCATACATCTCTCAAATGACATATTACACAGTTTACTGAACAGATAATTGTCATTTTTTCTGATAGTACCAGTTTTGTTCCCACAGGAAGCATTACAAACTTGGATGAATTTGTAATGGCTCTTGTCACATAGTTAGAAAGCCAGAAAAATTGTGCTAATTATGGGACATTGTCTGATTTTTTTTCATGTTTTTTATTCTATGTTCTTTGGTGTTTTATGTAATTAAATAAAAAATTTAGTGCATTACTACCAAATGTATTTTAAAAAAAAACTAAATAAAAGTAGTAGTGTTAAATGTCATTAACAGTTGACAGCAAAAACAAAAAAGAAATGCCTAGATAAGTACCTTATTTCTTGATTTTCGTGTGTATTCTTTATTTATTATTAGGTAAGTAACTAACATATAAAAATAGGAATCTCTTTAGGTTAGATTAAGTGAAATATAATAAAAAAAAAAGTTTTGTGAGGCATTCTTGAGCAGATCAGGGTAGCTTGTGGGTAATGTAATTCAATAACGTAACATGAGCCCCATGTGACTTGCAACTTATAATGGTGTGAATAGTAGTTACACATGGTTCAAAGGGCAATAAAATTTATGTATAAATAGATGTATACTGTTATGAGTTTAACCCTTTGACTGTGACCTACTTCATTGTTAGTAGGTATGCAACTCTCATAAAAGTTCTTAACAAAAATTAAACCAATGGATGAAATTCTTATAAATTTCAGATGAAAAGCCCTATAAGTATGTAGTTTTTGAAAAATAATTTTTAATTTTGATTTTTTAACATGCAAAATGATTTTTATTTTGAGATTAAAAATACTTTTATGCATCACTAAATTTTCAAATTTCACGTGTGAAATCCTTATGTCCAGATAGTTATCAAACATCTCTTGTGAAAAAATGTTATATTTTATCAGTTATTTTCACTATATAGGTTTGGTCCATTTGACTGATCTTGTAACCACTGTAAAAAATTATGAAATAAATATAAATTATGCCTCTTTCAATCTAGAATGACTACAAATTATAACACAAACATAAATTTAGGGGTTTTTTAGACACTATGCAAATGAAATCTGAGATTTTTGAGATGAAGAAAACTATTTTTAACCTTCACATGAAAATCACTTTGCACTCTGACTACTCAAAAAAAAATTTCATGGACAAATCTTTTTGTAGCTTATTAAAAATACTTCACTGATTTTTGTATGTGTAAAAACTTGTAATGTTTACTGAAACCCTGCTAAATTTTAAAGATATACGTACTATATTAAAAATTATTGGTATCAAAACTATAATGACTTTAAATGAGTACAAATTGGTCATGTGATTCGATCAATCTGACCAAGCCCATGTCGAGAGAGAGAGAGTTAAACCTGTAACAACCAGTGAACACCTTTCAGATGTAGAGTTGCATACGTATTTATCACATTTCAGAACTTAGTAAAAAGAAATTGAAATAGAATTATTATTTTTACTTAAATATTTTAGAATTCATATTTTGTCATTTTGTAACATTTAGTTTAGGTAATTCATGAAGAAAAATGAATTTTCAAACTTGCATTTCTGCATAGTTTCAAGGAAACTCCCTATCATCCCATTAAAATAATTTTGTTTTTAATATGATTTTTCCTTTTCTCTGGTTTTACTAATACAACATATTGCACCCTTTTATGACCTCGCAGCATGTGAACAGGAAAAACTACTAAAGTAAAGTGAATAAAGTGGTGTAAAATGGAATTTATAGCTTGTAAGAAAGTGATTAGATGTAGCTCCTGCAGAGAACAACAGAATTTAATGAGAAGTTTAAGACTTTGGAACAAATAACAGATCTGTGAAGTTTTTGTAGTTTCTCTAGATCTTCTTTTCTTTCCAGATGTTTTCCTGTTAAATTATGTTTGAAAAGCATGGAAATTCTATGTCAGTTCATCAATTAGGTTTAGAGAGTAATAATGGATGACAGCAAAATATTTCTAAACAGTCTCAACAAAATATTAGAAATTCCACACATAAAAAAAAGAAAAAGAAAAAATTTAAATCCAAACTAAATAATATTTAACATTTTACAAAGTTAATGCAATTTAGATAAGTTAGGATAATAGTCAGTAGATGTCTATTATCAACCACACGAATCCCTATCTAGAGATAATATTAATTTTGAACTGAATATTACTGCCACTCATATAAGAACTCCAATACAAAAATAAAAAATCTAGACTGCCCCTCACCCCTTGTTACTAGATCTTGAGGTGGCTGAAGTAAAAGAAATAGTAGTACAGGCAATAAAGCAATCAAATACATTTGATCAGCCTGAAGCAGTGTACAAAAAAAGTGCATTTAAAACATGCTTTTGATTCATTTATCCTAGGGCATTGAGAAAATTATATAAAGCAGCCCTAGGCCTTAATTTTTGAAGGCACTATTTCAGAAAAAATTAAAAGATGCTTAATTTGGGTAGAAAGTGGTGTATTTAGGCTGCAAATGCCTGGATTGATAAAGTATACAGTACACTGCTAACAGCCTATCTGCTAGCAAAACTGTACTGTAAAGACTGGATGGTGTGAGTCTAACTGGCTGGCCCGTGTTACCTGCCTTGGCAACTAGTCAAACACTTAGAAGCTGTGGCCTTCTATCCCCCTCTTCTTTTCCTGACACTTAGCCTGGGTATGCCATGCAGCTCAAATTGGTATCACAAAACCAGCAAGAAAACAACAAATGAGAATCTTATTAATCACAATTATTATTATTAGCCTTCTGTATCATTGATGCATAATTACTCAACAGTAGTAAATGTGCAAATTTTCCTTCTGATATGTGTATTAATATTTGTTTTTGTAGTTCCTTTTAATTGTATTAGCAGAACTGTAATACTAATACTCAATTTATTTTGCTTGCATTAATGTCATATGATGTAAAGAGGAATTTACAATTAATATTGTAGTTTTATAAGTAACACTGAATATAAACATCACTAATGTCATCTGTTTTTTGCATCTGTGTAGAAGTCATGTTTGAAAAATTGCTAGCTAGTAAAGATCACATAAGGCACACACACACAATTTCTATTGCACTAAATACTGTAGATTTTATTAATAAATCTTTTGTTTATCATGTTTTATTAAACTCTTTCAGCGTGGGCTCTGTTCCTGGGGCTGAACTCGTAACCATTTTGTGCTTTTTATAGTTTTGTGAACATTTCTTTATCTACTGTTGTATAACAATGTACTCTAATTTTTTTCAATCCATATGAGGAATGAATTTTGCAATGTGCAGTACCAGTTTGTTTGTTTTTTAGGGGTGTGGTGGGGGTATTTTTAGACCATCGACCCTATTGGATCTTTAGGTTACTTTGCAATGCTACCAGTTGGTTATTTGGCCTGTCAACTGCCAGGGTCACTAAGGCTGCCAACGTGTTGAGACTCCTCACCATAATTGAGGATGTGCACGGTACTTGATTGGTTGTTGTGCAGCCACGCAGCTTTGAGGGAACACTGCTATATAGGGGTAGTTGTTAATATTTTATTAGCATTGGATAAACCTGAGGGAATTGTTCCAGATAACTTCACTACAAAAATGTGTATAAGATAGCCAAGTTATTGGTTAATTGTTTGTCAGTAATCATATTTTTCTCCCAATTACTGCTATAATTCAGTTGATTTGATACAGCCCTTGATAGTCATGAAAAAATAGCTTTCCAAACCTAGAAAATCTTATCTTCATTGCAGTTTTAGAAAGACATAAGAATCAGATTTTGTTTTACACTGTAGCATCGGAATTGAAGATGTTCTCTTGCAGAAGCTTGTGTATTCTGTTATTATCACAGTTTAAAAATTTTGACAATCATCTATCAATCCTGCATATAGTATTTTCCTAACCCCTTTTGACTTCAATATCTTTGGTCCTCTCTCTAATTCTGTAACACCTGGCTGGGTGCACCCTGCCCTGAGACCAAAATTTAAAAAAATTATAATGTGAATTTATTGTTTGACATTTTTTCTGATACTTCAGAGTTTAAATTTATTCAATTAAAAAATAATTTTATGGATGTTATTTCTAAATTTCAAACAATGCTTTTGGGTTGATTTCAGTTGGTTCTGATTAAAAACATCAGTAATTGTGAATTTCTGAATTTTCTTTTCTAAGCATAATATGATACTTATTCCCATAAAAAGGAAGTCAAAATATTTTTGATCAAAAGAATACTAATTTGGACCTTTTAACTTCAATACAAGTGTAGTTTTATTGATTTTAACCAATCAATGTTTCTCAGCCTTGGTTGTCATGGCTTTAAATAAGTTATCAATCTCTCCTTTGATATAATGCTAGTGATGTAAGTGTGTAACAAGAGCTTTCTCCGTTCTTTTGAACAGTGTAAATCAAAGTAGCTTTCACTAAAGAATTGCTTAGGTATCAGAACAAATTGATAAAAGCTTAGCTTGGGGATATGCTGGGTAACAAATGTTTATGAACAATTTTTGCCACAATTACAGTTCTGATTTTAAGTTTGTGAAAAGCTTGTTTTATCATTTTATTCTTCATTTAAATTGATATTGTAGTATGATACTAAGGAAGTGTTTTTATGGGACAAGATTAAATTGAAAATTTAGGCTTATGGTAGTCAGATTATTTTGCACTTGACTGTATCAAGTTTAATTTTTTTGACAAAACCAACGTTTATTAGGCAATGTTTGCATTAGGTCTTATTGGCCTAACTGAGTTCTTGAATTGGAAAATAAAATAAAAGATTTGTGAAAGAAAAAATATATGAATGAATATAAAACAGGTTTAAAACTTATAAATATGGTAAATGAATATAGTGTTGTGATTACCTCCAGTTTTTTCATTATCCTCCATTTCTGAGAAAAATTCTAACTTAGAATGCTAATCTTCTTATCATTAAGCCAAGAAAACCATCTCTTAACCAGAAGATGAGTGCACTGCCACCACATTTTTAATTGTGAAAATAGAACAGTACATGAACCTTGATCATTGAATATTGGATGGAGTAAAACCGTAAACATAGTCCATTTATTTATTCTTGGACAGTGTAGCTGGGCCAAGAACATTGACCTAATAATAATAGTACCAATGAATAACATTTTTCCATGCTACACTTTTCCAATAATGTAGTTAGTAAGTAGCAATAAAGTGCTGCTATTACTAATATTAGCAGAAATGCTGGCCAATGAGCAGCTGTTTTTACTAGTAATTACTGATCATAGTACTCATACATCATTAAAAGGGGGTGGGAAGAGATTTGTGCTGTGGTACCATTTATTGAAAAACCTTTTTTAAAAAAAAAAAATCCATTTTTATAGTAGTATGTTTACAAATTACTTGAATAAAGATATAATCAAATCCTCAGGTACAGTCCTAGTGAAAGTTGTATTCTTGTTTTGAGGAGAGTACTTATTTAAAATTGTGTTCTGGGATAAAGAAATGCACATAATGTAGTTATTTTTCTAATTGTCTGAATCTTGAATACCCAAAGTGTGAATTTTTTTTTTTTTTATGGATTTATGTTAATGATGCCATTGAATAGATGGCACCATCTTGTATTTATTTCAGACACTGACAGGTACATAGATATACATGTATATATCTATATATACACTTGCTCCTAAGGTTATGTTATTGTATTGATCTTTATTTGTGTCTTGTTTAGTTTGTCTTAGTGTTATAGACTAGTCTTTACTGTCTATAATTTGGTGGTATTGTATAATCTGTCCTACATACAACTTCAGTTGTGAAGTGGTACTGCAAAATTAGAAGTTTTATTAAAATATTGGTATATAAATTCATACTACATTACTTGTTGATCTTAAATACGGAGTCATTGCTCTCCCACTGGTTGCATTGAACTTCATTTAAACTCCAATATATAAAGCACTTGCGTGAGTATTTGAGAACTAAAGAATTTCACACCCTGATTTGATCTTGTGGCTACCAACCAATGTTTTGATGAGTAATGTTAAAATGTTTCAATCTGTTGACACCAGTACCTGATTCATTTTGAATGATTACTGTTTGTGGGACTTGGTGATTTTTAATTGGTACCATGCCAGTGTTTAACTTTTTACCAAGTAGTTGTATTTATATATACAGTATGTGTGTGTGTGTGTGTGTGTGTGTGTGTGCGCAATAAATGGACATGATTTATATAGGTAAGTCCAAATTTTTGCTAAGAGATGATTTCTTGGATAGCTCAGCTCCATATTATAATTATTTAAAGGTTACTGTTTTGAAAATGATCACAAACTAATATAAATGGAAGTTTTTATTACAAAAGTGTGATTATGTTAAACGTGTGAAATATGACATTTGAAATAATTTTTGACAAAATACCCAACAGCTAAAGTGTTAAATTTCTGGCTGAAACAACATGTGTTGTTCTGAAGTCATCTTTCATAAGTTATATTCAGATTAGTAGAAACACTTAAAAATACAAATAAAAGCAGTTATGGTTGGGGGGGCAGTAGAGTTGAAATTTTACAGATTGTATAGTTTGTTGGGTTTTTCAAAATGATCTAACTTGTTATTGTAATATTTTAAACAGAAGTAAGTATCTTATTTTAACATTTCTTTCAGAGACATAATATCTGATGACATTGGGTGGAAAGCCAAACTCAATATTCCTCAAAAAGACAATCGGAAAAAGACAGCGGTAAAAAGAAACATAATATTACTGATAAATTTATCACATTTTAGAACCTACTAGATACAGCCATAACTGAAATATTAACTTCTGTTTGTTGTTTAAATAAAAATGGAAAAAGCTATTATTTTGTTATACTACTGTTTTTATGACAACCCATATTTTCTGACTAAAACAGTTTTAGAGCTTGGCTGTGTGGTACGTATGAAGAATAAATGTCAACTTGGAAACCTAAAAGGCTGCATTTCTTAATAATGAAACCGTTTGATAAATTTTTGGAACTGGTTTTTTCTAAGTACTTTATTTTTTGTATATTATTCATGCCTTTTTCAATATGTTTTGTTATGATTACCATGTCTGTCAATTGCAAATACAACATTTTTGTATGTTGTTTATTGGTGGTTAGTTGAACACAAAGTGAATCATCGTGAAACTAATTTATTGTTATAGTGTAGTTATGCTTAGCTAGCTAATAGATCAGTAGCCTAATTGACTTCAGGGAAATTAATGGTGGTTGCAAAAACTATTTTAGAACTAAACTAGTCTCACACTTGAAATGGGGGGTTTTACTAAATGCTTAATTGGCAGAACTGAGCTTTCTTGGTGGCAATTTGTAACTATAACCTAATTTGTTGTTCCACATTTACTTGAGTGTTAACCCTATCGCCCCATGTATCCTTTACTGAGCATGACACAAGGTTTTAGTGTCTTACATTCAAAATTTTAGTATACTACTTTCTTTGTTATACCAATTAGAATAGCATAAAATCTTAGCTAATAATACATACTTTAATAGTATACAAGTTTAAGTTCTTAAATCTACAAGGGAATATTTTTAAAAAATCCTTAATTTCCACTAGTGTGACCCATGTGACACACTTTGTGTTAGCATGTGATGAAATTAAACGTAAATTACTTCCTATAAAATTCTTATCGCTTAGACAAGCCATAATTTTTATAGTCTTCATAATTTTGTTTGGTTATAGAGCTATCAAATAGAAAATTAGACCCCCTCCTGCTACACCCACCTGTCGCATCCTCTTTCACAGTTCGTTGATAGTTCTCTCTTACATTTCATTGTATATTACCTATAACCAATAGAAAGTCAAGGTTTTAATGTATCAAATGATTTATTGTATAACATTATGTTCTGAACAGTTAGATGTCAATTTCACTCGGAGTGCCAACATTGTTCCCATGGGAAAGTTAACGACTAGCTTGGATGAATTTGTAACGACTTTTGTCGCATAATTAGAAAGCCAGGAAAATTTTGAGTTGAGGGAATTTGTTTACTTTTTGCATAATATTAGTCTATATTCTTTGGTGCATTATTTAATTAAATAAAAATTATGTGCATTACTATCATTAGTATAAAAAAAAAAAATTAGGGTTAACTCTCTTCAAAACCCAACAGCAAGAAAAAGAAAAGATTAGATAAGTACTTTGTTTCTTTTTTCTCATATTTATTCTTTATTTATTATTGTAAAAGTAACTAAAATCTAAAAATATGGATATTTAAGTTATTTAAGACTAGATTAGGTAAAATAAGTAATAATAATAATAATATAATTAAAATGCCTCGCATACATAAGCAGCTCGTGGGTAATGTAATTCGATGGTGTAATGTGAACTGCACATTTTCCGAGTGATTTACAACTTATAATGGTGCGTATAGTTAGACACGGTTCAAAGGGTCAATTAATTATAAATAGGTATATAATGTAGTTTCTTGTTACAATTTAAACTCATTCTAGAAAGAAAACAAGGTTAATTTAATATTTTTTTTTTGTGTGTGTGGGTGGTGGTGATGGTTACGAGGTCGGTCAAATTGACCAATCATGTTTTCAGATAGGGTAGAGAAAATAACAAACTATGAAGTTTTACTGAAAAAAAAATTTTTAAAGCATTCGAGATTTTTTTAGGGATTTACACAAAGGAAATTTGAGATGAGAAAGTATTTTATTTTAACATGAAAATTACTTTGCACAGAGACTAATGAAAACAAATACTCAATATATTCATGGACAAATCTATATTTTATTTTATTAAAATTACTTCACTAAAAAATACGACTTTTTATATGTGAAAGACTTGTAATATTAACTGAAAGACTGCCAAATTTCATGAAGATATACCCCACTATACTGAGTTATAAGTATTAAATCTATAAAGACTTGAAATGAGTACAAAAAGGTCACATGGTCTGTCAAATTGACCAAGCACATATTGAGAGCATTAATGTAGTTTTAATGTTTCACTCAGGTTTCATTGATAACATAACTCGGTTTTGCTACTGAATGCATTAATGAAACCTATTTTCTGAGAAGGATCTTTGTTAGTAATGCACTAATGTAATATTAACTTTTTAGTAAGATGTCCCCTTTTTCAGGATGTAACAGAAACAAAGGGAAATGAATTTGAAGACTTTTGTTTAAAAAGAGACTTACTCATGGGAATATTTGAAAAAGGTTGGGAAAAGCCATCACCTATTCAAGAAGCAAGTATACCCATTGCCCTTCTTGGTCGAGATATTCTTGCTCGTGCCAAAAATGGAACAGGCAAGACAGGTGCCTATATTATTCCTGTTCTTCAAAGAGTAGATACCAATCTTAACCACATACAAGGTAAGTTTTAGTGTGGTTTTATTTTGTTTTTTTTTCTCCCTCTCGCATCTAACTCTGACAAGTGTTTGGATTCATTGTACTTTTATGGTTTATTCCACTTCTTTGTGGATAAAATAGTTTGAAATGTAGCTTTTGCAAGTAAAATATATTTTTATGTGATGTTTATAGAAATTTACAACTTCAAAATTTCAAAAATAATTCAGTGTAATGTTTATATCAAGTGGCCTTGAATCACAATTACCTTACAATCCCAACCAAGCTACTTCAAAAGTAGAAAAATTCATTGTAGCACAGTATCACTACACTTAAGATTAGTTTGGCATTGTGTTATACTAAACTTATGTTAATAAAGACTGGCAATTTAATCAATTGCTACAGTTTTTGAAATTTATTAAGCTAAACAAATGCTGTAACATTAATTTATTTAACCCTTTAGTTAGAAGTAGATCAAAGTGTGCATGTCATGACACTTGAGTTACATGCAAAATTTATTTAACCTATTTTATCATTGTATATGAATAAAATTGGCACCAAAATATAGTTAATAGATCAAATTTTAATATTATATTAAAGTTGATAATTTTATAAAAAATATTTTAACATCCTCAGTCTCCACTAGTATAAAAATTAACATTTGTTCTCTACATCTTCTCTCTTCTCTAAATTTACCACACCTGAGAAGTACAGAATTTAACTTAAATTATTTAATGTAGTATAGATATTACCAAGGAAAGCATAATTTTTATAGCCTTCAATCTTGTTTGTTTACTGAGCCATAAACTACAAAATCATGCCTACTTGCCACACCCACATTTCACATTGTGTCTTTCACTAATTTCTAATACTTCTGAAATTTTATACAATATCATTTATAACCAACAGAAAGCCAAAGTTTTAATCTATCAAATGATGTATTATGTTATTTTCAGTACATAGTATGGTCTATTTTGCCCCCATTTTGGAATTTTTCTCAATGTTCACATCAACAAGCTTAGCTAAGTTATTAAAGGCTCTTATTGCATAGCTAGAAAGTCAGATAAATTATAATAGTTATAGGACATTGTTTGCTTTCAACATGTTATTATTCTGTGTTCTTAGGTGCATTATTGAATTAGTATAAAAAAACAAAGTAGAGTTAAGTGTCATCAACAGTTGACAACAAAAAAAAAGACTGGTAAATATTTTGTTTCATGTTTTTAATGTGTATTCTTTATTTATAATTGTAAAAGTAAATTGTAGAAATTAAACTTTTTGGGTTAGATTAGGTAAAATGAAGAATAGTAATCAGTTTTCATGAGGTATGCCAATGAGTAGCCCATACGTTATTTGTAATTTGATAGGATAACATGAGCTCTACATTTGCAAGTTTTATGTCAGGAATATTAATTTAAACATACAAAATTTAAGTATAAATAGATGTTTTCTGTTGGGAGTTTCAAGCTCTTTAGGATAAACAAATGAAGTTTCATGTTACAATTTGAAGTCACTATAAAAAAGGGCAATTTAGATATATATATTTTGTGTGTGTGGTTTTGAGATCGGTCAAATTGACCAACTTCGCATATAGTTAGGGTAGAGAAAATAATGCATAAAAATGTTTCAATGAGAAATAATATTTTATAATTATTTGGGAGGTCTTGGAGATTATGCAAATGAAATTTGAACATTTTCAGATAAGTTTTTAATCTTAAGATGAAAATCACTTTGCACTTGGAGCAGTTAACCCTGACCCCATATATTCACAGAACATTTTTAGTAGAAATTATTTATCGTATATTTTGTGTAAAAAATTTCATTAAGATACACCAAACATTAAGAGTTATAGTGTGGAAACTTTGATCACAAACTCAGTTAAATCAGCTGATCCCATTGTGAGAAGTTTAAATCCCCACTCCTTTCATCTAATTCTTCATCACAGATGCAATTATAAGTATATTGATGCAATTTGTAGTATGTACAGTGTAGTAAGATGTATTACAAAAAAAAAGAACAGTCAGCGTGTTAGTCAGTTTATTACTTCTGTTTGATACAATTCTAGGGTCATATTATAGCTTGTTATAGTACTTGTTTTTTTGTACTAAGAAGTATGGTGAAGTAATACCTAACTACCTAATTATAATCATTAGTTTTTGGCTGTAATCTTTGTAATGTTGTCCTACTTGACTCCTCACCTACACTGTAGTGTTTTAGTAATTTATCTTAGATTCCACATTTCTCTAAAGTTATGCTGTTGGAGCTTTTTAATGGGTCTTCATTGGTCAGAAGATGTTTTTAGGGAAGACTGTGTAAAGTTTATGCAGTTTTATTGCTGTTGCATTGTTCAGTGGACATTAAATCTTTGACAGTATTTGAAGTCATGCAACATTTAGTGTGTGTTCCATAAGTTATGGATTATTTCATTATCACTTTTAGTAAGAGTGTTGATTAAGATGTTTAACATATCTAATTCTTTTTTTATTCTACTTTTATTATTGATTGTTTTGCATTGTTAGCTTATATGTATTTGGGATGAACCTAAAGCTCCTAAACTTGATTTTGTTAGAGATTATTGGGATTATGGCTGAAAAATATTGTTAGCAGCAAGGATACTCAACTGATGAAACAATACATTATATTCTTAATAAGTAAGCATGTAGAAAAAGTATATTTAATTAGCTGTACTCGTCACCAGATTGATTTTAAGTTTAGATTTAAATACATAGCTTGTTCTGATTCTCATTTTTCGCACAGATGGGAGAGAGAGAGAGAATTAGGATATATTAAAATTTTAACACAATAATCTAATTTACCTTTGTTCTATAAAATAAACTTCATATCTTAATTTTATCCACATTACTGGTGCACTGCAGGTGTGAGTCCACTAATCGAAGCTCCAATAGCAATAACTTCCTGCTATCTTAAAAACAGTTAAAACATCTCCAGATTAAAATATATGCATTCACATTTACTGTATTTAAGATATCAGTAAAATTCTACTGCGTCAAAAATAACTAGTAGCAACATAATAGGATTTAGGAAACAAAAATCTACCAAATGAACATTAACTTGAAATAAATAATTCTAGTACTTTATCATCTTTAATTCTTCTTTCCTATTGGCATTGTCTTCTGTTATCCATTTAATGTTTTCTAACTTACTCCCACTTCTATAGAAACATACTGAAAATACTTGTATAAAATAAGCAGTTTATATAACAAATTGAATTTTAGATGTGTGTTTGTATGAGAGTGTGAGAGAGTGGATGTAATAGTATTTTGGGCCACAGCTGAACATATTTGTTACTTGAGGAGATGTCAGTGAATAAAAAACATCCTAAGTTACACACAAATTTTGGTTTTATTTTTAAATTTTGTTGATTTTTACATGCTTAAAAATGAATCAATATTTTATTAAGGTGTGTGAGTAGGTTTAAGAACATTTTGCATATGCAAAATTTTGCTGTTTTTATCTGCCAGTATTGGGTCTGATGTTATCAGATCTTTCATTTTTTGATATTGGATTTTTGTACAAGAGCTCCAAAGTATGAATTATCTGTACAGATAATTCATATTTCTGGAGCTCTTGTACAATATTCACTTCCAAAATGTTTTTATTTACAAGTTTCAATTTGTTTTCCTCAGCTTCAGTAAAGGTAATATAGCAGATTTTAGGACATTTGATACAGGATATGGGTGCAAGTTTTACTTCTAATGATGAAATATAACACTAACTCAAAACTATATCTCATTCAATTTGTGTGTTAAACATGTATGATTATATTGCAGACTTTAGAGATTTTTTTCCCAGCATGTTTCCCATGTTGAGGTGGTAGTGCATTTGGATGATGTAATTTCTGGCCAAATGTGCACTTCTTTTGGTTGTGTGCAAAACCACAAGATTAACTGTGTTTGTGTGTGTGTGTGTGTGTGTAGAATGTTTATTCAATTTATATATACAAAAATGAATATAGAATTTAAAATAAGTTGCCTAACTGAAAGCTGAAATATGTGATTCTTTTTTACTGTTGATATTATAAATTATAGTCTTAATACTAGTTTTTCTTTGTTTGGAATGCTACTTTAGACAATTTTATACATAAATGTTCCATGCTTAGAAGATAATTTTTTAGTTTGAAAACCAAGTTATAGAATACCCAAAATAAAGTATGGAAAAGATGTAAAGGTCATATTTATCATAAATATTTTATCTAATAACCTAAAATTGAAACCTGCTTTTCCAAAACATGTTAATCTTGTTTCAAGTAGAAAAGCTTAAGAAAAAGTTGAAACAATAGTTTTGTTCTATAATATAAAGATCTGGCTTTATTTGTCTTTACTGGAGATAATCACATACACCAGTTAACTGTTTGATTAACCAAGGCTTTTTTTTTTCTAGCTCTTGTAATAGTACCCACTCGGGAATTGGCTCTTCAAACCAGTCAAATATGTATAGAAGTATCAAAATACCTTGGAGCACGGGTGATGGTGACTACTGGTGGGACAAGTTTAAAAGATGATATCATGAGGATTTATGAAAATGGTGAGAAGCCTTTATTTTTTACTTTTAGTCCAAAAATCGTTGTGTATTTTTAATGTTTA
This sequence comes from Limulus polyphemus, assembly GCF_000517525.1. NCBI lineage: Eukaryota > Metazoa > Arthropoda > Merostomata > Xiphosura > Limulidae > Limulus > Limulus polyphemus. Next base: position 1,441,262 of record NW_013665625.1, read on the forward strand.
AGTGTTCATATCATGATCCTTTGGAGAGGAAATTGTCAGTTACAAAGAAAAAAAAACAATTTCCTCATATTACAAGAGATTGGATACAAGTGTTTGAAGACTTTTGTTTTAGAAGTTTACATTAAAAATGTAATTTGTAACATGTGTTGAGTTATGATATAAACTTAAATTCTTCTTATTGTGGCAACTGAAAGCTGGCATTCCTGGTGAGTGAAGTTATGGTAAAGGTTATTTATGCATGTACATTGGGAATCAGTATCATAATGTATTCAAACAGTTTTTCTGTTTTTATCCACTCTTCAGATTGTTGAATACCTTTACAAAATGCTACCATGAATTCTTCACTGAAAAAAGTTACTAGTCAGTTACTTTTGAAGTTTTTTTTCATAGAAGCTGAAAATCTATACTATTATTCTGCTTGTTTGTATGTACGACCATTACGCTTTCTGACTGAGAACCTGCTGCATAAGCATGCGTAGTTAGAATGTTTCCCCAAGAAAAACTGCATATACGCATTATTCACTTGACGACAAACAGTGCCTGCGGCAGAGACCTGCAAAGCTCGGTGATCAAGTCGCTACAATTACTGTATGAAACAAGAAGTAACAACAAAAGGGGAATGTAAATATACTTTACTAACATTTTACTATTTTGTACAACAGAATATTAAAAACTTATCAAAGTTTATTAAATGTTTGATATTAGGTCGTAGAATAACCTTATAAGTTTATTTATCGATAGTATCATGTACAGTAAAGTTTAGTCCTAATTAAACTAAAGGAAAAAAAAAAAACTTAACACAGGTTAGTGTTAATTTATCTCTATCGAACATAGGCCTAACATAAGTTAAAGTATTATAATGTATAGCCTACATACAAGTGGATTTACACATTTTGTTGTCTATGATTACAATTCGTTTGTATAGTGCTAGAAATGTTATATTTAACCCTATTGGCACGGGTACCCTTTACTGCGCATGACACAAGGTTTGTCTTACATTCAAAATTTTGTTAAACTACTTTTTTTGTTTATATTATACCAATTAGAATAGCTTAAAATTTTAGCTAATAATCCATATT
>NW_013665625.1:1442929-1446500 GCF_000517525.1 Limulus polyphemus
ATTAAATAAAAATTAAGTACTTTACTATAATCACTAAAAAAATCAGGCTTAACTCTCATCGACAATTGAGGGCAAGAAAAAAGAAGATTAGGTAAAATAAGTAATAACAATATAAGTAAAATTGTTTACGAAACACGCATGCGAGCAGCTCGTGGGTGATGTAATTCGATAGCATAACATGAGCTGCATGTTCCCCGAGTGATTTACAACTTATGGCACAGATAGCAGTTAGACATGGTTCATAGGGCAATAAAACAATATAATTTAGTTATAAATAGATGCATAATGTTACGAACATAGAGCTACTTAGGATAAACAAATGTAGTTTCATGTTGCAATTTGAAGTCATACTAGAAAGAAAAGAAGGTTAATTTAGGTTTATTTCAATTGTTTTTGGTGGTTACGAGGTCAGTCGAAATGACTGATCCCATTTTGTGATTAGGGTAGAGAAAATAACATATAAACTATAAGAATTTAGTGAAAAAAAACCGTTTGAAATGCATTTAGGAGGTTTTAGGGATTACACAAAGGAAATCTGATATTTTTGAGATGGCGAAAAGTATTTTTAATTTAACATGAAAATTACTTTGCACACGGACTATTCGAAACAAATACTCAATATATTCATGAACAAAACTTTATTTTATTAAATGTACTTCACTAAGAAATATGACTTTTTGTATATGAAAGACATGTAATATTACCCGAAAGACTGCCAAATTTCATGAAGATGTACCCAATATATAGTGAATTATAAGTATTAAATTGATGTCAACTTTAAACGAGTACAGAAGGTCACGTGACTCGGTCAAATTGACCGACCCAGTGTCGAAAGAGTTAAAGAAGTACTGTTACAATAAAGATACTAATTTCACCAGAAATGTTTTGCAGGTTTCTGCTAGTAAAAATAAACATTAATGTATGCAGTATCAAAACCTTAGTATTGTTTTAGTCAATGGCTATTGTATAAAACTTAACCTACTCTTCATTTACTCATTTTCCTAAAAATGTAATAAAAAAAAAGTTAAATTTAAAACTTCATCTTGCATATGTGAAGATTCAGATAAAACAAGTTAGTTTCTTTTTTTTTATCAGTGTGTAAACTGAAACAACTTTCACTTCTTATCTGAAGAATTAACAAGATCACCTAAAGTATATTTTTTATTGTGTGTGTGTTCCAATATGCTAACCCTTAGAGTAAGTATAGTGTCAAATTTCAGCATTGTTACCTTACTTTAAAAAAATCCAATGGCAAATAGTTATAAATGTATTCAAATGAACTTTGTATTAAAAAAATTTAATAACTAAATGCCTTTTGAATTAAGCTAATGTTGTATGCTGCTTTTCCATACAACTTTCCCAACTGAAGTTTAAAACAATGATAACATATCACTGTTTATATACGGAAATGTACATTGTGAGCTCTATTTTACCGTGCCCTCTCCACAACGTAATGGAAAATGGTCTGTAACTTTGACTATGAAGATCTAGCTTCAATTTTGTGCTCTAACTAAGGTTAACAAAAGTTGCAAATTTTAAATTTTTATCTAATGTGTGCATTAGTTTAAACTTGCAGCTTATTAAAACTATTCATGTTAATTTTTCTTTTCCAGTCCATATCATTATTGCTACTCCAGGAAGAATATTAGACTTAATGGAGAAAAATGTAGCTCAGATGGACAAATGCAACATGCTAGTCTTAGACGAGGTAAAGCTATATATTTATAGTGTGGAATGACATCTTAGTAGTATAATCATGAACATTGTCACTTTTGAGTAGAGCTTGACGATTAATCGTATTTGCCAATTGATTAATGGACAGGTTTATTAATCTAAACTTTAGATTAATGGGTTATTAAACAAACCTCTTCCCCACTTTCTCTTACTAGAAAGAAGTTTGTGTTTGCCTCACTTTTTTATTATTGTAAAGATAATCTATACATTTTCTACTTGTAGAATGAATTGGTAATGCTGACCAAATACCACCATGTGGTCACCATTTTGTTTTCAAAATATTCACTAATTCTACACTAATCTGAAAATCAATTAAATTTATAATTAGATAATGAAAACACTTTTTGCTATCACCAATAATAGTAATATTTTATTTAAAACATCAGGATTACAGTAAGCCAGTTTGTTTCTATATTGTTTGAATAAGATAAATATAAGAAATATGGGAAAAAAGATTTTATTGATGAGAATATTTTGCCATTGCCTTCCACAATTATTGTACAGTAAACCTAATTAAAATTATCTTATTCAATTGTTTTATTTCTTGAACATTGCAACCAAAGTATATCTATTTAAAAAATAAACAGCATATAAACAAAGACAAACATAAAAAAAATCTAATTTTTAAGTATTCTCCAGTCGTGTGATACCTGTTTCATACTGATGTATATTCCCGTGTCTAGGTCAGGCCTCGACAAATATTTCCAGATCTAGGGGCCAGCCCAAAACTCAGAAGCCAGGTGTGGCTAACCTAACTTCACTACTGTTTGTACCGTGAAATGGGGGCTCCACTAGTGCCTCAGTTATCTGCGGTTTTTCTTTTCTCCAAGGTTTTTTTTCAAAACAACTGTCCGATTACAATTCTAGACAATAATTTACATGTTTTGGATAAATTGTCACTCAGAAATTAATTTTGGTTACAAAAGTACAGGTGTTGCATGATATCCAGGATTTTCGTGTGCAGGATCTGGTGTGCATTCAAATCGTAAGTCGGCCTTGTCTCTCTTATTTTTAGCTGTTAAGACAGGAATACAGAATATTTGTAGCTTGGTTAACTTTATTTGATTAGTGATTAAAACAACACAAAAAATACACATTAAGATTTCTTAAAGATTTTGCTCAACCTCAGTTGTCTGCTGTTCTATGCTGCACGGTAGGCGTACTTGTCATAGCGTTTGTTGACTCGCATTCAAAATTTTATTGAGCTACCATTTCATGAATTTATGTCAAGTTTGGTATCAAACAGTAGGTTATAATTTAAAAATAAATATTAAAAACAGTTAAACATAGATTTTTTGTGTGTGTGTGTCACATGGTATGTTGAATGTAGGATTGGTTCAGATTAGATGTTTGTGATGTCAAAATACTATACCTCTAGTTTTATAAGAATTAGGAACTCAAATCACCGATATTGAAGAGCTAGAATATAAAATAAGAACCTCTTTTTTATTTAGAGAGATATTACTCATCTAATGAATCAAACGCAGTGGCACCCCACCCACCTCTTTCCAATTTTGGAAATGCTCCCTTATATACATTTCTATATATGACATGAATAATCAATCAAGAACTCAATGTCCTCCTAGTGGCTTTGTTAGCCATTTTAAAGTCTTAGGACACCATCTCTTTCTTTCGAACCAAAATTTCAAAGAGGTAGGGTGTGTCTTTAGTTTGCTCCAAATTTCATTTTTTTTTTTAGACTGTAATACAGCCTAGTTACTAAGCTTAATACATTATAGTGGAATTCTATGGTATTGATATAGTAATTTATGATTTTTTGGTTATTCAATTAACCATTCAAAAACTTAAAAAAGGGAATTTTTTTTTTTTTTATTTT
>NW_013665625.1:1446510-1447372 GCF_000517525.1 Limulus polyphemus
CAACTATACATACTAAATAACTAAAAAAGTAATTTTTTTTTTTTTATTTTCAACGTGCAAAATTTTAAAGGCTTAGCAACCTACATCAAGCAGCAACCAAGTACGAAGGTTGTAACTGGAAGAGATAATTGTTTGCTTTTCTTCTGTATTTACTTTTCTATGTTTTAAGAAAAATAAGATTAAGAATTTATTTCTAAATAGTAATAATCTATATACAGATAAAATTTATAATAATTGAAATGTGACAGTATTTTACAAAAGACAGGTCACTTTGTAAGACTAAACATCAGTTTTATATTATTGGATACAAGTGCCCGTGAGCCGTGTCATTGTAACTTCTGTATTGTTAGCCAGGCATGGCTGAAAGGTCAGTATAATGGATATATATAATGTTATGAGATTTAAGCTATTTAGTCTAAATATTTATTCTTTCATGTTATAATTTGTTGTCATTCTAGAATGAAAGAAGCATAATTTATATTTATTTCTTTTTTTTTTTTATGGTGGTTAAGAGATCAGTCAAATCTACCTGAATGCATATGAAGATTTGTTACTGAAAATAATATATAAAATATAAAAAAAATTTCTTAAGAAAGGTTTGATGACTATCTGGACATTTTAAAGATTTTGCATGTGAAATTTGAAAATTTTCTGATTCATAAGTATTTTTAATCTTAAAATGAAAATTACTTTGCATGTTGGATAGGCAACATGCGAAAAGAAAAATAAATCATGAGAAAACATTAAACTTAGATTTAATTTAAAAAAAAAAAGTATATCCTGGGGATGAAAACAGGGTTTACTGAGAATCTGCCAAATTTCATTAACATATGCTTACTAATTTAAAAGTTATAGCATGAAA
>NW_013665625.1:1447557-1454807 GCF_000517525.1 Limulus polyphemus
GGATAAAATCTTTGTTTACGAAAAATCAACCAAATGTCATTAAGATATGTTTAATCATTTAAAAGATGTAGCAGGAAAACTATAACAAGCACAAAATGGTTAAGACTTCGGTCCTATGCTGAAGGAGTTAACCACAAGTGCGTGTTCAAGTTGTGTTGGGGTATCACTCAGTTACACATTGTCCTCTTTCCTAAAGATAATTGGTATCTTCAGTCTGTTTAACAAACTTTTTCGTAATAATTCCCAAACATACATTTGCACTAATTTTTTACTTGTTTTTCACAGGAGTTGATAGGGTGTGAATGCACTTCCATTTCTATAGTAGAAAAAGTTTGGAAATTTAGGAGATTGGAATGGGCAATCAAAAGTGGAAATAATATAGGAGAAAGTGGAATTGGGTTCGTGTAACTCGTGAAATTATGAGAAATCAAGCATGACCAACCAACCAACACCTGGTTTTTCTTTGGACCAGTGCATTTAATAGAGGCAATATAATATATATTTATTTACTTTCTCAACAACAATCGCATATTGTAATGATCACATGATTTCAACTTGATAGTATTGCTTGAACTAACTGTCTTTGGTCCTGTCTGAGTCTAAACATGTGCACTGATTGGTTGAATTGAGAGAAAGAAGAAAAACAAGATGGCACGAAATTAGTAGCGTATTGTGCAACCTCAATGTTTCATACCTGAAAATACATGAAGTACTGAATCTGTTATTAAACCTTTCTGTACGAGTTTGGTCCCTGGGTCTGACCTCGTAACCATTTGTGCTTGTTATAGTTGTGCTCGTCATATGTAAAATCTTTGTGACCTAATTAAATAATGTATAATACTAAAATATGAATTATAATCTACAATTTGATACTAAACTTATTGATATAAATTCATAAAATAGTTGTTCAGTAAAATTTTGAATGAGAGTCAACAAACATGATGATATAGCCTTTGGCCTGTGAGCCATTCAATTTAGGTCTCAAAGAACTTAAATAGTTCTGGACTTCGAAGAGTCCAGAACTCTTCTAGATTCAAGTTCTATTTAGCACAGCTCTATGCACGAATAAAATGGGAGAAAATACTAGGCACCATGATGTTAATTTTTAGTTGCCATGGCAACTTGGTACCCAGGATTTGTTGAGGCCTGGTCTAGGCAGGCTACTTGTAGCCAAAGATAAATTCTTCTCCAAACATTGTACATTTGTTACCCATTCAACCCATCTCTAAACTGTTGCTTTCAAAGAGATAAAATTTAATACAAATACTGTCACAAACAAAAGGAACATTTACAGAAACTAAAAAAAACTTGCCTATACATTTATTCTGCTATTACTTGATTGTTTAGTTCGTGTTCTATCCAAACAGTTACTTTCTTTATAGTAGTTTTCAAAGCTGTTTCATTATTAAATGATCAAACCATTCGATGTGTCACCATAGCAAGGTTTCAACCAAGGTCTACACAAAAACTAAGGAGGAAATATTTGAGAATCAAGAGACAGTTATGTTCTAAAATCCTTCTAGATCTGGAACCATTTGTACAATATTAAATTAGTTATTAATATCTGAAAAATAATGGAGTGATCCTTCTCCTAGATTTGTACTTGTTTATTTAACATTAAAAGAATAGTTATGCATTTGAAATGGCGGGTAGCATTAGTAGCTTTACAATAACAAATTAAGTAAGGTATTAAAAAAGAAAAACAAATTATTTACTTCTGTTGTTTTCCTCCCCTTAAACATCTTAGTTTCTGAAGATGTTGTACTTCTGTGTGAGCTGTTTCCAAATCTCTATTTTACTTAGAAAATAAATGTAAATTAGCTTTGTTTTTGTACTTAATTGCTTCAAGTTCAATAATAAAAAAGGAATAGATATTTTTGCATCTTTTCTTTAGATGATCTAATTTATCCTTCCTTTTTCAATACTGAAACCTAAGTTATTATTTAATAAAGTTGTAAAATCAAATTATTTGCTGAAAAATTAATACACTGCGAAACATTGCCCAGGCCTGTCATGTCGGATGCAATAAAAGATTTTCCTTCTGATGAATTTCATCTTTTATTGTCATTTAATTCTTCAGTATGCAAAATTAATGCTGATACTTTAGTCTGGAAACAGTAAATACTGTGATGGGCTACTGGTTATAGTTGGTGGTGGGCACAGGTTGACCCTGTGCTAGAGTTCTGGATTTTGGAGCTAACTAACTAGGTTCAAATTTGGGCACTATAAGCTGTGGATGCATTATTAGTGATACTTAGTCTGTTAGTATTAGGGTGTTGCTGACTGGTTGACTTTCCTCCAGTCAGAAGTTGAAAGATAGTCTTAAAAACTTTGCTGTAAATACAATTATAAGGTAGTGGTTTGATAGACAACTTTATCTTGTTGAGCAAGAAAGGCATACAGTAAATTATAGTGCACACACACATATACTTCCCCATATGTTAATTGGGTGATTTCACTTAACTTCCTCCATCTTTTTTTCAAAGTGCCAATATAACATTATAATGGATCACAAATACTGTGATCTTGATTACCAGAAACTGCTATTACCTTAATTGTAGTTAACAGATCTGTAGTCTGTATTAGTATACTGCCCAGTGGCTTAGTGGTAAGTTTAAAGGCTTAAAATGCTAAAAACTGGATTTTGATACCTACCTTTAACAATGTACAAACAACAAAAACTTTACTAACAGCAAAATATCTCATCTCTGATTCAGGCTTTGTTTTCATAAAATTGTTTTGACACAAGATGACTGTTTTGTTTTTTAACCTGTGTAAAATGTGCTTTTCATATTTTCATTTGGAGTATGGTATTTTTTTAATTATTATTATTATTATTAACACAGGCCTGCAAATTTAAACTTCATAAAAGTTTTGGTTTTAATAATGGGTTTTCCATAATTCAGCTATGCAGATTTTGAAAGTAATATATTTTTTTTTTCTGTCACGTAAGGATTTTTTACAAATTGCAAGGGAAAAAAACTCTTACCTAGATCAGAATATTATTTCATTTACCATAATGAACATTTTTTATTATTATGTTGGTTAACAAAAATACAAACCAACTGAAGGAAAGGGAAGAACACTGATGTCACACGAATATGCATCCTCATTCATCCTGATATTTTTTGTGAAATCTGTCTTTTAGTCTCAAAACTACTTATTGTGGTCTTTCTTTTGTGTATTGGGTCTGGAGCATCTCATTTCAATGACCAGCAGTAATCAGCCATCATGCTGAAGTTCCACCTTCCCTGATACCTCCTCTCCATTTCCCTGATGTCTTGATGAAACCTTTCCCCTTGTTCTTCACTGACAGCATGGAGATTTTCAGGGAAATAGTCAATATGTCAGTGTAAGAAATGAACTTTCAAGCACGTATCACAACCCAACTTTCTTAATTTATCGAGCATGTTGTTCACAATATTTTCATAATTTGGGTCCTTGTTGTTTCCTAAAAATTTCTCAATAACATTTTTAAAGGCAATCCAAGTTTGTTTTTCAACTTTCCTCATTGTCCATTCGAACTGTTCATCCGAAGTCAATTTCATGATCTGAGGCCCAACAAAAATCTCTTTTTTAAGTTTCGCTTCTGAAAGAGCTGGGAATTGCCCACAGAGATACTTGAAACAGTTGTCATCTTTTCTAAGGCCTTTATAAACAGCTTCATCAAGCCCAGTTTTATGTGAAGTGGAGGTAATAGGACTTCTTTGTGTCAGCCAAACTTTTATGTTCAATGTTTTTCGATCTTTGTATCAGGCTGACTCTGCATGGCCATTGCTTCTTTATTTAGTGCTGATTTTGTGCTCTGCTGTCCCATTCACAAAAAAAAAACATGGACATTTTGTATAACCAGATTTTTAACCCAACAACATACAGAGGTAATAAGATCTTAGCCCGAAGTCTGGACCACAAAATCTCTGAAGAATCCTTTGGAAGGTCCAATTCTTTCACCAAATCATTAAGTTCACCTTGTGTGAAAAGTTGTGGTTCACTATACTTTTCAGTTTGAAAATAATCTCTATCATTATTTCTATTGACTTCAGAATCAGATGAAATTCTGTCAAGAGTCTCCAGTGAAGTAGGTACAGGTACAACAGGTCTTGTAGCAGATTGAAGGTTTGGATAAGAAATTTCCTTTTTATTTCAAGTGTTGTTGCCTTGCACATTACATGAGCAAAAATAGTAGTTATCTCTGTGGTTTCTAGGCTTATACCAGACCATTGGAATTCCAAAAGGTAAATACTTTTTCTTTTTTTCCATTGTCTCAACTCTTCAACACAAATGGTGCAAACTTTGTGAGGAGCCCATGATTTGTCTTGGTTCCAAAGTTTTATTCCAACGTATGCATAATATGCTTTTTTGATTAATTCTGTAATGTTTTGCCATTGTATCTTTACAGCAAATTTACCATAAATATAACAGAATATGTTTGGATCACTTGCACAACCTCTTGTTGCCATAGCAATGAGTAAATAATATTAAAAGGAAAAAAAATAATGTCAAAGTGTATGCACAAACAAATACTATCCAGAAGTGACACATTGTGCAGCTTGTTAACCATTTGTATACTGGCAGTGTGTTTTTTGTGGGTTCTATAATGATCGATAAGACTAGTGTTTCAATTGGTGTAGAGAAATCTATAGCCAGTGGTTGTTGACATTTTAAGCATAACAATGTGACCTGATTTCAATGAAAATGATTCACTTATGTAAAAGTACGTATGATCTTTCGTGAAAAATCTATACATGATGGAAAGAAATGGATATCATTTTCGGATTCAACGAACAGGAATTACTGTAGAACATGTACAAATTTCAAGACAATAAAATCATTGCAGGCCTGTGTAAATAAGGGGAGTAAGATCATCCCATGTCGTATTTACACATTTGATTCTGAATGTGAAAGGAATAAATGTGATTCTGACAGACTGCCTTGGAGAATCAGCAGCTTGTAATTTTGAGAGTCCGACAGAATTAAAATACAAATACAGCATGCTAGAAATAACTAACATTAACCCTTTCCTGGCAGATATGTGTGTTCTCAGGGTGCACTCTGAAGTTGAACTTTCAAAATTTAATTCAAAAATAATATCTCAAAAAACATAGTATAGAATTGATATTCTAGCATTATATAATACTTAGTTATCTTTAATCCCTGTTTTATCTCTAGATGTTTGAATCTTACTGTTTTTGTTTTTCCTTTTAACACCTAATTTTATTTACTTCTCAGAAACAGGCTTCATTGTTTGGTAGCTTGTCATGTACCTTGTTTCTACAGTTTTTCCAACTGTGATTTGATTGGTTATACTGCCTAAAGAGCTTTTGAGAACTTCAGTTCTAAGCTTTGAAAATGTGAGATGTTAAGCTTGAATGAATGTAAATCTAAATTCCAATTATACTTTGTTCAAATTACATTTTTAAAAATGGTCTGGTCAAGAGTAATGAAGCAAATTCATGAAAGTTTTGAAATGCTTCTCAATTAATTAGTCTTGGAGCTTTTTATAGTTTTTGACAACTTCTTTTGTTGTTGTTGTAATTGTATTGTGTAATAGGTATTGCAAGCTAAGAAGTTTAACAAACTATTTGAATGAATACTGAATATTTTTCATTGAATGTATTAAGTCCTATGTTCAATTAAACAACATGCACAAATACAGGAACTTGTTAAAAACATATGTAAAGTGATCATGACCAAAAAATACTGTTGCCAAGTATCATGGTACCATGCATGTAACAGCATCACCACATTGAAAGGTGAGGTTGTTGCTCACTGTCAGTCATACTGTGTTTTATAGGAACAGACAAGACCAGTCCATTAAAGCCAGAATTAACAATTCTGTTTATTTCAGTAACTGTTATAAAAGAAAGTTTTATAAGGAAAAGCATGGACATGTAATAGCTATGATCATTAGGTGCAGAAATCTGGAGTGTGCGAAAATGGAAAATTATCCAAGTGTTTGTAAAGAAACTTGGCTGTGATGCTTCTTAGGTCTCATTTCCATAACATTTATTTGCTACTGACTGGAATTATTTTTTATGTTCCTGTAGGCTGACAAGTTATTATCTCAAGATTTCAAGGGTATGTTGGATAAGGTAATCAGTTATCTTCCAAAGGAACGTCAGATTCTCTTGTACTCGGCCACATTCCCTCTGACTGTAGAACAGTTCATGGTAAGTGAAACTGTTTGTCATCACTTGACTAGTTAAGATGTGGTGATGTAGTTAGTGTGGTGGAGTTGACCAATTATAATTAATATATCCAAAATTTGTCATTTAAGATCAAGTTCACAATACTTGACTTATTCTGTAATGACTGTAGTACAGTTAAAGTATTCAAAAAATGAAATGCCCAATAAGTAGAATTGAACTTGTGGCTTATGTGAATTCACAATGTGATTGTGTTGCTACATTTAATAAAAGTTCATCTTACACAAGTCTGGCACTGGCATATTAATGTTCAAACATTGGTGCATCTTTTGTTATGGAAATGTCAAAATAAAAAATTGTATTTTTTTCTTTCTTAATCAGAAAAATCCTTTACAACAATTTTAGTACTAGCTGTAATATTTTAAATAGGTCTTAACACTACAATGGTATGTGAGGCCATTCATGGTGTGAAAATATTTAGTTAAAATTAATAATTCTAAACCATTTCAATTTTATGCCATAAAGTGTTAATGATGTTAATACCTTGTATGGTAATTATGTACTTAATTTTATAAATAAAAATTCAATTTTGTATTGTCTGTAAGCATCTGAAGTATACACCTGGAAAAAAGTTAAGCACCCCCGTGTTTTTTTCAAGTGATTCAGATTCGACGTTCTTGTGACTGATTATAAATTACCATTCAATCTAAACGTGTTTATCAAATGAAATTATGCATTATTGGGCACAAGAAAACAAGATTATCACCGTAAAATAACAATTATTAATTTACATATCATGACATCAAAATATGGACAATTTTCACGCTTAAAATTATCTTTAATAAGTATTGTCAGTGAAAGCTCAAAAACGTTATTGAATTGTCAAATCACATTACAAAATGTCAATCATGACCCACACATTGATAATTAGTCATCGAAAAGTCAATATCGGGTATATCCACCGTTTGCCTGGATGACTGCTGCAACCCTGCGCCACATACTGCCAGTTAGACGTCTGATTTGTTGAAGCGTTATCTGTCGCCATTCTCGGTGCAAGTGAGATTCTATTGCAATGTCTGTGGAGGAGGCTCCAAAGCCTGTATT
>NW_013665625.1:1455698-1470680 GCF_000517525.1 Limulus polyphemus
AAATACGGAATTTGATGCACGAGAAAATAGTGCATATTGGAACGTGAAGAAGGGAGCGAATTGCACGTGGGGAAAAAAACGACGCCTGATTTAAATGTCACACCTGAACGCTCACATCCTTTTAATTATGTTTGAAATTATGAACATTGCTCAACATCATGAAAATTAAACCTTATTTTCAATAAGCAATCCTGAAAAATATTTGGGGGTGCTTAACTTTTTTCCAGGTGTATATATACTGTGCATTTTCTCCTTACTCCCCTCCTCTTCCTATGAGGAGGAGGTGAGTAAAGAAGCCGTTTACTAGAATAATAATTGGTATGGTGTAAATACTTTTTGTTGGTAAAGATTGATTATAATTGTTTACTTTTCATAAGTCAGTAGTATTAGGCATATTGTATTTTGAAACACTACAATCTTTATTTAGTCTTCTAGGGTTGTTGATCTCAGTTAGCCTGATGAACTCTGGTATTGAGCAAAGTGAGTCATTGATAATAGATATGGCAGACAGTGTGGTTGAAATTCTACCATACCCTTATTTTCAAGAAAACTCCTTGGGAACTAAATATTGTAGTGTTTAAAACTACAATAAGCCTGATAATGTTGTTTTAAGACAAATGTAAATGATTTCAAAACTATAAACAACTTCTTAGATTCATAATAGCATCTTTCTTCACTTGCATGTTTTAAAGTGCATTAGTGCCATATGTAAAGGTTGAATGCTGTGTTTTTAGAGATAGTACCCAACTAATTAGACCCGAGAACTTATTTTTATAGTTTCTGATGATGTTTTTCTTGTTGCTGATACTGAATTTCTTATATAGTTTTTCTTTGAAAGTTACTACAAAGATTTATTGTATACGTAATTCATATCAAGAATATTTTCAACTAGAGTATGTAGACCTAAAGGGTTGCCCATTGTCTTGGTGGGCAAAACAGTACATAAATATTTGAAGTTTTAGAATAAAAACACAAACATAACTTTGTGGCCACATTTAAAAAATTTTAAGCATACAGTAAAAGACAAAACCACACTGTTCAGTTGACAAACCTGGCCCTCAAAAGGTTGATACGAATGATAGGAGGGAAATTTTGTTAAATCATTCTAATATGGCAGTGAATAATATAATAATAAAATAGATAAAAAGAAATTGTAATTTTGAAGTATGTGATACATTGTTGTACCTTTTGGTTAAAAAATATAAAATTTTATAAATTATTTCAATGGCATTTGTAAATTGAGTTTCTACGATACATAATGTTTCTTTTTGTCTTTTTTTACAGAGAAAACATTTAAAGGGGCCATATGAGATAAATTTAATGGACGAACTGACTTTGAAAGGTGTGACTCAGTACTATGCTTTTGTACAAGAGAGACAAAAGGTTCATTGCCTCAACACACTGTTTTCAAAGGTATATTTATAACTTTTGATTCAAGGTATTTCCTTTATTTAGTTACTTAAATACTGAATTTAAGTTATTGTAAAATGAACATACAAGCCTTATGTACGTTAATATGTGATGAAAACAATTGATTTTGGGAAATGTTTCATGGCCCTGTATTCATTAAAAAGTCCTAAGTATTTTATATGCACCTTGATGGGAGAAAAAACATAATGAGCAAGGTGAGTTTCAAAACTTAAAAATATTTAAATATTAAACTGAATCACGTGTACTATATAATGAAGTGTAAAAAGCCCCAAAAAAATAATGCAGTAGAATTATAAAAATATTTTCTTCCTGTAAGTTCCTTCAATGCATGTGTATAAATAATCATATCTAAAAACAGTATTTTGTACAATTTTATTTTCTTTCAAATCTGCTAGTTACAAATTAACCAGTCAATCATTTTCTGCAATTCAACTCAACGAGTGGAACTTCTTGCAAAGAAGATTACAGAGCTTGGTTATTCTTGCTATTACATACATGCAAGGATGTCTCAACAACATCGTAACAGAGTCTTCCATGATTTCCGTGCTGGTCTATGTCGCAATTTGGTCTGCTCTGGTAAGTAACAAATAGTCAAATATTGGCCAAAATAAATTTGAAATGATCTAACCTTCTTGTGTTCATTTGTGATGTATTTGAATCATTCTGTACAGACTGCCTGGTGGTTCGGGCATGTCATATCCGATATTCTATTTAAAACTGAACTATAACTAAAAAATGAAGAAAAATAGATATTGGAAAGATATTTGGGAAAACTTATGATTTTAACTTGTTCTTTTTTATTTATTTATATATATAATAAAGGCCTTATTTAAGTGTATCAGGTGTTAAATGACTAGTGTTTGGATATTTTGAACATAGTTTTCTAATTAACTACTTTTACAACCAGCTTTTATAAGTTAATTTAAAATGACACAATGAGTAAGCTCCAGGATAGGCTGTGTTCCTGGAGAAATGGTTGATGGACAACTAATCTCCTGCATGGTTTACATTGTTGCTCATGAGACCACTATATTTGAAGAAAATATAATCTGTTAACAACATTCTTCAATCAGATTTGTAAAATTAGTATCAGTTTCTCAATGACTGCTTATTTCTTAAGAATGTGCATTACCACTAGACTAAGCTTCAGTACAGATTTTAGTGTTAATTTCCTCACAAATTTCCACAATATACAGAGGTTGAATGTTATTTAAAATTATATCTTTTATCCTTATCACGTTATTAGTCCCTGGTGTAGCATCTTGACAGTAGTTACAGGGTAGCGTCCTTTGCAGAAGGCTCTCTCATATTGCTGTCACATCTAAATAATAACCCTTCATGTGACTTTCTGTAACTTGTCTAGTGTAAGAGGACAATTGTTTCCCATAACTCATTTCAGCAGTGTTATCACAATAAAATCCAAAGGCACTTGACCAGTATGTCTTTGCATGTGACTTGTCACTTTTCCAGACTCGAATCCTTCTTGATTATGTTCTTTACTGTTGCCTGGGGCATGTATGGCTTTTGCCACTGACCTTTGTGTTTGTGGATTCTCATTTGTTAGTAGATGCCACTCTTTGCTGACTGTGATTAGAGTACAACTTGTTGCAGGTCTCTTTTTTGGTTTGTCCTGGTACCCTATGTTGATCCATATTCCTTTTGTATTACAATGCCATTAAATATAAGGGATGTCCTTGCCTTGGAAAATTTAAATACCCAATCTGTATGAATAATTTGGATCATAAAGGACTGTTGCTTACCCTTCCCATGAGTAATCAATTTTTGGTGGCATCTCGCTACTTTTGAAATGCCTAGCAATTTTGAAAAGTAGTTTTAATATAAGCTTTATATCAACTGTGGTTGTCATGTGACTTGCTAATTTGCTTATTCAAAATTTTGGTGAGTTGCTCAACTGTTTTTGTACAACTGGTTATTTCATAAGATATATTTTGTTGTACAATTGAATGTATTTCGTATTAGATAGTTACATACAAATTAACCATTCTATCCTTTTTTGTTAAGGAACATGATTCCACTGGAACATCAAGTGTAATTTTAACAGTGAGCAATTTCAGTGTTTCACAAGAATTGTTTTCAACCCATTTTTTTTTATATGACATCATTGTACAATTATTTATGTACTAGCTGGAGTACCTGTCTGAAATAACTTTTTCTTAACAAAGGATGGGAAATTGTGCTTATTGTTTATTATGTTAAGGAAAAAATAATAATAATAAAAGTGCAATAAAAATACATAAAGTACCAACACTGAAAAGAAAGACATACTGTTTTCAAGAAATCTAACAATAGTGGTTACATAGTTCATTCTAATGCTGAAGGATATACAACATTGGTAGTTAGATATGAAATTTGATGTTTCTTTAAATGTATTGATCATTCACTTGTTTTATTTTTCAGATTTGTTCACAAGAGGTATTGATATTCAAGCAGTTAATGTGGTCATAAATTTTGACTTTCCTAAAATGGCAGAAACCTATCTGCATCGTATTGGTAGATCTGGTCGATTTGGACACCTGGGTATAGCTATTAACCTGATCACTTATGATGATAGATTTTCATTACATCGTATTGAACAAGAACTTGGAACAGAAATAAAACCAATACCTAAGGTACAAAAGTTTGTTTATGGCAAATTTCTTTTTAGGAAAAACTGAGATTAAGAGGATGTGACATAAATTTAGTGTGAAGGTTTTCATAAAAAAAAATTCATTAATTGGTTTATAAATTGTTTGGGCTGTAGTGAATAATATTTTTCTTCATTAGTACTAATTTGTATAATTTACCAATGTCAACAGAACTATTTTATATTTGAAAACTTTTATTTAACAAGAAATACAAAAAATGTACATTGTTTATGTACATATTTCATGCTACATGTTATACTTGTGTAGCTACATAGTGAGTAAGCTTGCACTGCACGAGCACGTTGTTGTGATTAACTAACTCTTGACACGGACTTGTTTATTTTGACTGATCCTGCAACCACTAGTTTACCATGAATGTATCTATACAATAACTTTTTAATGTAGTAAGTGTATCTTCATGAAATTTGGCAAGCTTTTAATAAACATTACATAAAAATTCAGATTTAAATAAGTGTTTTTACTAAAGTCAAAGTTTGGCTCTTGCTAGTCTGAGTGCAAAGTGATTTTCATGTGCATAACCTCTAAAACCTAAATGAACATAACTTTTTTTTTTAGAAAACTTTTTCTCTTCCCTAACACTGTTTGAATGCACTTGATTTGATCAACCTTGTAACCACCACACAAAAGTGAATTATGTAGATTGTAACTATTTACAATAATTACTATTATTTGTTCTCAACAGCTTCTAGGCCTGTGTACATATGTTTTTGTTTAATTTTATTGTTTTATTGCCCTTTGATCCATGTCTAGCTAAATTCCATGATCAAAGCTGTAAATTACATTACAAATGCTTAGCTCAAGTTACACTATTGAATGATGTAACACATGAGCTAGCTGCAAGTATACCTCCTAAATAAATTTTTTCTTCATTATTTAACCTTTTTCAATTTAGTTTCTAACTTTTACATTTTAGTAACTTTTATAAAAATTAGTAATTGCATTTGGCCTCTTGTTGATATGCTATTTGACAACCAGTAAGCCTACTCTTTTTTGTAATCATGGTAATAATACATTAAGTGCATTTTATTTACTTCATTTACATATTAAAGAATACAAACTAATAACACACACACACACACACACAGAGCAAACAGTGTCCTATAACCATTATTAACTCTCTCACTACTGACCTAGTAACCATTTTGTGCTTGTTATAGTTTCATACTATAACTTTTAATGTATTATGCGTATCTTCACAATTTTACAGATCATCCGTAAACATTACAAGGTTTCATGCACAAAATATCAGATTTTTTAAAATTAAGTTTTAAGATTTTTCATAATGATTTCCTCATGCATTTTTTCTTTTGAATGCTAACTGTCCAACATCTAGAGTAATTTTAATTTTAAGATTAAAAATACTTTCATGTGTCAGAAAATTGTCAAATCTCACATAAGAAACTTCTATAACCTCCAGATAATTGTAATGTTTTGTTTTAGAAAAAAACTATATTTTATCTGTTATTTTCACAATTGTATCTCTGTATGGGTTTGGTTGATTTGACCAACCTCATAACCACCATTAAAAAAAAAGTTAGGAAATAAATATAAATCATTACGCTTTATTCATTCTAGGATGACTAAAAATTATAATATTGAACCCCCCAAATGTTTAGTCTAAATAGCTTAAATCTCGTAACATTTTATATATTTTTATTTATTTTATTTTATTGGCCTTTCAGCCATGTCTGACTAATATTACAGAAGTTGCAATGATGTGGTGCACATGCACAGGGGAAAGAGAGATAGTTACACCAGTACACCTTTCTGAACAATAAAATTATTAGTCTTAGTGTATATTTGTTCATACTTGTTCTACCATAACACTTCTCTCGTCTTGTTCACAAGGCATTCAGCATATTTTTTTATTGAAGAAGTGCAGCTGCTAGACATTCCCCATCCCTGTACTTTACCATAATAGTTAGCTCCAGTGCTTGGAAGAAGCTGCTACATATCAAGTGTTGTTGTTTTTTATTATTATTATCATAATGAAACAACTTTGCAATAGGTATTATATAAATCAAAATATTGGATTTTTCATGTGAGTGATACTTAATGTGTGATTAACTTTCAAACATTGTTTATTCTGTCAGTGCTTGAATGTGAATCGTTAGAACTATCTACAACTTTTATTTTATTTTTTCATTTTATATATATATATATGAGAGAGAGAGAGAGAGAGAATTGTTTCTGGAATTTAAATGCTTCTGCTGTTATTTAACTACCTTCAGTGACTGAAATCATTCTTATAAAACTGTACTTGGGAATTTAAGTTTCTGCTGGTCATGCTATTATATACCTAAATAGGTCTAACTCTTAATACTAGATTAGTTCCCCTCCCTATTTTAATTCTTGGCTCTACTATTCTTGAAAATATTGGACTCTAATGAGTGTACACCTGACCATGTGTAGAACTTGGAAAATTGAATCTCCTCTCAGTTAAAAGTATTTTATTCTTTTCTTTCTCTCTCCTTACACTCATAAGGTATGTTTAGAATTGATATATTTCTGGAAATTAAGCTTTTACTGTATGTTTTTGTAGGTGATTGACAAAAGTCTGTATGTTTCCGAATATCAAGTAGAAGAAGAAGATGAAGGAAATGTGAGCAAGTAGGCCATATATACTACGAATCTTTGTTCATGAGGTAAGGGAAATCCTAGCAATTTTATTATTTTATAGATTCTCAACAGCTGCAAACCCATCACTTAACACTTTTTTTGCCCCCGTCCCAGTGGCTCAGCATTAAGTATAATGGCTTATAATACTAAAAAACGGGTTTTGATACCCACATTGTACAGAACATAGATAGCCCATTGTGTAGCTTTGTGCTTAAACAACAACAAAATGACATTGTAAAAGAATCTATATAAATATAATAGCACTCTGTTCTATGGCCATGTAACTACTTCGCAGGATGTGGATCTTCACTAAAATTGTTATGGAGGTTCAGTATTGCATTTTTATGGCCATTTTTGCAGTTTTTTACCACTACTTTGTTCCCTGTTGATGGATCTTCACCAAATATGGCATAAAGGTTTGTTTGTTTCACATTTTATGTTTTGCAGTTTTTTGGGCATTTTTCTCAATTACATATAAGGGAAGCAACTTTTCATATCCTAAGATAACCTTTCGTTAATCATGAATTTACATTACTTCTGTCCAGGAGATGGGTACTCCAACTAGTACATATAAATATAATAATATTGTCTGTTCAATGTCCATATAACTACTTGGCAGGGTATGGAGGTTCATTAGCTCCATGCAGGGATACAAATTTTCAGTTTTGCATTTTGCAGTTTTTATGGTTGTTCTTGTGTTTGTTTTACCCCTTGTTGATGGATCTTCTCTAAACTTGGCATGAGGGTTTGTTGGGTCCATGCAGAGATACATGCAAATTTGTGGTTTCACATTTTGTTTTGCAGTTTTTTTATGGACATTTTTTTAGAATTACATTATAAGGGAAGCAACTTTTCCTAAGATAACCTTTCATCAATTATGAATTTATCTAACTTCCATCCATGGGATGGGTACTAAAGCTAGTATATAAATAAAGCTTTTAGATCTGAATCAAAGTAATGAAATTCATTGTATATAGAAAAGAGCAGAGAGTGATTAAAAATAGGTATAAATGAACTCCTTTGTGTTTGTTAAGAATAGGATTGTTTTTGTTTTGTTTTTCAATTAATAGCTACTTTTATATTTTGTCCATTAATGTTGTCTTCTCTAATGAGGATTTTTACCTGAGAAGAATCAAAAGAATGATTTTTACTGGACATGTCTTCAAAAAACATGAGATGGAGATTTTAAGTGAGTAGATAGTTGTCTATCAGTCGCACCAGTATAACAGTTTTTGCAATCTGTACATTCAATTGGATAGCAGTTGACCTGGCTTGCTTGCTTGCTGCTGCTGACTTTTTTTCTTTCTTTCTTCAGGTAAAAATGTGGAATTTTACTTTAATGTCAATTTCATACTCTTTGACTGTTTTTAACCAGGTTTTTTTTTATACCTTTAGATGTGTGGGATGAATGGTAAAACAAAAAAGATACTGGGATATATTCAGAATAATAATTTTCTATGTCAATTTGTGGCTTATTTTCAAAAGAAACAATTACTTTTTTAACAACAGTGGGAGGGGATTTGTTTTTTACACTAAACTGAAATCTAAGGTTGTCATTTTCTTTTTTTGAAACAATCGATGCTGGAATTTACTTTTGAAGTATATAATTCAAAACGACTATATTAAGATTTAAGTGTTAGACATGGTTTTTTACCGGTCATATAAGTTTGGTCAAGAATTAAAACTAGTGAGTCACCAGGGTTGTTTTTGAGATTTGTGTAAATGCAAAGAAAAAAAATTTCTTCAATTTATATACAGTTTGTTACCAATGGCATGGAATACTAAAAGAAAAAATCTGCAAGTTGTTTTTTTTTTTAATTTTATTCTGATGACAATATTTTATATCGAAAGAGTATTAAAGTTACAGTAAATAGTATTTGTTTTAAATAACATTATAAAAGAATTAGCCTTATATTCTACGATTTTAGTTGGGATGGTGTAGTTAGTTTTAATAATTAAATTAAAATTTGTTACCTTGTTAATAGACTTAACATATAATGTGATACCAAATTCCTTGGTGATACCACATTTACATATGGGTGATTAAGTGTATTTTTCTTCATGGAAGAATAATTAGAGATACTGTGATGTTAAAAAAAATGTTAACCTTTTACTTAGTGAAAGAATTATAAAAATTCATTAGTATAAAATATGAAAATAATATTTCAATTGAGTTAATTTCATAGTTTGTTTGTTGTTGAAGGAGGTGTCTGCAAATTATCATATTAGGTGCAGTGCATTTTAATGAACTCTTCTATATTAAAATTATGGAAATTAACTTCTTGAGGTAAAGATTTGTCCAATTACATAAATAATAATAATAATAATACCTATTAATTAATTTTGGTAAATGGTTGAATTCTTTGCAGCCATTAAGAGGATTAATGTGCTCAGTTGAGAGTGGCTTGTAGTACTATGAAGGGCTTTGGTTTATGTGTATAGGATGCTCTATTTTTAATGTCACTATCTTACTCCTATACTTCCTTACTGGCAGGTCCTAGATAGTAAGCCATAGATTTGGAGCTGTATAACCATTATGTAAGCTGCAGTGAAAACTTTACAATCGTGGCAAATATTTTGAAACAAGAAATCATAAAAGAAAATTACAAATATGTTAGACATGATCATTTGGAAATGGAAAGAACAGTCAGTATTTATACTGAAGGGAGTAGGACTTTCAAATACTTGGTACAATGATAAAGTTGAACTCTTGAACCAACCTTAGCTCTATGTACTTTGCAAGAAGCGTATAGATCTAGAATTACTTTGACATTATAGAGTAGAGCTCTAGAGCCCACCTAAGAGCAGAATCTTGTGGGTTTTTAACATACCTTTTAAATTGGAAATGAAGCATGAAACACTGACGAAAAAAGAAAAATTGGAATCTGCACAATTACAAGTGTAAAACTGTTCTTGCATGTCCACATTATAAAAGCTTGTTAAACATACACCACTATCATTCAGTAACTTTCATATAATGTGTGAAGATTTCAGGCTCTTTCTGTCTTTAAGGGGGGATTATATAATGAGCAATTTAGCAGAAAGTGTGACAACAGACATACTGTATCATTATTTAAACTTCTTAAAAGTTTTGAAAGATTAAATTGGCTGCTTATGCTTTTATTTTTATTCTCACAAAACAATTTTTTTATCTTGTGTTATATACAATAATCTAAAAGTGTTAACTCTCTCAACACAGGCTCAGTCAATTTGACCAACTACGTGACCTCTTTGTACTTGTTTAAAGTCTTTATAGTTTTGATACTACTAACTTTTAATATTGTATATATATCTTCACAAAGTTTGACAGTCTTTGAGTAAACGTAAGTGTTTTATATACAAAAAATCATATTTTTTTAGTGAAGTATGTATAGTAAACTGGAAAAAAGATTTGTCCATGAATATATTGAGTGTTTTTACTAGTGTGCATACAAAGTGATTTTCATGATAAGATTAAAATTACTTTTCTTCATCTAAAAATCTTATGTTTCATTTGCGTAATCTTTAAAATCTCAGATACATGTCAAATGCTTGTTTTCAGTAAAACTTTATATTTGTAACATGAAAATCTCTTTGCACACAGACTATTCAAAACAAATACTAGACATAAAGAGGTCAAGTGGTCGGTCAAATCTACCGAGCCCGTGTTGAGAGACTTAAACACAGGAACATGAATTTTTGTTCATTATTGTATTAAAAAGAATTTTTTTTGTGATGTTGGTTACAGCAACACTTAAAAAAAGTAATTTTTACATTATGAAATTTAGCATGAAGCACTTCTTTACAAATAGTTTTAGAACTAAGAATACTAGAAAATCATTAGTGATGATTGAAGAAATACTTCCATTTATATTCTGATCATACTTTTTTTTTTCCTCTTCAGTAATGTGCAAACTATCATTTTCACTGTAATCACTCTACGACACTCTTTTCAAATTATCCTTTTTCATATTTTTTCACTCGCTTGCTTCAGTGTCAGTTGCCAATAAGTCAAAGCACTAGTGTGAAAATTGAAGATTAGGACATTTTTAAAATTAAAAAAAAAAAAACTAAAAGAAAAGTAACAATAAAAATGGATTTTTGACACACAGATAAATGAAACTAACTGAAATTATGAGAAATGCAAATTAAGATGTTTGCATTGGAGATGGCTTCAGTGGTGCCCTCCCACACACTAGGATCACCCGTATAATGGAGGGAAGATAAATATCAGATTTTAATTTTTAGTGGTAGTAATTTTCACTTTTAATTTTCTGCAGTTTTAGATTTTTTTTAAATCGGTCTTTTTCAAAATAAGGAAAATTATTTTATATATTTATAGTGACAGAACTAAACTTCACATCTACAAGTGTTAAGTTAATTTTGAGTAGTTGGTGGTCATTTAGAAATAGTTGATAGTTTAAATTTTATTATAGATCTCTAGACAGATACTGATTTATAACATGCTTGTTTTTAAACATTTGTTGTAAGTAACCTTATTTTCTTTTTTCTTTTACAGAAATATTTTCTTGACTAGATAAAACTCTCAAGAAAAACTTAAGTCCAATACACCATGATTCTTGACAGTCACCGCTTGCCACTTGTACAGTTAAATGTTTTTTTTTACAACGTTTGAGTTCAGAAATATTTATTGGTTTGAGCTTGTGAAGGTTGCAAGTAATACTGTAGCCTGGAAGGTTGTACTCATTAATATCAAGTTTTGCTGTAAATAGAAAAATTTAGCTTGACATTAATAACTGTAATCTTCCTACACAGTCGGTGTTCAGGAAACAAGTCCAAAGTGAAACTTGTATTAAATTGAATAAAACTTTAAAGAGAAACAGTATGATAAAAAATAAAATAAATCACTAAAATAATATTTTCTCGCTTTGCGATGAAATTGAATTTGTAAAACCATCATAGAATGTAGGTTTTTTGTATTCAGTTTGCACAAAAAATCACATTTAACCATCATTCATATGTGGTATGTTGCTGTTTTCGACATCCATATGAAACTTTGTACATAGATTCATTCTGGGGCTTTGCTCAGCCACAGGTAAACTTAGTTGATAATGTAAAAATTGTTGTCTTTCATGTAAATGGCATTGACTATCTGGTGAAGAGAGCATAAAAGTTTGAGTAAATTAAAAAATTTAGTTTTGTTAATTTTGGAGAAAAAAATCCTGTTTCAATAAAAACAAACCTTGTAGTCATTGCCAGTATGTTTGTAAATTTTCTACATGTATTTTTGTAATATTGAAATTGATCTTTTCACAGTGAGGGTGGTTGTCTTAAAGATTGGGTTTTGTCCCTTCCTTATATGCAGTTTCAAATAAAAACAAACAAAAAAAATGACTAAAAAAAAAGGAGTAGGTGACCTGAAGTTCTACTGCAGAAGCAAGTTGGTGAAGTAAATGGTCATTGTATTTGAAATTGGAATCCTTTCTCTAAGAGAAACCACCCTCACTGATTTAAATTTGCAGTCAAAAGACAGTTTTAGAATTGCACTTGGAACAAGATGAACTTAAGCGAAATGAAAGTGTTTTGTATCTTTGGACACTGGAGAAAATGCAAGAACACGTATCTGTGTAGGTTGTGATTTATCAATGATTCTGTACACATGGGAATTTCCAGAACCAAGTGAAATGTGCGTGTGCTTATGTTAGTGAAAGAAGAGGAAACTAAAGTGCAAGTATTTCATTTACTTGAAGGGAAAAAACTGACTTCATCGAGAATTAAAGAACTAATGTCTTGTCTATGCAAGTGTAATGAAAACTGTTGAGAATTGCAGAAGTTAAGAAAGAACTTCAGGTCTTCTACTGCCCTTGGCTAGTTTCAGGTAAGGTAAATGTGCAAAATTAGATATGTTAATTAGAGACAATTTGAAGCTAACCAAGTCAATATTAATTCCAACTTTAAAAATATTTACCTCACCTGAAATTGGCCTTTCTTCTACAGATATGAACACTAAAAGTTTGTGATACTGAGCTTTAATTAATGATATTTGGCACCAAATTACAGCAACTGCTTTAATTTTTGTAGTGTTTAAAGAAATCCATATTAGACTGGTGTTAAAGTATAGCATGAGGAAAATTACCATAACTCTTGGTGTCATGCACCAATTGGCCATTTGCTTGATATATTGTAGAAAATGTAATGACCATTATCTGTTTGACATCAGGTAAATAGTTAAAATAACTGCTATTTACCAAATCTACTTCCACAATTTGTAACTTTACAGTCATGTTTATCATTATGTAAAGTATCAAGCACATGAACTTTTAGTTTGGGCTGAATGCTTGGTAATTGGCCTCCTTTGGCTGTCCATAGTTCATATCTTGAGTGGTTTAGACTTAACAGTGTGACCTGCAACACAGTTTTGCATACAATTATTATTAGTCACCTTAAAAAGTTACTATCTTGATGTAGTTAAGTCTAAGAAATGATGATAGGCCAAACCATATACTTTATACCCTGGAAATTAGGACATTAAGCTTTAATTCTATATCTTTCAGTCTTCAGAGTAACCTATTTTTCCAGGGTATATATTTCTCAATTTTGACATATCAGATTAAAATGCAAATGATAAATATTTAAAATTATCTAGAACATAGCAAGTTGAGTAAATTGGCATTAATGAAGCATAATTTCAGCAACAAGCAAGAAGTTGGTAATAGTAGTAGTTTGAATATAAACATAATGAAATATGATTTGGTTATAAATAATAACTTTTACCTTGATGCCATTTACCAAATCTACTTCCACCATTTTTAACTTTACAGTCCTGTTTATCATGATTTACTGTGGAGTTCTGATCATGACTTTTATTTAACTCTATAGTAAATAGTGTCTGCTTGACTTGCCAAAAAAAAAGTTGGAGTTGTGAATCTTGTTAAATATTAGTGAGTTGTAGTTGGCAGTCACCAGTCAACTAGGAATTAGTTATTCATTATACATTTGAAAGTTACTCCGAACTAAAGTTATTCCAAATTCAAGAATGTGCATTTGTCATTAAAGTATCAACAATATAAAACATGAATACAAAACTGTATAAACTAGGACAAACTTCAGTGATGTATCTAAAATTTGATTTAGCAGCTAATTGTTTAGGATTTTGTTTTGGACCTCCCCCTAAAGCAATTAAATTAAGACTTACACGTAAATATAAATTAAACGTATGGGTATTTAAGGCTAAAATAAAGATCAACATGTATTTCTGTCTTTGTTCTTTTTATAGAAACTGATTTTTATTTCTTTGTAATTTGAGCACAGAGAACTTCTTTTGAAAAATAGTAAACCTAATGTGAAACCTGTATTGGTGTTACAGAATACTTTTGACAACAAATATTACTGTAGGTTTAAAGATAATTTTAAGTCAAAAATTATCTAGGTTTGCTGTTTCTCACTAATTTTTAAAAGTCAATGTGATTTTATTTTCAAAAGTAAATTATTTGGCATTTAATGTAAATCTTTTTATGTGTTTGTCAAAAATACTTGATTTAGAAATGTTGATATATTTTTAACATGTTTGAATTTAATATCTGTACTGAAATGAAGATGGATGGGTTCTAAATATATGTAGTTATTAAAACTACTTAATTAAATCTGGGGGGGAGAAGTTTTAGAAGGCATAATAAATACCACTTCTTGCTTGAGTGTCTCTTTTCTGTTCTAAGGTTTTTAACATCTAAACACAAGTACTGGCATTATAATTAAAAAAGAAAAATTTACATAGACACGAGCATATATATATACACACACACACACGTGGCTCATTATTCAATGGGATTGGTTTTAACTATACTTTTTAGTGACATTTAAACAGTTCAAATATGCTATGATTCAAGGTAATACTAATTTTAAAAAATAAACTGACAAGAACACCTGTTAATCAACAGGAAATCTATCCAGGAATGGAAAACAACCTTGTACTTCCACCACATGCAGTGTTCATTTTATTTAAAAGCCTATAGTTTGATCTCACGTGCAAACCATCAGAAGTCTCAAAACTTCAAATTATATGTGATCTACAGTATTCACTCTTAAGTGGTTTACCTTCATGGACTGTAAGAATCAAGAAAACAATTGCAAATAACCACAGACAGATCATGAAACTGGCTATTAAGACACATACTATAAGCAGTACCTCATAGGTGGGTGATTGGAATTTAAATGTCCACTTGATATCCCTAAGAAAAAACCCATATATACACACACACACACACACACACACACACACACACACACACGCACACACACACTAATTTAGTAACTAAAAATCACAGAA
>NW_013665625.1:1470872-1477088 GCF_000517525.1 Limulus polyphemus
AATTAAGTCTACCTCGTATATCCTACGTAAAACCAACTATATATACACACACACACACACACACACACACACACACACACACGCACACACACACCAATTTTTAGCTTAAAAAATCACCAGAAGAATGACATGCTCTGTGGATAATTAAACAAAACAAACTTGTAAGTTTTCAGACAAAAGATTTTATAAACAATGCCACTTGCTGAGTTAAAGTATTTTAAATCATAACACATTTACCATGAAACATTGAAATGAAAACTAATCTGCAAAACGTTATTGGCATTGAAACCAAACCACAGTAAATGCTGCAGATGTACAGTTTACAAAGAGGTTGTTAGGAGGGGAGGGATCAGCAAGTCATTTTTGTGGCTATTTATAAAATTTAATCCATTACTATCTTATTCTGGCTCACCTAATCAGTACCCACGATCTCCTAAATGAAAGATTTTTCACTCTAGCAAAACCTCTTCATATTGGGGTTAAATTTAGTTTCTTGATACCTCTTCAGAGCAGATTATCAACTATAGAACATAAAAAATACCTAAAGTTTTTGTCATTCCTTTGGAAATGTTAGATGTTTTCTTCTTTTTTTTTATGACCAATGGTTATTTGCAATTGAAGTCTTTACTGATAAATGGGCTGCTATGGGCAACAAAATTGTGGTAATTATTTGTGTTTATGCATAGATCAGAAAGTGATGGACTAGCTTCTAGGTCTCACAGTAAAAAGCTTGTTTAATTTTGAATTTAAAGAAGACTTGATCTATGAAAGCAACTGAAATGTAGAATTTAAGTTAATCGAAAAGCTTAGTATTATTAGATGTTATTACCTTGCATCCATCTGTTTCAAAAAGGGATTAATTGTTTATATGTAAGTGAGCTATGATGCCACAGTTGCTGTATGACACTTGTGTATATTTGGCTCACTGCAAATCTCCCGTACATTCAACAGTGTAAATTTTTGGCTGGAGAAATATCGGAAAGCCTTTCCAAAAGGAAATAATGATTTACCAAGATTTTTAAATGATGTAACACTGCAGAACACTTTTAAAAAAAAAATGCCCTCATTGTTACTGATGGAAATTTAGAAATTCAAACAGCAAAGTGATGAAGCTACTGACAATCTACAAAATGACGCTCAAATGCAATATGGAGCAACACTGCCATCTGTAAATTGAAATATCTCATTATCAAAGAAATTATTGCAATAAACCTGTGTAATATCTTAAGATATGGTTAAGAAATTAACAGTGACTTGTAGTTGGCTAAAAGCTCCAAACTATGAAATAAATTTCAAAATTGATGT
This sequence comes from Limulus polyphemus, assembly GCF_000517525.1. Lineage (NCBI taxonomy): Eukaryota > Metazoa > Arthropoda > Merostomata > Xiphosura > Limulidae > Limulus > Limulus polyphemus. Next base: position 1,472,178 of record NW_013665625.1, read on the forward strand.
CTCTTTTCATTATAAAGTTAGCCATAAAAAAGTGGAAACAAAAAATGCCATTCAACCACATCATATTACAAAAGGAAATAGTAGCAACGTGGAAAAGAAAGAGTTTGCGCCAATTGTTTTGTTTAACATTACATCTTTATATAACTTGGCTATTTTGTATATTATACAGAACTTCGTGGCTCACCGGCACAGCAGTATGTCTGCGGAACTCTAGAAACCGGGTTTCAGTACCCGTCGTAGAGCACAGATGGTCCTTTGTGTAGTTTTTTGCTTAACTACAAACAAACAGAACTTCGAATTTTATGTGCCTTATTCTACTTGAGCTGTTACTTTTACTTAAGTGTTGTGGTTGGATGTAGTAAAAAGAAATAGATATCATCATGTATTTGGGTTCCAGCAGCTTTGCAGGGCTACAGTTAATATTCTCCATTTTAATGACATACGGCAAATAACTCCATTGGCCTGCATCAGCTTATGCTGTATTTTTTATAAACTCCTATCTAACCCATCATTTTTTTCTTTAGTCCTGGAATCATCTAGATCTTTCTTCTAAAGAAAGCCCTCTTCCCAGGTTATAAAGTAATTGAACACACCTGTGTGGATTTTTGACGAAAAAGAATATTTATAGCTCTTGATTCAGCTGTGATAACCAAAAATGTAACGAAATGTTTGTACATAAGTTTGCTTCGTTTTAAATATATTATTTTAAAACAAGTGAATTGTGTGCTGTCCGTTTATTGTTGAAATTTATCGACAAGTCGCAGATATCTGCTGTAGAGAAACGTGGCCCTGCAAAAAAAAACTGATAGGCGTACAAGTTGAAATGGCATATATTAAAACACAAACATATTGTTTAATTATAATAATGATAAAGTAGAATAATATTGCTGGTTTTTGAAACGAGATCCAAATCTTCAATGAAGTGTTAAACTTTAAGATTTACACGTAGGACTAGGGTTGTAGGCTATACATACTATGTGACATCCCTTATTAACCAGATTTTATAAAACTGAAATCAGAAGGGGTGTGGGGTAGAATAAAACAATTATTCACTGGTGATTTCTGACAACAGATTCTTTTTTTTTTTTTTTACTCTCCTAACCTGCAAGTAATTATTTAATGTTACTTATACAAGTATCATTAGGGTGCGTTGCTATTTTCTTGGATAAACACAAAACAGTTTCTGTTTATATATTTACAAGAGTATTGTGTTACAAAATAAAGTTCATAAGTTTATTTTCATGATTGTTTCAACTCGAGAATTAGAAAACCTGCAAACAATACCCCATATAATCGGCTAGCTATCCTTGGGCATGCTTTAGAATATTGTTATGCTTCACCAACTGTTCAAGACTACATATTATAAAATGAGAAAATGTTGAGATTGAACGAAATTTTGTGGATATTTTATGGTGAATGTGTATACTTGGGAAATGTTTATATTATTCACCCATTATCTATATTAATGAGAATGTCTGTATTTCCTGTTCAATTATGAAATTTTCCTTGTTAATTAGTCAACGTGCACTGGTAATTATATACTCTCAAATTGTGTATACTATTCATTGATGTTGATTATTATGCTTAAAACCAAAAGAATATGCAACTAATTATGTTCTTTTATTTTATGAACAGGTATTCAAAACCAGATTAAAAAAATAGTAAACAAGTGTTAAATTATAAAAGTGAATCGTATGTTACTAATTAGTTATTACTTTTTAATGGTCACTAATTACTGTACATTTTTGTTGTTGTTTTTAACGCTATATATTACATTTCAGTTGAAATGTGGTGACCTGCAGGCTGCAACCAAAATTTATCCCTTTCTGGAAGAGTTATATTACAGGACCTTTCGACTCAAAGTTAATATATTCCATTATTATAAGAGCATGCTAGCTAAGCACAAACTGTTACCATTTAACAATATTGGTAAAGCAAGTGAAAGCGTGATTCCAGGGGGCTACTCCACTATTGGCTATTGGTCACAAATCGGAAATAGTGAAGAACATTATACAATTTATCACCGGAAGTACATAGATGTCGATCGCAACTGAGATATTAATCTCGTTTGGAACTGTAAGCATGATAGTTAACACGGATTTTAATCTTATGCTGTTGAGAATTTTGCGTACACCTTAAATTAATGTTATATTCTGCGGACCATTCATATTAGCCTTAAGTTTAGTTTATATTCAGTTTTATTATTTTGAGATACATTATCTAGTAATATGTTCGAATTTTATATAAGCCAATATTTGATAATATGAAATGGTATTGGACCACAGATTTCAGCCAGACCTTTATGTCTGTCATAGTTCTGAGCATGCGTCAACCATCACTATTCTGTTACTGCTACATAAGTTTGAGGTATAAAAGTAAGTCAAGTGAAATTATATTGTAATTAATAAACGTTTGTGATTTTAAGTGCGTATGTAATCATATTACAATTCCGATATACGTTTTGTTTTAACATTGTAATTTGTATCTTATTATATTTTAGTACAGAAACTAAATGTTATTTCATTATATTAAACAAATAAAAATATTAAACATTTCTACAATTTGTATTTGAGAGTTTAGAATAAGCCTTATTAGGTAGGTTTTTCAGTTTTAATGCATCATTAGAAATATTTCATGTCTTTGAAAATTATTAGCTGCATTCTCGCCCTTTCAGTCGTGGGGCGTTATAATGTACAATCAATCCCACTATTCGTTAGTAAAAGAGTTGGCAGTGGGTGATGTTGACTAGCTGCCTTCTTTCTAGTCTATCACTGCCAAATTAGGAACGGCTAGCACAGATAGCCGTCGTGTAACTTTGTGTGAAGTTCAAAACAAACAAAACCAAAATTTTCAGCTACGAGTAGTTAACTTTTTAATTTGATATTTGCGGTTCTAATTTATTTATGCATCAGTGTATTACAGTGAGTGTGTATATGTGTGTATATATATATATATACATTTTATTGAATTTCATTCCACATCTAAAGTAATGTAGAGATAACTCTGTTTTTGTAGTCACTAATAATAATATTGTAAAAATATTATTAATATAATTTCAGTATTTACTTATGTAGTTATAGAGGGTTAGGTCTATCTATAATCCCGACTGGAATTTAGGTCTGTTTTGGCCTGGATGGGTCAGGTGCAATGTTAACATGTTAATTTATTTGATTTTATATAGTAGTTTGGGTCATTCAGGATAATGTTATTCATACACGAGGCTCAGAGTTTATACCCAGCAATTCGGGGGCATATTGTAACCCTTTTCAAGGAAACGAAGGTTGAGTAAAATTACATCATAATATCTCGTAGTATGTGGAAAGTTCTAGGCCTCAGTTAGGCTATTCTTAAATACGCGTCAAAAATGTAGTTCAAGTAAGACAAATATAGACATTTAGTTAGTTAGATAGATAGCTAGAGCTAGATTGTGAGTTTAGTCATAAAGAGCGTATAGTGTAATAACAGAGAAGAGAAGAAGAATTTGTCTTGTCAATTGTGTTTTAAAGTAATTGAACAAACCTGTATGGACTTTTGACGAAAAGAGACAATTATTTAAAGCTCTGAATACAACTGTGGTAACCAACATTGTAATGTAAGTGAAATTATCGCCGATTGTATTGTAACAACAGAGCAAGGAAGAGTGATTCTTCTTCTCTGTTGTGTTATAACGCAACTGAAACAGTCTGTGTGGACTTTGACCAAAAGAGACGATTATTTAAAGTTCTGGATACAACTGTGGTGATTAACTGTGTAATGAAAATTTGTATATACGTTTGAGTTGTTTAATATATTATTTTTAAACGGTGTGCTGTTTGTTTATTGTTGAAATTTATCGCCAACAAGTCACAGATATCTACTGTGAAGAATCCCGCCCATCTATATATAAAAACCTGACATACATATACTTGATTAATTCTTTTTAACGTTTAAAGTTCGATCTTAGGGAAAAACCCTAGGATTATGACTTGCATAACAGTTATTCACATACGTATTTGAGTGATTTTTTAAAAATTAATGTACAGGTTTTATGCATTTAGTTAATACCCTAATGAACAAGGTATAGACAGTCACAAACTTGCATTAATCCTAACTTCTGGTTAAGGTTACATACTGCAGTGACCATTTCATAGAACTTGTACATACTTTGGTCACGCTTTTTGGCATCATTGCCCTGATATGTAGGGCATGCCAAAGTTAGGGGGCTTATAAAGAGGTGTGTACAAGTTAGTATGAACTTGGAATTAACCTCTCTTCAGTTCGTATAATAGAAATGGTCAATGATGTAAGTAATCTAGGATTGTCCAATACCGCACCAGAGTAATATATATTATTCATGCGTGAATAAGTGACTTTATTTGTTTGTACACATAAAGTCTAGAATTGTTGCACGCAAAATTAAATCCTGATTTATCAGTCTTTCGTAAGACAGTCGGTTGCATTTTTTTAAGTAATAGATATTAATAAATCTCAATTTCATTAAAGTTGTTGACGTGCTGAAATTTGTCGCTTCTCATTTTGAAGATAAACTTAATTACTTTAGCGAGAAGGTAAGGTAGTGCTAAAATAGCATAATATATTTAACACTAACGTTAGGATCAACAGTGTTGTCAATAGACTACATTTATTTAGTATTGATTATTTATTTCCAGGCTACAGTGCTAAAGAGTAGTGTCAGTTTTAAGTCCTCATAGTTTGTGAGGTACAATAGATGCAAGGAGTGGGTTTTACTTCGAAATTTTGGATTGATGTGCAAATTTAAGGAAGATAGTAGTGAAGTTGTACAATATATACACCTGGAAAAAAGTTAAGCACCCCCAAATATTTTTCAGGATTGCTTATTGAAAATAAGGTTTAATTTTCATGATGTTGAGCAATGTTCATAATTTCAAACATAATTAAAAGGATGTGAGC
>NW_013665625.1:1478088-1481942 GCF_000517525.1 Limulus polyphemus
AAATGACAGCAGTATTTAAAGAGGAAATTAAGCTTTTGCATGCCAAGGATAAAGTTGATAATAATGACTTTCAGGAAGTTAAAACAGTATTTATAGTGCTAGTAGTAGTGGATTTAATTATAATACGTAGGATTTATTGAGTAACAGATTTCAACCTTAAACTTGTGCAGATGATGGACAAGAGGAGAGAAGGATAACAAAAAGGACGGATAGAGATGGGAATGGAAAACATAAGAAGATTATTGTTATAGAAGGTTCTTTAAGTGTGGCTTTTGGATAAGATATTATGTGGGTAAATAGCGACAAAAGAATTAGATTATGCCTGGATAGAGGATATAACCGACTGAGCAAGTGATAAAGTAAAGGGCACTAGCAGTGATTAGTCTTTGTTGTGCACATAGGGCTAATGATGTAGGGAATGGTAGGTCAGAAGAGCTTATTGTCAAATATAAGCCAATAATAAAGGCGTTCAAAGAAAAGGGCTATAATAACTTAATTCTGTCAGGGATACTGCCAAGACTTAATTGTTGGAATAAAATTATAAGTAGGTCACTGGGGTTGAATTTAAGTTGGCTGATTGGATTTGTGAGATCAGTTCATTGGGAAAATGGAGCTTTTCAAAATGGACGGTTTGCATTTAAGGGGCTGGCATGTTTGCAAGAGCTATAAACTCAATGTAAAAGCAACTTTAAACTAGGACTTGACAGTGGAGAGGGCCAGAATAACGAAGAAAAAATTAGATGTAGAGAGGGGTGTAGTGTAGAAACAAGATGCAAAGGTAGTTTTAATGATAGGCTAAGCTGTTATTATTTGTATGCTAGAAATGTAAGAAATAAAATAGATGACCTTAGAGCACTGGTCGGAACAGAGAATTCTGAAATATTGGGAATAACTGAAACTTGGTTAAAAGTAGACAATTTTTTGCTGACAGGAATTTCTTTGAAATACAGGGTTATATGTTGTTCGGTAGGGATAGAGTACTAAAAAGAAGGGGACGAGTGACTTTATATGTAAAATGTGAAATTCAGCTTATTCAAGCTGAAGATATCCAAGCTAAGAGCAATGAGGTAGAATCTATTTGGGTTTCTGTTAGTGGTTAAAAGGGAAGAAACCTTTTATTGAAATTTGTTAAAGACCACCAGTTGAAACTGATGAAACGAATAATAAACTCTACAGTGAGATAAAGAATTCAGCTGTTAATGGGGTTATAATTGTGGTAGGTTTTAATTTTAGAAATGTTAGGGTCAACTTGTGAGGGAAGTAGGTTTTTAGAAATTGTTGAGGATGGTTTTCTTCAACAGTTGATTAGGGAACCTACTAGGAACAACGCTATTTTAGATTTGTTATTAACTTCTAATAAAGAAATTATTGATAGGGTAGAGAGTGGGAAGTTCTGAGTGTAAGTGACCATTATTGAATTTGATCTGATGTTTTGATGCATATGGAGATAAGGAATAATTAATTTTGGTTCCAAAGTTTTAAAAAAGCAGATTTTAAAGAGATCAAAAAAGAATTAGCTGCTGTGAATTGGGCAACTGAATTAGTCGGATATACTGATCAAACGGGGAACAAATTTTGAAAATTCTATCTTCCTTCTTCAAGTCTGTGGATTCATAAGTGGCACGATCAACCATGACTTCACTGGATATTTCAGGGCTCTTATGAAAGGCAATTTTTTTTTTATATATTAGAACTACATCATTACTTTGTAAAATTAAATACGTTCAATGTATTTAAACTTCACTCAGAAACGAGCCAGTCATCTGTCACTGCTCTGTTTTATAGGCAAATGCCTACACTGCTGATTTGAAGAATAAATAAATCGTGGATACCACTTGATTATTTAGCCACATTTAACTGAAAGGTACCGTTTTGTGTTTATGAAATCAATTTCGTTCACTTTTGGTGCTTTAATTGCTACTTGAGTACAGTCATTATCACCAATCATTCTGGAGAACTCGGCAACTGAATAAAAATCACTTTTTACTCCAAATGGCTGTTTCTTTAACTAGGTAAGGATTCATCTTTCTTGTAACAGACTAATTATTAACACACCCACAGTGTGCTTCTAATGAAAGATAAAGTTAATTAACTTACTTAAGTGCCTCAAAGCGTCTAACAGAAAATGATGAAAAACACGATAATTTAAAAAACATTACCCATTAATACACAGTACGGTTCCACACTATGTGCTTAATAGTGCTTGTGAAATACCAATAATGTTTCTGATCTGATTTTGAAACCTTCCTGTGGCCAAAACGCCAGAAATAAAATGTGTATGCCTTGTCAGTCTATGCAACCTAGGTTGCAGAATTCTATTAGGATTGCCATCAAAAAGCAGAATATTGCAAACAGTCTCTTGTACTTGATGCGAATAAGTGATATTCATTTAAAAATTCTTTCTTGTCGACATTCAGCATTAGCAAGATCTTCCATAATTAGGAGATAAGACATTTTCAAATGACAATTTGACGTACTACCCTGCGTAAATTTATAGAAAAATACATCTTTTTTAATAGCCTGCACCAGTTACAACTTATCATATTAATGTCTTCTGTACTCACCGGTGCACAACTAAAAAAGGGATTCACAAAAACAAAATTTTCTCATTTTAAAGTAATAATCATGGTGGTTGTAACCAACATTTATGTTATACCACTGCCTAAATATTAATCACAGTACTAATAATAATATATTTGGTTTGGAACGTGCATCTAGAATAATGTGGTTATTGTCATAATCATATATGTATATGGTGCCCCAAAATGCATATACCAAAAAAGAAAGTTGACTAACAACAAAATTCAAAACAAAATGTCTTCTAAAAGCTTGTTTTATTTAATTTCCCCTAAAGGTCACCTGTTTTAACTATCTGCATAACTATACAGTAGCGTGTTGTCTGTCAGTCAGTAGACACTAAAATGGCATTACATAAGGGACGTTCAACGTTGCAATTTGTACTGTCATGGCGTGCGCACGCCATAAATCACGAGAACAATTACGCACTCTGTAAGCTACAACACAGCATGACACTGAACTTCAAAAGCAAGAAATATAAATTTTTTCTAACTTAATTTTCATTATTTACTCTTGAAATAGATCACTTTTGGGGACCCCGCGGAAGTACATGTATGTAGTTAATAAACTTCTATATATATTCCGTCATTAGTTGTAAGCAATCAAATTCTGAGATCACATTTTTCCAACACAGTTGTAGGGATGGGTAAGACAATATCTCAGATACGAAGTTTCAATTCCTCAAGATCCCTTGGTTTGTTATGGTAGACGTTTTATTTAGAAAAAGCCACAAAAATGCAAGTCCAAATGGGCGAAATTGGGAGAACTCTTTAGGAGCTGTAATTTTACTCAAAAACAGGGTGAGTTCTGAAATCTGCAATAAAACACATTCCTACACAATAATGATAAATAATGTACGTAATAACAATAATAATTAACTTAAATAATACTTACAAGCCTTCCGAAGATATTTTTATCTCAAATAATAAATCTATTCAACTTTCTTTTTGGTATACATGTATTCATTTTGGGACACCCTGTATTTACTCATTATAAAATAGCACAGTAATAATTTATGAAATAATTATATGTGACAAACATAATAGTTTCAGCAATGTTCGTATAAGTAACATAAACCCAAGGAGAACGCTATTATTTTGCACATTGTAGTTGGTTGTGGATTTTTAGTCAATCTAATAGGAGTCTGATCTTATCTTGTAGTATCGTCATTCTAATACAAGAAAATGATCGTACGCATCCACGGTCTACGAATGTTTTAATGCAAACATTTGTGTTAGTAAAGGTCGTACTTTCTAGTTCAATGTGTATATATATAT
>NW_013665625.1:1482942-1483578 GCF_000517525.1 Limulus polyphemus
AATGCATAATTTCATTTGATAAACACGTTTAGATTGAATGGTAATTTATAATCAGTCACAAGAACGTCGAATCTGAATCACTTGAAAAAACACGGGGGTGCTTAACTTTTTTCCAGCTGTATATATATATATAGTGGAAGAGATGCGCACGTATAATTGATAAATATTGGCCCAGTAATTTTGTCCGAAATAATAGTGTGGTATAGGCACTGAACTCTGGTCCTTATTTCTGCTCAGACATTCCTGTAGTCAATCAGTATCGATAAGACTCCCAGTACTTTAGTTGTTCGTGTGTATGTTTCTGTTTGTTTCACACGTGCACTTGAGCCTTTCACTTTGCTTGTTCTCCATATTTGAATTATTCCATGTAAACATTACCCGAATCCTAGTATTAAGAAACAAAGATCCTGTTTTGTGATTGAATTTAATATCATAAGCAACTTTACAGGGGAAATGTTTTCTTAGGCTATTAAAACTGCGAAGTTTCTCCTCATAAAAGTGGGTCGTCTTTAGTCAATATATGATTAACAACAATTACAAATTTCACATGTAAAGGTTATGCTTGGCATTGTACATGTTGAATTACAAATATTTAACATATAACACCACTGATAATGGAAGAAGGGGTTATATGGC
>NW_013665625.1:1484578-1485636 GCF_000517525.1 Limulus polyphemus
AGTATACATTACAAGTCTGCTGTACACAAAAACAACTAATTTTTTAATAAAGTATTTATACTGAAGATTTGTTTGTGAACTTACTGAGTCAGACTCTAACTAATCTGACTGCAAGATGATTTTCATGTTAAGGATAAAAATACTTCTTTTTGTCTTACAGTTTTCATAACTTCTAGGACCTACTAAAATATCAAATGTTTTTAAGGTAAATGTTTACATTTTATCTGTTATTTTCTCTACCATAACATTATCAGTAGTTGAATCTTCAATGTACAGTTAAATGGAATTTTGAAAATCATGAAATAAAATGAACAAACCCCATTTTTTTCCTAACTTGAATACATAATTTGTTGACATATATTCTGTTGATGATATTCAAATTTCAACTGTTTACCTTTTTGCATTCTTTTAATTTTATAGTTTTATTGACTGGCTTGTATATGATGAACAGTATATTCACCCTGAAAAGCAACACATCACAGTGGGAAAATATTAGTCAATTCCTACAGACCAACAGGCTGCACATGTGAATTTCTGCATTTTAAGCCTAGCAAGGTAAGCCTTGTTAAAATTTTCAAGCTATTTGATATAAATTTTTGTTTCAACTTTCAAATATGCATTTCAAAACGAAAATAATATGTAAATCACTAAAATATAAACGTCCAAAAACAACTATGATTTCACTGTCAGACTATATTATACATGGGTAAAAAATCATTAAATGTTATGAGAATTAACTTCACTTACCAAGACAATCAATTCATCTAGTGTAATATCTATTGTTGCCAATTTCAATAAGACCATTGCAAGATTGAAATAGAAAATAAACTCTTTCTATTGGTTATGAACAAGCAAGTCAAATATCATGTGGTTTGGAAAACTACCTTAAAAGAAGGCAGAATATTGACTGAGAATATTCACATGTCACTGCGAAGATTGAGAAATTGTTTCAATATTTGCATTTGAAATTAAAACTTAGATAATGGATTATAAGCTTCGTTATGATGCTAATTATGCTTATGTACATTGATAATAAAGTTGTTTAATTAAATTTTAAA
>NW_013665625.1:1486636-1517610 GCF_000517525.1 Limulus polyphemus
AAAGGTTATGCTTGGCATTGTACATGTTGAATTACAAATATTTAACATATAACACCACCTGATAATGGAAGAAGGGGTTATATGGCCTGGGTACCCATCCCTGTATTATTGCCACAGACTATTAACTTCCTTTTGTAATTAGTTTTACCAAACATTTTCGCTGTTTAGCTTCTGCTATCTCAAGAGGAGTTATCTCTCTCTCCTATAATCTATAAAAAGGGGTCTGAATTTTTACCATGAGAATGTTTTCCTGGATAATAATATTTAATTGGTGTTGTAGTGGGATTTGCATTTTTATTACTGCCTTCAGAGTTCTTCCTTTTCACCTTCCAGTACACTCCAAGTTGTCTTTTGCAATTGTATATATTACATAGAATGAGTATGTTATATATTACGAGAAAGTTCAGTCCTCGATACTGTCAATTCTTGCTCTGTCAGTGCTTGTTTAATTTAGTTTGTTATTGTCTCTGTAGTATTAAAAAGCTTCTTGTCTTGGGAATATGAATGAATATTTTGAGAGTCTGTTATGAAATAGGGGTTAATATCATTCTGTATTTTGCATTTATTTATATGGTAATATTTAATCCCACTCGAATAAGATCTCATGTTACCGAGTTAGTTTTCTATTGATATTTTTGTGATAAATATAGTTTGAATTTTAAATTAAACATTTTGTTTAGTGTCTTTCTTTACCACATCTTGGCCAAGATCAAGAAAATACAGATTTACTGTATATATCATTTCTTGGTCATACCTCTTGTTATTAAAAGGACACTACTGCATTAGTTCAAGAAAGCATTTAATTTAGAAGTACCACAATCATACAAACTACTAATTACAGCAAAAAGAAGCTTTCTTTTTAAATGTTAGATGCAAATGTGTATATATTTTTTTTAACTTAGAATATTTTCTAGTTTTTGTGATTGCAAATGGATCACAAATTATGTATTAACAAAATATAAAGTTTAGAGACACATTTAAGGTCTTTTAATCAGTGGTACTATGGTAGAAACTTACAACTTCAAGATGTAGTAATTAAGCTATTACATCAGCTTATGTTTGCTGGATTTCACATTCCTAGAGCAAAGTGTCTAAAAAACCTAAATTAGCTTTATTTTTTATCCTTTGGCCAAAATATGTACAAATATTCTGTATCTGACAGTTTTTAAACCAATTTTATATTGTTAGGCAGTAGATTTCTCCGTTTGTTTCAGGATATTCAGTTTTTTTTTATACAAGGGCTATCCACACTAGCTATTCCTAAACAGAAGGCAGCTAGACAACAACATCCACCACTAATAATCTGAGGTAGTTAAATATATAAATTATTTCATGTCAGGTTTATAATTTTCAGCATTAATTTAAAACAGTTATACAAAGCAAGTTATTTTTCTGAAAAGATAAAACCTTTATTACTTTTATTTCAACTATGATTATGTACATAATGACAGTAGGAGAACAACAAAACATTCAAAACAAGGATGTTCAGTTTACAAAAACATCACAGAATGAAATATAATGGGTACCATAGCGCCACTACTATTTCTTATGGTCATTCACTTCTAAACTTCATTCTATAGTATTTACAATTTAAAACAATCGATTTTTTTTAATATTGCAGACATTTTACAAACTAGAATAGACTAAACATCAAGAAACTACATAATTCTAGTATTATAGTAATATATTTTATTCTCAGTAGTTAGTTTTAGCTGTAACAATCTCATGCTAATAAACAACTATACAAATTCTTCCATTTTTATGAATACAAAGATGATGTAATACACTTTTAAGCAACAAAATTCTGAGTGGACCATTTTCTAATATTTATGAAGTTATTCTTTACATACTGGTATGCAGATGTGTGAATGATGCTGTGTCTAAGTCATTTAAGAAGGTCATTATGTGCTTGGACAGGAAGTTGTGTTCCTAATGCTGTCTCTAGTACTGTATCTTAAGTCACGTGTGTAATCATTTTTCAGAAAATTGCATGTGTATTGACACTCAAGTGGAAGCTTTTATGATTAATGTTAAGTTTCTCATTTAGTTATTTCAGAACAAAATCATGTTCGGCAATGTTGTTAGTATCCGCCTATTCGAGTGGATAGTTATGTGATCTATGCTATATTTCTGCAACAGTCATCTCAGGTATGCTGTATGACAATAACATCTCACTTTCATGCAAGATTAGTGCTGTTTGATTTAACTCAGTTATCATATTAAAGAAAATGTGATACTGTTAATGGGTAGTTTTAGCAATGTACCCATATGTCTGAGAAGCTGCACGTGTGATATTATACAGCAGGAATACTGGTCACACAGTTTTACTGGTAAGATATGACACGTAATGTCAAAAATATTTCAGCAACCAACAACACTAAATCTTTGCAGCTTTCAATAAGAAATGCTTAGTTCTCAGGTTTATGATTCAAAAATTATTTAAAACTGCTTCCAGTAATTAATCATTAAGAATGTTTTTATCACCTTTTAGATTTCTTCTCATACACAAAGGGCCGAACTACTGTATTCTCACAGAATATAACAATTTTTGGGGTTATCTAAATCTCCAAGAAAACACCATCAAAATTGATAATAACCGTACACCAAAGAGTAAAATACCAAGAATTAAAAAAAAAAATTAAAGATTCAAACTGGCTACAGTTATATAACATCTTATAATGCTTCTCTAGATGAAGTATAAACTTCATCATATAAGCAGTCAAATACTGTTCTTGTAGCTAACGTTCAATATAAAGAAAAGATTAAAATATTTTGTATTTTGAATGTAGAAGCTAAATTTCAAATATGAAAAAAATTAAAGTAAATAGGGCTGTAAAAAAATATTTTCCATTGGTGCTTCTAAATCAACATATAGCAAGCTTAAATTTTTATTGGATTAAAAGCTTATTCACCGATTGACTTTTACATATGAATACTGAGAAAGTTCACTTAAATTACTCTAACTGGATTAATTGAAATACACTTACAAAAAAGTGAATGCCTAAAGCAATCATATAATATTGAAAACTGCTTAAAATAGACCAGTGCCATAATAAACTCAAATGCTCTACAACTGATATTTTTCCTACACTTTTTTTTTACGAAATATCTACAACTTTATCCAGTATAATATATCTTCTGTTAAAGATCCATTTTTTAAACATAGCTCTCAAATTATACCTTTTTAATTCTATTTTTACAAGAAGATTATTGGGATAGTTACTATTCTCATACTTTTAATGGTAGACATTACACAAGACATCTTTGATGCCATGAGAACAAATTTAGGTCTCACAATTTCATACTGTGTCATCAAAACCATGAGAGATTTAAGATTAGACAACTATACAAAATTAAGCCAAATCCCATTATGGTTTTCTTTTTCTAGTAATGAGTAAAAAAGGCACTTTTTTGTTAGAAAAATAAGTGCATCACATCAATTGCTGTGAAAGACAAAATGACCTTTTAAGTCAACATGACACAAGTTGAATCAAATATAGAAAACCACCCGAATACGGTTGTTCTATTTGTGATTGTTATACCAAATAAGATTTTTAAACCTCCAATGTTTAATGTATCAAAAACTTTAAAATCACTAACTTGGATTCACAATTCCCCAATCAATATATATATATATTTTAATTTAGAAAACAAATTATTTAAGATTGTTATCTATATTTGAGCACATTTTAACTTTAGATAAACTAATAAAGTAGTAATTAACTATAGATTTCACCTACTGCTATAATCTTCCTCACATTCACAAAATCATTCAGATAAAATAACCTAATAATAAGTGGATCTGAAACTTCTGTTAATAAGTGTGATTTCTGTAATTTTACTATCATTCTGTTACTTAAAGCAGCTTGCTTCTATATACTTTTGCATTTTTTAACATTAGACATCAAAAACCTACATGTTACAGAGACAACAGTTTAACTGTTTACACTAGCATGATTAATTTTTAAGAAACTATTTCATACAAAATGGATATACTAAACAACTAATTGTAGTCCCTTGAAAATAATTACAAAACAGAGGTGAAAAAAAAATTGATTTACACAATGTACAAATTACTCTATTACTGGAATTATTATAATGGTTAAAATATTACTAAAAGACAAATACCATATACTGAATTTTTGGTACAAAATAAGTCAAATGTATTTATTCAAATGACCATTGCTATACTTTTTACTCCAGATACATGGATAAAAGCAATTTTTAATTGTTTTAGTTGTTATACTAATCTTAATTACAGAAATAAACCTCATAAGGATTCATGCTAACATTGTAAATGAAAATTACTATGCAATAACTAAGTGAAGGAATGGAATTAAAATGTAAAATCACAATTAACTACAAATGCATGTAATTCTGATTTCCTAGCAAGAATTGTAAAGCCATCTTCAAATTCTGGACATGCATTTTGAAATGACTTACTTTTATGACCATCAAGGAATGATTACTGAATACAACAGTATCATTGTACAGTGTTTTATGAGGCTGTTCATGTTATGAACTTGAAATTCTCAAGATTGGAAAGCAATGGTTGTCAAAATGATATTATTCAGTAATCTTATTAAAACAAAGAACATAAAAAATCATTATTATTATTTTTTTGGTGATGGGTACTTTGGACACTCAAAGGCATTTTAAAATTGACATTGAATATGATCAATAAAAGCTGTCATTACCAATTACAACATCAGCTATTAATATTATTCAATTCTCTAGTATAGATCTAAGGGACTTAATTCTGCTAGACTACTATTCAAAAATGTGAATCATTGCAAAATTTGGAAATCACAGCATTTTTTTTCCTTTTTGGAAATTTCTAAAAACATTTAAAAACAATCTTTATGTAAAGGCCTCTAATTTCAGTTGTATTAACTTTTTTTAACCTCAGCACCAACAAAAAACACATTTAAGAAACACATTGTTGTGTCAGTTACAAAGTTGGATTGGCACACCTATCTTGACTTTCACTACAATGTCAATAACTTGTTCCAATCAAAATCTCTGTGAGTCAGTTACTTCAAATATCATTAGGAATTTCCATTTACACATTCTTAAGCTATCAGCTTACATAATGATATGCTCGTAATGATGTTTCAAGAAAGAAATGTGGCACATTTGCCTATTTGTACAAAGATAGTGAATCTTTAGCAATGAAATATGGTTATACTAGGTGGACGATTCAACATGTTTCCAAGAAAACTTTCTGCTAATCACACAAATTAACTCAATGAAGTTGCACTTACAAACTTTCACAATCTAACTGCTACCTTTATTGATGAACTTTATGGACTTCTTGCTGCCACGTTACCTGCCAATACGTGGTGCAAAAATATTAAATATGCAAAAAGTGACCAGCTCTTGGCAGGTTTGAGGAATTTCCCTGAAATTCTGAATAAGTCCTTGCTTCTGAAATCAATAAGGAAGGTTTGCAACTTGAAGATGTTAAGAAAACCTTTGATATATATTATGACAATATGTTCATTTAATTTTAGCTCTCAAATTTTATATACAAACATCATTTATGTAAAAGTTACAATGTTCTAAAGCACCATTCTTAAATGTACTTCCTGGTAATCAATGAGACCACCAACCAATCTATTCAATGACACTAACACAAGAACAATGAAGTACATAATTTTTTTCTACTTAAAATATAATTATCACATAAAGTTTTAAAAAAACTATTTAATATGTATTCTAAATACAATAATCAATAAGAGGTACTTGAAGCATTAAAGACTGAATAGATCATTGCTGTATTTCTGTTTTTCTCAATTGATACGACTATCCATAAAAGCTATTCTGATCTGTTACATGAAATAAAATAGTATATACAAATTATTCTGAGAGATTAGATTTGTCTTTTTTATAACATACATATAGCACATAAATGTTATATGTAAACTATCTAACACATAAAACATTACAATTGATTTTTTTATATAAAACAAACTTTTGACTCTGAGCACAAACTTCCCTCGTGTAGAGTGCTCCATTTCAGCTGGCTGTGAGGCAATAGGTGGCACAGAGTCATGTCAGAACAATCAAAAAGTTCAAATTTTATAAGCAGACATTTCTGTAAAATTAACCTACACATGAATAAAATCATATGAAAATGATGGTAACATACTTTTCAAAATTTTCTTTATGTTAATAAGCTTAACCCTGCTCACAACATGCTGTGGTGGACCTATTAGATGCAAATTTAATTCAAATATTTGCGACATCTTCTTGAGCCGCAAGTACAGGGAATCTTCACATCTTCAAATGGGAATTTATAGTCATAAGTTAGCTCCTCTCCTTTGTTTATCCTTCAAAGCAAAATTAATAATTAGTCTTGGAACAAATCTTTATACCACATTTATATTTTGTTACCATTTAGGCAATTTAACCCATTGACTGCAATTGCTCTAAATGTGCACGGAATTTTTGCAAGCCATACACTGTATAAGGCACACTTGCATTCAACTGCCGGAGGCAGAATGTACCCCATATGGCGATTCAGCAGTCAATGGGATAATCTCAAGAACACTGGCATGAAAGACTCTTTTCAGTTCTTCCAAAATTTTAAGAAAAATCGTAACTGCGTTAAATGAATATAACATGTCTAAAATAGTAAATGTACAAACTGAGATATCATACGTGGCTGGAATATCCCTATTCAAAAATATGACATAGTTCAAATATGTTATAGTTAGTATTTATTTTTTTCAATGCACAAATATGGCAAGATATGATATATTTATGCAAAAGCATGACATGGTTAGAAAGTTTTTATTTATAAGAATATATGGCTTTTTTTACTTTAATTGGAGAGTGACATAATGGTAGATTCTTTCATGATTATGATATTATTAGTATTTCATAGGAATAAGAAAGAGATTTTTGCTGAATTATGAACTAAGGAAAAATGTTAACCCTTTCCAGACTTGAGGGAAAACACTAATATTTTGTTCTTTATATTCTCATAGTGAAAATATTTAACTAAATTGAATTAAACTCAGCATAAACTTTCTAAATAATATCTCGTTTTTATATGAAAACTACTAATAAAATCTCAACTTTTAACATCCAACTTTTTGCTTTAGTGAGATATATGCAATAAAGTGAAACCTGTAACTTGCCAATCCTGTCTTTCAAAAAATGTCAGTAATTCTCTATTACATTTGTTAGTGCATTATATCTAACCAACAGAAAGAGAAGATTTCAATTTACTGAATGTGAAAGGGCTTGGAGCTGTTGAACAATTTGCCATCTTTCTCATTGTTTGACAGTGTTGGAACCCTGCTTGACCACGTATGGAAATTATTTAGCCCATTTCTAGCTTAGACAGATGGCCAGATAAATTATATTAGCTTTAGGACATTCTATCTTATATGCATGCAATAATTTGTATTCTAAACTGCATATTTAAAAAAAAATTTCAATAATTTCTGAGGCCATACTATTGTTATTAAGAAGGCCTAGTGTTTGATGTGGATTTCTATCATACGAGTACAAAAGCTTGAAAAAAGACAAGACTTCAAATGTAAGTACTAAATTTCTTGTATGTATATTTTATATTTATTGTTATAAAAGTAATTAAAATGTAAATATTAGAAAATTTTAGGTTAGGTAAAAAAATTAAGTAAAATATTGGGAAAGTATGCAACAACCAGGAGTGTAATTGTGTAATTCAATAAGCATGCTGGTAACTTCTTATGCTGTCCTGCATAAGAAGTAACTATCACCATACTCTGAGGGGGGGGGGGGAGAAGGTCTAAATGCAATTGTAAAGAAATAAAACTAAATGAAAAATCTATTAGCTTTGGCTGTGAATAGAAAGTGTGTAATTGTCTGTTACAATGTGCAGGCATCATAGAAAGTTACTAGGTCAGTCAAATAGACTGAGCACCTGCAGTGTTAGGGTAGAAAAAATAACAGATAAAATACAAAGTTTTCCTAAAACAAAAACTTTTGATATTCATATAGGAGGCTGTAGAGATTATGCAAATGAAATATGAAATTTGTAAATTGAAAAAAGTATGCTGAACATGAAAAATCACTTTGCACTTGGACTAGTCAGTCGGAGTCAGAATCTGATTCAACAAATTCACAGACAAATCTTTAATAAAAATACTTAATTACAAAAATTTTTTTTCTAATATGTGTGTATGTGTATATATCAAAAACTTGTAACGTTTACTAAAAGTTTGCAAATTTTGTATAGTTTAGCAGTTACAAGGTTCATCAACACTACAGAGCCAATCTACGTGGAGTTAATTTTAAAAGTTGACAGAGTAAACTTTCTGATAATAAGACAGGTGGTAGCACTGCCTATGTAAAGATAGTTCAGATTGTTCATCTAAATGGTATTTTAAATATATCCTCAATAGGTCATCAGAACTTTACAATACTGTACAGTGTTTCCTTTTATAACAATATCTATGTAATTACTGAGTCAAGTTCTGGGAATGTCTGTAAATATGGTAGCAAAAAGTTTGAATTTCTTGTTCTTCTTTCTTCTGTTTCTTTTTTTATTACATAACTCAAAAATCAAAGCAATGGTGTCAACCAATTTCACAAAGGTGACACAGTTTCAAACAGAGTATCCACTTTTATAAATATTATTAACTAGTAATAATTTAAAAAAAAATCACAAATCTAATGTAAACGATGGTATCATTACCCCTTGAATTAGCTTTCTTACAGAAATTTTGTGTTCCTTTAATAACACAGGATGAAATAGGAATTACCAGCCAATAATAGATATTACAGTTGGAATCTCATTGTATTTAGAACCTGGTTATAAATACAACCTTCCTATATCTATTGAAACACTGCATTAAAATAAACAAGCAAATAAGATAGCAGGGATGGCATTTGCATTATCCCTAAGTAATAGCACAGGTAAGTATTAAAAATATCAATATATACAAGTATTAATTTACTTTCTTTTTTCTTTACTTGTAAATCATACAAGCACCATATGACTTAGATAGGTTTTATCAGCAAACCATAACCTCAGATGTCAAAACTGTATCATCACAGTTGGATATTTTGCCAACAATATCAGGGAGTGCAGTGGCTATCCCTATGTAGGGATGAGTCCAGTTGAAATTGGCAGCCTGTACAATTTTAACACAGTAGTGCACACGCTAGGACGTTCACAAAACCTAGCAAAAGTGACAGCAGAAAGCCTTCACTACTTAAGTATAAAGTTCAGCTAAGATTTCCTTGACATCTACAAAAAAGGGCTTCAGGAACATTGATTTTCTCCATCTTCTTTTCCTTTCCATAAGCTATAACTCATAAACCACAGTGTGCCTAGTTCCAGCCTGCACACCAAAACACTTCACTATACACTAGAATGTGCCTTTCAAACCTAGAGCCCCAGGTAATCCACAATAGGTTAGATACATCTCAAAATATATGCAATTATACAGACTGTTGATATTGCCAAATATGTATATCAATCAATAAATGGCGTCACCTGTGATGCAAATGGGTAATGCCGATTTTCTTCCCATCCCAAATGCTCTCTAGTTTCTGATCTTTTTCCATCCTTACATTCTAACAATTCTGGAATAAAATTTTGTATTGCTAATTTTCAGTTGAGATAAGTTTATGTTAAATATGTGATGTCTTGTTTTCAATAAAATAAGTAATACTTGTATTTGTATGTTTTTGAATATAATAAAATCAACAATAAATTCAATAACAGGATTTGTGTCACCTGAATAGTCTGACATTCCACTGCTAGCAAGCTTATTGCAGTCTTTAAATCTAATCTTGCCATAGATAATTATTTCAGTTGCTCTCAAACACACAACATAAAAACATTACCAGGAAGAAAAAGAAATTCAAAAGAAACTTTAAAAACATATTAAATCTGTGATTTTATTCCCATGTATTAAAATTATCCATTTGAATCATTTGTTCACCCCTACAGGAACTCTGGGTGGATAATATGTTTAAAATCACAAATTACAGTAAAAACAACTTTGTTTACTCTATAGTAACATATACAGATTTAAATCTCCTATCCTATATCCAACTTATTTTCAGCCATAAGCTCTAGCTTTCAAATCAGTTACATCAGGATAGGTTAGACAACCTATCCAAAAGTAACGAGTCATTACAGAGAAATAAATTACATGAAAAACAGACACAGATACTTTTTTTGCCAAGGGATGATAATTTCTTAGCAAATACAAACAAACCTTGGGATGAACAGAAAGAAATTCTACAAACGTTTTCTAGTGTGTTTACATACATAGCTGCACAGAAAATAAAGTTGGAACAATTTTTTTTTCCTTTTCCTTGTTGAAATATGCTACTATTATTATGTAATGTTAAATTATTCTAAAATATTCTTGAATAAACAACTGTTAATATAGAATTACAGTTTTCACTTACATACAAAATATAATATGGAGATGTCTTTGAAACCTCAGAAGTACACACTAGTTGTGATAGGCTTAAAAGACTAAATACAATGAGTAAGAAAGTTTTAAACGTGATATTTAACACATGACTGCAAATATAAAAGTCTGAAAGTATACCAATGATGAAAGAATTATGATTTCTCTCATTCTGTGAAGTATGATGTACTTATATACCCAAAAAGACTGGAAGGAGTGGGATAATTTTGTAAAAAAATTGATGAAAAAAACTCAAACGAAACTCACCTCCTTAGAGCAAAGATCACAATATGCTTTTTTCCATCAACAGTGACAACTTTTGAATAACAATTGGGCTGAAAAAACAAGGCAATATGTAAAAAATGTAGAATTTTATAAATATATACAACTTTTGAATAAATATTTTAATGTGGTTTAAACTATAAGCTGCAAATGAATAACACAATTCAACAATTTTCACTGAAAATAAACAGTTACCTTTTTTTTAATTAGGCAAGTCATTTTGAGTGATTACACTGTATGTGTGAAATAATTTTACTATTAATAAACCCACCAAAATATAATTTACATAGACTAAGTGAACACTTAAACATAGTTGCTCATAATAAATAATGCATCTTGCTTTACTCCACAGTCTTGTTAAGAAACCAATATAGCTTAGAATTTGTATGTCTGGTAATCAGTAATTAATTTTATTCTTAGTTCTTTTATAATAACAATTAAGCAGGTTGTAACAGTTAACTCCCACTCTGAGAAAAACAGCTTATACAATAGCCATAACCAAAACTAGAAGTTGGAACAGCCACAAATTCATAGAAGAAAAAAAAAGAGATAAACATCATGAAGTTTTATGATGTTACAATTTGTTGTATTTTCAACTGATAATTTTTGAATAAAATAATAGTACTAGTACAAAACATCAATTAATTTTTCACAAAAAAAACGATTATCTAATAAAAAAAAAAGCTAACAAACTTCAATGCTTTAAAAATATAATATTGAATATAATATTTTTTTCTCCTGGTGTACCAAAACTTTTGTTTTGTTAATAAAACTTCTGATGAGTAAATGGCTAACTTGGCAACATAATACTTTTGATTTTTGTTTGCATAACATTATATGGTAAAGATTAGAATGAAAATAGCATATTCGTTTATTATACTCATGTTACTATAAGATAAACTTCTATGTAAAAAACATAGACAAAAGTTATCTTTATATTCAAAATGGCATATGATTAAAATATAATAAACCAAATTGTCTTTTAAAATGTTTTTAACTACTTGAAATCTTGTCGTGATTTTATCACATTATTTTCTGGTATACAGAAAGCTACAATTCATATTTTAAAGTCAGTGATTATATATCAAAAAACCCATTTTTACATAATGTAATATTATTCAACTGAATTTTAAAACCTACCTTAATATTTTCTTGAAGCTAAAACAATGTTTTTATAAAATTTTTATAACAATGTTTCTCATAAACTTAGTTTTAAAGCATTTATTAGTTTCATACACACTTAGCTTATACTTCATAAAACTATTTTTCTACAAGAAACATATTACCATGACAATAAATGATCATTTTTGCTTCAAACTCATCATACAGATTTATAACATCAAAAGTTAATAATTTTAATTTTTGAACAATTCTTCTATAACATTACTTCACTGAGTTAACTTTGAAATCTTTGTAAAATCATTTAACAAGTCTATACAACTTTACAATGCCAAAATCCTTAGTGCTTTATAATACTGTGATAAGCACAAGTTTTACAGTAAAAAAAAGCATTTTTATCAACCATTTTACTTACTTCACATGAATGATTAATAAAGCGTGCAGCATTTCCACACATTGTTGCATCCACTACTTCATTGTCATCAATTCGAAACATGTAACAGCCAATACCCTATAGAAAAGATACACTTTTTCATATATAAAAGTATTAATATCCATAATTTATCTTTTTCTTTACAGTTGTGAATTATCTTCGATATAAACTATGTGATACACTAGGAACATCAATCTAGTTAGCTATTAATTTTTATCAGGCTAAAACATTTGTTCAATCCACTTGGTGAACACTTACATTAGATTGTGCTTTCTCTTGAAGACCAACATCTCATTACTATATTAAATCTCTGAGAGAATTAAGAAGGAAACTAATTCAATTAAATATATAGTTTACTTGAATACCAATTCAGAAGAAAATAACATAATATAGATCCTAACTACAAACTGTCTATTTTCTATCCATTTATACTTGTACAGAAGAATACCTTCAACATTAAACCTTGTCATTTGTGGCATAACTTGTCCATTTACAGATATATCAAGAGATCTGACAGAGTTTTTAACTAAAACCTGTTTATAATTTCTGTTTGTGCAAACAGAAAACATTAGAGCAATTTAATGTAGTTATTCAGCATTATCTGTCACAATAACATAAAAAAAGATTGAAAGAATTAGAAAATTTACTGAAAAATGGGTTTATTTAATTTGTTCCAAATTATGACCATTGTTAAAAACAGTTTGATGAAGTTCCTATAAAATATGTTAATTTTGGTTATAAAACTTTTATCTTCTTACATAAAGAGGTTATAGATAATCTGATAAAACTAATTAGTACCATTTCAACTTCATTTATTATATGAGTCAGTGCAGGTAGAAGAAGAAAGGGATAATTTTATGATGTTATTTACTATAAGATTCATCTATTCTGACTAAACAGGATACTGGTATATCTGTGTGTGTTTAAGCAGCACATTTTAATTCACTTTGTAATACCTGTCTATCCCAGTACACAGATATTACAGATAATCTTGTAGACTGATATCACACCATTAATTTGTTTTATAAAATCTGTTTGTTTTGATACAGAAAAAGTGTTTTCAATATCACATTATAATGTTATTTGTCTCCTACAAAAGAGACTATGCTGTTATGTAATAAGATGTTTGACATTAGCCCTACAATTTTTTTCCAAACATTCAAATATAATTATACAAAATAAAATAAACAAAAATAATGAAAAGACCATTAAAAATAATTAAGCAACCTTGCTTTCATAGTACTTCTCCCTCTTGTCAGTTAGGACAGGCCTTATTACTTCACCAGCATATTCTATAACCATCTCACCAGGATCTATGGTACGTTTGCAGAAGAGTCCACGCCCATGGATACGTGACCTGAAAATAAGTTATGATCAATCAAATGCAACTAATTTCTGAATGAAACAACTTACTTGCTTTTATATCAAAAACAAATAATTCATATGCATGGTTTATAAAGCTAAGAATGATAGAACATTTATCTCATTCTGAGAAGTTGGATAAATCTTCATAATAGTGTTGTAAGTTATATTTCTGCTGCTTGGATGAGAAGCAGATTAAAAATACAACAAATTTTGTAAAATTATTGGTTTTCTTTGAGACTACTTCAAAATGTTCTGACAAATGCGACTTTTGATTGTCAACAAGATATCAAAAAATGTATACATATATTTATATCGTTCCTCAATTTATTTCAATACATTCATGCAGATATTTTCTTTAAAAATTACTGTGCATCACCACAAATAAAACATGTTTGGCATTAATTTCAAAAAAGTTTTGTATAGCTAGCATTAATCAATCTCAGTCAGCACACAATCCTGAGAATATTGTTTGACTGTGATTCATCACTCTCTGAAACAATGCTGTTTATGGTAAGAGTACACATACTGAAAGAGTTTCATAGCACACAGTCAGTACATTATTTGTGTATGTAGTATGATATAACCTATACAGATCTCAAATATTATGACAACAATACAAATTTTGAGTGTTACTACCAAAAGCTACACTAAAATTTTAATTGGAAAGATTGATATCGTAATGTATTAAGTTTCTGCATTACTATGCTACTTTTATGATTTAAATAGTAATCTAATTATGTTAAATTTTTTGTTGATAACTAAAAAAACACTTCAATCACAAATATTAAAGATTAAAACAATTTCATAAACTTTTAAGTATGATAAAAATCATATTGTTATTTTATAAATGCTGTGGATGAAAGCTGCTAAAATACAAGTTCTAAACTCTGTACATCACTTGCTTACCAAAGAGAATTGTTTAGGCTTCTCAGAATAATGGTTTTCACTCAATACCAAAAACAATATAGCAGACAAAAAACAACCAAGAAACTGTTTGTCTTTAGAAACAGAATAGCCATACTTAACTTGGAGCTGACAGATTATAGTGGGCTGTTCTTTTCTGACCGAATAGTGGGATCTGACTGTCACTCTTACAGTGCACTCACTGTCCCAATTGCAGAGCATTTTTTGTCAATGGGACACAAACCATGAATCATCAGATACACAGTTATGACATGCTAACCACTGGTCTACCTTTTATGATTATATCTTTGTTATTTTGTACATATAAGAAACTATTAAGCATTGTTCTTCAGCCAGATAAAAGTTAAAACCATTTCCAATTTACTGACCATATGTCTATATTTATAGTCCCAAATACATAAAGGAAAATTTCTATATCAGTTACACTTCTAGCTTATCTTTTTTACTTTTATTCTCCATACATTCTGTGAAGAAGTTACTTATAAATACAAAAGCCTTATTTCAGTTGAAAAATTGATGTACATACCAATCAAATACTTCACACTATACAGCTGCAAACAGTTGAGAATGAGTAACAACATACACATATATATATATATAAAACAAAATATACACACACACAGTTAATACTAATTTTGTACGTAGCTACAAGTCTCACGAATAGGATAAAGTAAATATATCTACATACCTGTATACTCCAACAACACCTCTGGTTGTGCTCCTTAAATGTCTAAACCTCATTGCCATTGGCAAATCTAGACTAGTGGCTCGCCGTGTAGACTTCAGGAATAGATCTTCATCATGAGCAGAATGAAACATAGGAGGCCTACGGTGCTGAGAAGCAAGGAAGTTGAACATGTCATGCTCTTTCCTGTTTCTGTAAGGTTCTGTTCGAGCACACCCTGTTGGATTCTCAGGAAGCTAAATTCATGAAAACATGAGCTACTTTTTAGAAAGATATCATATATTTTTGGTTTAATTCAAAAGCAGCCTATAAACTAGCAGTATATTAATAATATAAAATTGGAGCTTATTAAAAACAGGAGCACCAAAGTAATAATTGCTAAACTATTTAATTATCAATTTTCTGTAACATCATACTTTGATGATTTATACAAGTAAACATGCAATAATGTCATTTAGAAATAACATACAAATTATGTCAAGGATATGACTACAATAATATTATACAGTTCTGCTATTTTTTATACTAGCACTCTATGTATCAGTTCCCTTTTTTTTACACTAGCACTCTGTGTATCAGTTCCCTTTTTTATACTAGTACTCTATGTATCAGTTCCATTTTTTTATACTAGCACTCTATGTATCAGTTCCCTTTTTTATATTTACTAACTTTTTTCCTATAACCTAATAATATAGCTTAAGAATATATTTTTTCATCATTTATGCTTCTGAGTGAAATCTTATGCATACTGATAAACAGTATAAGCAACAAAATATGTAATTGTTAGGGCATAACATAATGCAAAAACTGAGAATAAATGATTCAAAATCAGACTTAATTGTAAGTAGTATTCAAAAAATCATACTGAGTAGGCTCACAACATGATATACGAGACAAATGTCAAACACCTACTTAAATATTTACTCTTTATAGCAAGAAAACAATTGTATGCTACTAACCTTCTCCCTTGATCCTACTGGACGGTGGAAACGGAAAGTGTAGTTATTGCATTCCTCTACTCCATGAAGCTGCTCCAACATATAAACCACTGCTTCATGTTTTAAGCCCATCCAAGCCAGTCCATCAATGTCTGGAATAATAACTTATGTTCATGTTTGCACAATAACTTCAAATTTTCGTATTATATATATATATATTTATACACATACATATGTTAAAGAAAAAAAAATAACAAAGAAAGAGAGACAAAAAGAACAATTACATATTTTAAAACATGCCTGCATACAAAGTTACACTGACCTAGCATACAGAAGATCCATCCAATTTCCTATACCCAAAATATAAATTTATTAATTTTCAGAATTCCCTTTATGAATAAAGCATACTACTACAAAAGATCCCAGTAAGCCTAAAAATTTACCATATATATAATATTACATATAGTCACACTATAAGTGCTGACTGGAGTGTCTTAGGCATTTTGTATGGTGAAAAAATGACAGTGAACTCCAAACAAGATTATGTTTATTTCATTCAGCAGTTCATTTCCACAAGTTCTTCAGCAGCAATCTACTACTTACAGTTGTACAAACAAATGCTGAGTAAAATAAATATAATGTTGTTCTGTAGCTTACGGTCATTTTTTCATCACATAACAAGTAAATATATGGTATAAGTACAACTGAATTAATATAGATCAAAAGAACACTAAAGTTGTAGCAAATTCTAATTAGCACAGCAATGATCTTAACCCAATAACACGAAAATGTTTCTTTTTTAAATTGCAGTGCATTGCCCATTATCTAACACTCACTCACTTAGTTAAAATAACCAGTATCAGACACATTAATTGGTTTACTACTGCTCTATACTACATACAAGCCCTCTTGCTCTAAACTCTTCAATACTATCACACACGCCAGATATTGTATTATGTCAGTTCTGCTACTGATCACACAAACATTAAAACTGGCCAAGTTATACAATTAGAAGTACAAAAAAGTTTGATGAGAGAAAAATATGAAAGATCATATTAGAAATGAATTGGAAGTTTGTAGAGACTGGATAAAAATTAAAGAGGAAGAGGAGAAATGCTTGAGAGTTAAGAAGACTTGTTAAGAAAACAGTTACTGGATTAAAAAGATGAATATCAAACCATATTATTTCCAACACAAACATCACTCGGGTTGATGCTGTACACCAGAAAGTGTTACTAGATTAGATGTTACTATTAAAGACTATATTAATAGACAAAATATTCCAAGACTGACCATGTCAGTTTCCAGAACAACAATAAATCTCTGATCCCAATTAGCTTGACAAGCAAACAAACAGAAGCTATAATGTGTGAGCAGAGCACGTATATCAAAGACTGCTTTTCTTCTCTATTTCTGTGCTGCAGTCATATGACTGTTCCAAGAAATGCACCTTCCACAATTATAACAGACACAAACAACCCATTTCCTTATCAGGAGTCATGTTCAAGGATTACCACTAATGAAAAAGAGAAACATGTCATATGTAAAAATGTAAACAGGAGTGTAATAAATTTTAGAAGATACTTTGGAGTAGAAGAAAGACTTTCAAACCTTATTGACTTGCACATGTTCATAATGCAAGAGGAAATCAAGCATCTCTGAAACCCAGCATACATCACAAGGGTACTTATGTCATTCACTTCACATTGTACTCCAAACTAATCATATTCTTTCCTATTAAACAACACTATAATACACAATTTTATTTTTGATTTCATTAAAGAATATTTAATCTAAAATTCAGTCTTCTGATATGACTTACATCTAAAATGTTTGATTTACAATAAAACAAAGAAATGATGATCTCCAAATTATCTTGACTGTATGAAACTCACTGAATTTTCAACAATAAGTGAGAAAACAATCACACACATTCCTCAGCACAATGGTAAAACAAATGGAACTATAGGAAGGTAAAGCAAGTCACTCAAATTGTATCTTTACATGTCCACTTATGATTTTTTTTGGTTATTTCAAATGTATATATAAAACCTAAACAAAATTTTCACATCCTCCATGTGGGAAATTTCATAAGGCTTAGCAACCTACGACAAGCAGCAAACGAGTATAAAGGTCGTAACTAAAAGAGATAATTGTTTGCTTTACTTCTTTATTTACTGTTCTATGTTTTAAGAAAAAAAGTTTAAGAACTTATTTGTAAATAGTATTAATGTATATAATGTATAATAATTGAAATGTATATAATGTATAATACATTATATACATGTATATAATATATAATAATTGAAATGTGACTATTTTACAAAATACTAGTCCACTAAAACACAGTAAAGACAGGTCATTATGTAAAGACTAAATATCAGCTTCATCTTATTGGATATGGTATCATGAGTTCATGTGCGCTGCGTCATTGTAATTTCTGTATTGTTAGCCAGGCATGGCTGGAAGGTCAATATAATAAAAATAATAAATATATATAAATGTATAATGTTATGAGATTTAAGCTATTTAGACTAAACATTTATGTTTTCGGGTTATAAATTATAGTCATTCTAGAACAAAAAAAACATAACTTAAAATCATTTTCTAATTATTTATGGTGGTTACGAAGCCAGTCAAATTGACAGACCCCATAGAGTTAGGATAGAAAAAATATAAAGATTTACTGAAAACAAATGTTTGAAATGTATTTAGGAGGTTTTACAGATTACAAAAAATAATATTTGAGATTTTTGGGACTAACAATAGTTTTTTAGTTATAACATGAAAATCACTTCACACTTCAACTGGTAAAGAAGTAGACTCGATATTTTCACAAACAAATCTATAATAAAAATACTTTCTTAAAAAATCTGATTTTTTGTGTACAAAAGACTTGTAATCTTTAATAAAAGTCTACCAAATTTTGTGAAGACACACTTCCTAAATTAAAAGTTATAGTATAAATACTTAACATGTGCAAATATGTATACAAACTTGTGTATATTATACTGAGCCTGTCTTGAAAGGGTTAATGTAAATTTTAACTTTACACTTCTAAACAGATAATTACATTAAATATTTTTATTTCTTACTCAAATCCTGACAAATAATGATAGATTATCATAATTTCTTGATTTATGTTGTTTTGATGTTTTTAAATGTTTAAAAGAGACAATTTTATCATCTTTTTAAAATTTAAAACTGCACATAAAACCTTCCTAAATAATGTTAACTTACTGTCAAGATTCAGTGGTGGTAGATGAGCAGCTGCCCTAGCATCTGCTATTCTTTCCCACAGAACATTCCACACTTCTACAAATAGAAAAATACAAGAAATTTAAGGATTTTTTTAAGATGTGTTGATGTATCATAGTTTATGACACGCAATGTAAAAAAAAAGATCTTTAGTCCTTATTGCAATTTTAGCTTTGCAGTAATACACGTTTACATAATAGAACTCAAATCATATCTGATTGAACATAACTCATCATTTGAATAATTTGAGAGGGAGCAAACAAATACAATATTATATACCTATATTAAAAAAAAGTTGGATTCCAGAATTGCTTTCCTAAAATTTTTATTTTTAGTGCCACTTTCTAACTGAATACATTTCAACCCTCTTTTTATCAAGCTCAGAATGTGAACCCACTGTAATAGCCTTGCTAATTTGATGTTAACTCTGTTGCACCATGCAATACTAAAAATACTGTTTGAATATACTTTACCTGGGAAAGTCTACATGTAACATGAATAAGCTTTAGAGATCCAATACATTTCTCAAATTATCAAATAATTTGTGATTTATATTATACATAGTGAATGAGTCTAATCTGCGCCACTATGGCAAGCAAAAATGAAAATGGGTAATGTATTATTATTTTATATTTAATACATATACTCTAATCTACATGTACACTTTTCATTATTTGCTATTACATGATGTAATGTTTGGTGCTACATACTAAAACCCACAGGAATCAATAAAGTAAATTAGTGTAATGCTTTATACTACAAATTACATTCCTTCAAGCTGTGAAACTACATCTTTAGTTTTCTTTGAAGTTTCTTTAAACATTTCTACTAAACATTTTACAATGTATATTAATTTACAAAATACTTGTAATCACTACAACACTGCCTTTTACTGTAAAGCTTCATACAGTTACTCAGCTTTCTTTCATTACAAATGCAGTATTCAATAGCTATTATTAATTGTTAATGAATGGTAACTACAAAGAAGAAAATACCATCAAGATCATGAGAACTTGCATAGAATCCATCAGTACTGCTGACTTCAAACACAATAAAAGGCTGATTTTGTTTAGGATTTTTGTCTTCTGCAGAGCTGAGATTTAACTGTTCCTGCTGATGCAAGGCCATGAGAATGGAACAGTCTATTTCATGCTGGTCTCCTTCAGTATCTACTAATGGTCTATGCTTAGGAAGAACTATGACTTCAGGAGCACTGGAACTGGCAGAGTATAATGAAGCTGCATAGTCATAAAAAAGATATTTAAATATCATGTAGAAAAAGAAAAAATATTAAAGCAGTTAAACTAAACTATAATATAATGATTACCACACACACACACACATATAATAAGTGGTTAAAGTGATTAGGAAAAAAATGTATTTATACGAGCACAAAAATTATCTTAATAGTAAGGCTGATAGTGTCTTGCTTCAATATGAAACTACATCTAACCTAATTATAGAAGTCACTATTTGTGCCACCTATAATCAAAGGTCAAGCTGCAAAACAGATTGGCTTGAATAATAAAAACAATTCTATAAAATTTTAATTTATGTGTCAAAATTCACTTAAGTGAATAACAAATAAAAATATAACTTTTTCAAATTAGAAATATCAAACAAATTTTAAATGACAAATATTCTTGTCACAACCCAAGACTGATATATTTAAAAAATTAAATGCACATCATTATGACTTTCTGTGGACAACCAAACTATGTTTTCAGAAATTTAATAGATAATTATCATTTAAAGCAACTACAGGATTTATACAAAATTATTGTTCCTTCTTTTCCCCAATACTTCATTTTTTACTATGTGCTTAGATATACCACCCTCTAGTGTGTAATTTTTTTTTTTTGAGCACCTAAAAGAAAATATTATCTAATGACAAAGAATTCTTTAAAGGAAAATAATTTCAGGCTATTTGATAAAATACAAAATAAGTCACTTCTGTATAACCCAAGCCCAGAACATCAAGGTAAAATGCTTTGATGAAATAATAACATTCTCCCAGAGTACCATTAAATCTTCTCATTGGTGTTTACCTAAGTAACAAGTAATAACATATATGGGTGTTTTTTACACATTATTATGTGACAAATTACTCAAAACAATTTAGTTAATCTTTATTTGTAAGTCTCTAAAGCTGTAGACCTAAAGAATTTAGTAATTTTGTTTCAAAGCAGAATCTGTCAAAATAAAGTTGATGTTAATATTGTCAAGCCTATTTACTGAAAGACAGCAGATGGTGAAACTGCCATCAAGTGTCTATCTCTACCTACTATCAAGCTATAAACTTGTTATTAATGGGAAATATTTTCAGAATTGTATTATGTGAGCACATCAATATTACGACAAAGAAATATGCAGCTCCTGATGTTTTTACTTTCCATAATTCTATTGGCCTACACTTTTGTGTATATATGATAAGAAAGCAATGCTTTCTTCATAAAACATAATTAGTTAATTCAGAATACCAAAATACTAAAACTGCATCTAATTCTTTCCCTGTTTCAGATCCTATAATGACTCTATGGATATACTTATTTGACTACTTACCCAAGTAAGTATGAGTGAAGCATATCCAAGTATTATTGAAAGAGAGTATAGAGTTTCAGCAACCTGACCTCTCATCATTCACATTGCACTTTGAGCATCACGTGTGATATTCATATAACGCTCTCTTCCAATCTCACATGTGGAATCAAAACAACTAGTTCACATGGCCACGTTCATGATGCATCAGCTGCATATCAAATAAATGCAGCTGTTTATCACGTGTGATACTCAGGCACTTTGGCATTATGTCCCGTGGATCACATGTGATGCACATTACAGGGATAAGGTTAAATTTTAAGGCTGGCATAATTCTCAGAACTACACTACAATTATTTACTGTATCTGTATAATATTCTCTTGCTCTTATTCTTTATATGTCATATTAAGTAAATGGCTACAAACACTGCAGGTTTGTACAAACTTATTCAAGATTTTAAAATATCAAAAGTAGCTTCTAAAATTCATCAGAAACATAAAAATGTAAATCTGCATCATGCTAAAGAGATGATCCTTGTAATACAGCTTAATGTTACTCCCAGTTACATAAAAGTATGATTTCAGAAAATAATTCAGTGATTATTTAAGTATTGTGATGAAGCTTAACAAATTTCTACTAAAGCATAACCCCCAACACGCAAATACCCTTTCATCACAACTGACAATATTTGATTATTATTTAAACTGGTGTCTTAACCTAAAACACTATACATTAAACAATGTTTATTTACAACATTTTAATTATAGAGAGACTTCATGATATAACATTTAAAATCACAGTATTCAAAAGAAACATGAACATTACAACATTTCATCACTTTAATCTGATACCTTGATACAGAAATGCTGCAATGCCCATGTTTCTTTTTTAAGCCTCATTTTTGTTTTTAATATACTGATGACAACTGGTTAAAAAGTGCCACTGTATATTTATTTATCAAAAGGTTTCTTAGAATTTTTTTGCTTCATAAATGTTAAATAGAGGATTAGTTAATAGCTAGAAAAGTTATTTTATGAATCTCAATGCAGTTTTTTCATTTCAATATGAACCTAATCAGAAAGAAAATCATTTTAATATCACAAATGAACAGAACAAGGTTTAGCATCAGCTTAACTAACTCCAGTTAACAGTTGCAATAACAGAATATCTTACCAAGCTCTACAAAAGACTAAAGCATAGTATAAATTAATGTTTTTATTATTACCACTTTTAAAGTAACTTACAATTTTCCTTACTGGAGTGTGCTGGGGATGTGGCTTTTCTTAACACTTGAGAAGAGGTGGATGAAAAAGTCCTATTGTTTTCCAAAGTAACTTTGTCAACTTTTTTACCAGGAACAGGGTCTTTAGCTTTAAGATTTTCAGCATTATATATTTTAGTCACATGGTTGGAAAAACTACCTTTCTTATTATTTGGTTCAACATTTTCATCTTCTGTTCCAGAAAAAACAGTAAGATCAACTATGGACTGATCAAATTTCCCTGTTTTGTTCATCTTTGGTTCTAAAGTTGCACAGCTTACATGTGTGCTTTTTGTCCTTGGAATATACAGTGGTGAGGGTAATGGTACTTTACTAACAGAAGGCTGTGTGTTCAAATTATTACATTCCATTTCACCTAAACATGGATAATTTGGCTGTAGAATGTGATTGGCAGGTGCAGGAAAACTAGTTCCTTGAACAGGTAGCCTCATAGCTATTGCTGACAGAGATTTGGAAGTATCAGTTTCTTTAGATGTAATAGGCTTACTACAAATGGCAAGTTTTTTTTCCTTTACCTTATCATATTTACTATTCTGAAAACTCCTAAAATTTTTAACACGTGATCGAAAAAAAGGAAGTTTCGATTTTGTAGGTTTTTGGGATAAGTCACCCGTAGAAGCTTGATGCTGTTGCTTTCCTACAAGCTGAGAAGAAAGTGATATCATCTGTTGGGCTGCCTTGTCAAGAACTGTTTTATTCAGTATATGTTTTTCTGACTTATCACAAGATGGTGTGGTCATTTCAATATTTGAACTATTTTCTACATTTAAATTTGATAAACACTGTGTTTCTACTTGTTGAATAGTAGTTCCTGATGTCTTTGGAAACCCTATATCCATGTGAGAATCAGAAGACTGATTTACAACATTTTGACAGTGTTTGAACTGTCCTGCCACTTGCAAAATTGGTGAAATTTGAGTATGCTCAATGTTAGCTCCCCAACAGGAAGTAGGGAGTGTTGCCTGAGTTGGCCAAGAGCCATTGACAAGCTGAATGGTATGATTGGTTGGTGTAAGCAACTGACTGTTCTCAGGAGGAGAAGTAAAAACTAGAGGACTGTTATGATGAACTGTAGAAACCAAAGGAGAATTAAGATTCACAGTATTTAGTGGAACAGAGTTAACTGGAGTAAGATGTTGCTGTATAACAGGTAGCTGCTGTGTTGATATCAGGGTTTGTGGTAAAGCTGCTTGGAAACTAGAACAAGGTCCAGAAAATTCCGAAAGATTATTATTAATGATAGGAAATGTGTTTTGAACCTGGTACCTAGTTTCTGAGAAAGAGTACTGAACAACAGGATTTACCAACACATTGGGAATAGTGACTTGAGGGACTGGAAGAGTTACACTCAGTTTTTGGGCAATAAATGTTTCAAGATTCATGGTCAAGGAGTTGAAATCACCATTAGGAAGGCTGAATGAACCAAGGTAAGTAATCTGTGAATTCTGTGCTACATTCAAAACTGGAGAAGCCGAAGCAGTCAGTCCATTTAATAATGTTGGCACTTGGGTTCCACAAAAAGT
Organism: Limulus polyphemus; assembly: GCF_000517525.1. Lineage (NCBI taxonomy): Eukaryota > Metazoa > Arthropoda > Merostomata > Xiphosura > Limulidae > Limulus > Limulus polyphemus. The sequence goes on from NW_013665625.1 coordinate 1,511,409, forward strand.
ACCATCAAGGTAACTGCTATTATCTGCAGGTACTAAAACAGTTCCTCCCGAGACCTGTCTTATTTCCATGTTATTTGTAAAGTTTGAACCTGATGGTAAAAAAACACTAGGTTGTATATGGTTTTCAATAGGAACAGCAACAGGGTTTATCGATGTTCCCATGACTATATTATTGACACCCATTATTCCACTAGCTACTGGTGCTTCCTGAAGATGTTGAACAGATGTCAGCCCATATGGAAGACTAATATCACTAGGCACAGACTGAGTAAACACTGACGAACATGCTTCTTGTACTACTACTGCTGGTTTTTTGGGAAGAATATGTTTCTTTGATGACAAAATATTTGGCATGATTTTTCTTTGTTCTTGAGTGCGGTTTCGTTTTTTTAAACCAGGTGAAACATCTCCTAATCCTATAAATGTTTTTGATTTTGGTTTACATTCAACAGCTATGGTATTACTTTTCTTACTATTTTCCATCTTGTTATTTGAAATATTATCATGTGACTTAAACTGGTTTATAAACTCCTGATCAGATTCATTCCTCTCAGCAGATGAGGTTCTACTTAATGAAGAAAGGGCAATGTTATTGAGTAGAGATTTTTCACTGGATCTCGGCAGCTCACTACTAACTTGCAAATTTACATGATTTTGTGCTGAATTACTTGAAAATTCATCTTGAGAAACACTAGCTTCTTTAGAAGTCTGCAAAAAATGTTTATTTATTACATACCCTGACTCTTCTAATTTATGGTTATTCATCAAATGTCCCTGATTTACACACTTTTCATCAACAGGTACTTTCAAGCTAACTGCAGTTGGTGAAGATTTATTGAAAGACAGAACTGAACATGCTTCCTGCAAAGGGTTTGCAATATTTTGGATTGGATTAGATGTATTAAGCAAGACATCCTTAGTAGGTGGGTTTGGAGAAAACTTCTGGAAGTTATCCTTAATGCTCTGATCTGGGAATGTGCTTTTCGAAACATCATTAACCAAATGATCTTCATGTGTGTTTTGTAGATCATCAGTTGAGTGTTTTGTGTTAGAATGTCCTTGAGAAACATTGCTCTTGTTTTGCTTTGTGGATGTGGTTTGTAGAGATTTTTTAATGTGGTAGTTTGTACAAGACAAATCATATTCAGCATCTTCAATTCTCTCTTCTGAGGATAAGTTCTTAACTTCCTTGTTAGTGGTTTCTGTACAAAAAGATTTCTGATAACCTTTCATCCCAAGCTGTTCTGTTGATGTTTTTTGAGTAACTTCATCGATAGATTGATTTACATTTGCTTTCTCAAGAGATTTCACTATGCTGCAATCTATTAAAGGGGATTTCTGGACATTTTTTTCGTTGAGTTGATCTGGAGATGTGTTCTGGAAAGGAACCTCTGAGGTATGATCTGTACAAGAAGATTGCTCTTTTTCTCTGAAGTAATGGTTTATTGACGCGTTTTGAGATTCTTTAGTAGACTGGTTTGGACTAGAACATGATATAGGGAGTTTTGTGAATGATCTTTCTACAGCTTCATTTTTAAAAGACTGAACAGTGCTTATTTTTGAACCACTGTTTAGTTCAGATACAACAGGAAGCCTAGCGAGCTTATTCTCAAGTTGGATCTGAAATTCATTTAAATGCGAACTGTTATTTTCTAGAAAGCTATCACAGTTCTGGTCATTAGTATCTGATACTTTTAATATTTTCTTTTTAGCAGAATATTCAACAAAACAAAAGTTCTTATTCACAGAACCAACACCTACACTAGTCTTGTAGTCTTCATAAGTACAATTACTGACATCTAATTCCTTAGTGATCCCATTCACAATTAGCTCTTCCTGGTGAGCTTGCTTTTTGAACCCATTTATTGGGTGGGATATTTTATGTTCAAACTCAATTTCATGACTTTTCAGGTACCTCTCCACAGTGTTAGAATCAAGCCTGCTGTACAAACTAGACAAACGAGCTGGTGTATGTCTCAGCTTACGTTTTAATGGGTAACTTAATTGTTTTGTGTGTTCAGTACAATGTGCATTTTTTTTCCCATTTACAAAGCATCTGCTTGTTTCTTTATTTACTTTAATAGAAGAATCAATATTATTTTGATACAGCTTCTCATTTTTAACAGCAAAAGCATTGTTATCACAAGATTCTACCTTTTCTGATTTGAGAAGGTCAGCATTTTGATAACGACGATTCCTCAAAGGGTATTTTTTTAGTACTTCAGTTGAACATCTTTTTCTTTTTTTCTGGGAACTAACAGAAGAGTTGCCATTTTTGCAAGATTCAACACTTAGAACATCTGTCCTTGGAGAATTCTCTTGTTTACTTATTTCATTACCACTACATTCTTTAATGATTGTTTCTTTTTCATACATACAATTTTTGCTGGGACAAGTGGACTGCTTTGCAGCTAACTTGCTTGTTGTCAACTCATCCGAAAGACTAAGAATTTTATTCTCAACCTTTAAAGTAGAATTTAATACATTACTTTTGTCCACATATAAATTTTCATCATAAATAGCAACATCACCTTTTTTATGTCTTCTATTTGAAAAGGAAACATCTATGGATTCTTTAGCATTTTGCTTTTCCTTACAAAAAGAAGGCTTAAGAACACAACTTGCTTTCAATATATCTCCAGAAACCTTTTTTGGTTCTTCCTTAATTTTATCAAACTCATTCTCTTTAAGGACTTCAGTTTCTTTATTTTCTTGACTATTTGACAATGATATATCAGTATAAGAATTATTTTCTAAAATACTATCTTTCATTTGTTCAGATGTGATTTCTGTGAGTTTCTCTTTCTGATTTCTACTCTCTGAAAACTGAACGGACAAAGCTTCTTGGTCCTTTACATTCACAATATCTTTGTCACAGGTCATAAATTCTTCTTCCTCCACCTTGTCAAATGATGGCACAATACCTGAAATTTTGTCACAAGAATGGACACAAATATTTTTATCAGTATCACAAGAAATGATGCTGGAAAAAGAAGATGCATCAGATCTTCTAACACTATCAGAAGAAAATGCAATGTCTTTTGTCAAACTATCACAAAATCTGGTATTAACTGTTCCAGCTGTCTCACAAGATGTAGCATTATTTGTTACAGGACTGCATTGCATTTTACTGTCATATGACGTATCAATCTTTTTAACTGTGTCAACAGCAGCTTTTACTTTTGTAGCCAGTTTACAAGTAGTGTCACTGAGTTTTGTTTCACAAGATGATGCACTGACTTTTGACATTCTATCAAAAGATATATCACTAACTTTATTGACTGTGTCACAGGAGATACTACTCATCTCTTCAACTATACCAGTAACAGCAGCATTGACTTTCTTAGCTGTGCTAGAAACAGAAATGCTAACCTTTGTAGCTGTGCCAGGATCAGCAGTACTGACCTTTGTAATTGTGTCATGAACAGAAGTGCTAACTTTTGTAATTGTGTCGTCAACAGAAGTGCTAACTTTTGTAATTGTGTCGTCAACAGAAGTGCTAGCTTTTGTAATTGTGTCATCAATAGAAGCGCTAGCTTTTGTAGTTGTGTCGTGAACAGAAGTGCCAGCTTTGGTAATTGTGTCGTGAACAGAAGTGCTAGCTTTGGTAATTGTGTCGTGAACAGAAGTGCTAGCTTTGGTAATTGTGTCGTGAACAGAAGTGCTAGCTTTGGTAATTGTGTCGTGAACAGAAGTGCTAGCTTTGGTAACTATGTCGTGAACAGAAGTGCTAGCTTTGGTAATTGTGTCGTGAACAGACGTGCTAGCTTTAGTAACTGTGTCGTGAACAGACGTGCTAGCTTTAGTAACTGTGTCGTGAACAGAAGTGCTAGCTTTCGTAATTTTGTCGTCAACTGAAGTGCTAGCTTTGGTAACTGTGTCGTGAACAGAAGTGCTAGCTTTCGTAATTTTGTCGTCAACTGAAGTGCTAGCTTTGGTAATTGTGTCATGAACAGAAATGCTAGCTTTGGTAATTGTGTCGTGAACAGAAGTGCTAGCTTTGGTAATTGTGTCGTCAACTGGAGTGCTAGCTTTTGTAATTGTGTTAATAACAGTACCAGTGACTTTTGTACTTGTGTTAGGAATAGTTGCACTGACCTCTGCTGCTGTGCCTGGAATAACATCACTGACATTTTTAACTGCATAAGTACCAGCAGCTTTGACTTTTGTAACTGTGTCAAAATTAGTACTGATTTCAGTCACTGTGTCACAAGATTTTTCACTTACTTTTTCTAAGTCTACAAGAGCAGTTCTAACATCTGCTTTTGTATTGCAAGAAACAGATCTAACATTTTGCAGTGTGTCACAAACAGAAGAACAAGCACCCATATCTTTATCACAAGAAATATTAAAATTCCTCACCAAGCCAAAAGTGAAATTATTGGCTTTTTCCAAGCTGTCACCATTGTATGGGCTGAAATTTGTAATTTTGTTGCAAGCATTTGAACTAGCACTTGTAAAAGATGAGTCACAAGTTTCAGTATTAATATTTGCATCTGTATTAAATTCTAAAGACTCTGGTTTTAAAGGATTCCTTATTTCTTGATATGTTGCTTCCTTTTTTTGAACTTCAGAAGAATTATTTAATGATTGTGCTTTCTCTCTGTTTGTAAGCTCATTAACAGAATTTTTAAAACCTAAATTATTGTCACATGTCACTTGAGTTTTTCTTAAAGCTAAGCTCGTTGCTATATTACTGTCATTTCTATTATCTGTGACAGAATTATCAGACTTGTTTATACTCTTCTGTGTCTTTGACTGAATTATCACAGAATCTCTTTTCTGATGTTGGTCTGATAACTTGAATATTTTTTCAATGTCTGAGGCATAAGCTTTTTGATCATCTAAGTTTATCTTAGCTAATTCATTATGCAAATTTATTTCTTTAGGTTCAAATTCAAGAGATGACTTTCTTTTGCAAGGCAAGAAGTTTGATAAATTCTTTTCAAAAGCTGCATTTATGGATTGGTTAGTGACATTTGTTCTGGATTTATCTGCAACCTCTGGAGTGTCAGTATCACAGTAATGTACTCTGTTCACATTTTTATGGACAGAATGTTTATTAAGGTTGGACAATTCTGGAATGTCTCTTGATAAGTTATGCATTTCTCTGGTTTGAGATATTTCAAAAGATTTCTCAGAATCTGTGAAATCCTGGAGATGTTGAAACTTATCCCTGCAAGCAGAAACCACTTCTTGACTAAGATTTTTCATGTCTGTTTTCAGTGATACAGAATCTGAAAGTTCAGTGGAACAAAGAAATTCATCTTCCATATTGTGAGCTATTGTTTGATGTTCCTCAATGTCTTTTTCAACTGATGACTTCTCGGGCCAAACTTCATAAGTACGACAGGTATAAACAACTCTTTGTTGGGGATTCTTAGTACTCCAAAACACTCTTGTGCAACTAGAATAACACCAAAATCAAAGCTTACAGAACATATTAAAAAACAAACTAACAGTTTAAATGTGTAAAGTAAAAAATAAAGAGGCCATAAAATTCTAAACAATTAAAAAAATATGTAGAAATCTTTAGCCCTACATTTACTCTTTATCAGTCTAAAAGATAAAGAAGCTCAAACGTCCATGCCTTTAAGTTTATGCTAATCAACTTTTACATCTACATTTTGATGCCCATAAATGTTTATTACTTTTTTCATCAGCCTATATTTACCATATTTCTATACTATTCAGAAAACAGACAAGCCAGATTAAACCATATCTCTACATTTTATGTTGTTCAGTTTTTGTGCTAATACCACGCTGGTAAAAACATCCAGTTTTGCATTGTAATTTGTGATATGAATATAAGTTTTGCAATGTACAACCTTCACTGTGACATATCATTTGTTAATTAGAAGTCTGTCAAAAATCCCACCTATAGTATACTAATAATGGCATTTCTGATGTCAAAAGCCAATCATATATCTCCATAGACTTACATTGATTAAAACAAATTGCTTACTACAGATTCCACAAAATTTACAACTTAACCAGCAAAAACAATCATGATATATATATTGCCAGCACAATTTGGACATAGTAGATCGCTCTTTGAAGTTGGTTTTTTGGTTGTTTCTTGACTTGCCGGTCGAGTATGGCCCAGAGGTTTTCAATGGGGTTCATGTCAGGAGATTGGCTCGGCAAGGGCAACTTCTGGATACCATTTCTTCCTGCCACTTTTGTGTGTTTCTAACAATAG
>NW_013665625.1:1518610-1545059 GCF_000517525.1 Limulus polyphemus
ACTCCGTTGAACAGATTTCGGGCTCATCCCACCAACTTTGGCCACTTCTGCAGTCGTTAATCTGGGATCCATTTCGATGCTCCTCTTGACAGCCCTTTTTGTCCTCTCCGATGGACCAGGATGACCCGGATGTTGCTCAGTTGTTTCCTTGCCATGTTTCCTGAACTGCATGATGATTCTGTTGACTGTCGAAAGCGAAATTTGCCGTTGACTTATTACACCATCTGCTTGACCAACTATCCTTCCTCCAACAAAATCTGACAATTCGAGAGAACCTTGAGTTCTAGGCGTGTTGTAGCACAAGATAATTAGTGTGCAGACCATTTTCATTTATATACTGCTCTGTGAACACAAATTAGTTAGCATAAATCAGGTGTCTATTTACTTGTGACCACTCAGTGTATAATATTTACATTTTACAGCCATTTTATTTACAATACTGTGTTGCTTTGTTTACCATGCTATGCTGTGAAAAAGTTACAGAGTAAATAGAAATCTAACTATGCTCAAAATATGGGAAAGAAAATGCACATAAATACATACAGGTGCATCCATGTAAAAAAATATAAAAATTGCTGATCTACTTTTTGCTTCAGTAATTACTCTAAAATAATATTCTTCTCAGAAACTGGCAATGAAAGTATCAGAAAATGGACAAGTGATTTTATGTATTACTGCAACTTACACAATACAATAATGATAAAATTATATTAGTAACAACTATGCAATTCACTACTCAAAAGGTTATGTTGAAACAAAAGTAGTGGTTTGAATTTTGTATTCGATACTAAGTTCCATTTTCTAGAATTCACTATGCTATATATTCAAATAAATGCAAATAACAACACATCTTACATATAAAAATTAAGTTTTTTTAAGATGTTAATCATTGAACTACAACTTTAATCAGAGCATGCATCAGTAAGAAAAAACTTAATTCACCTCAAGACAAAAAATGTGAGGAATAAAATTCTGATGATCAAAGCAACTTACCAATAGCCTGCAGGAATAAGAGCTTGTTTCCAATCGGATGCTGAGGTAAGATACCCGATCTTTTCTACTGTCATACATCCTAATAGAGAATCACATTTTCTTTATATTAATAATTAATCATTTTGACGCCAACTTCTACCTTTTAGTCTAATATAAAGTGATGAGGAAATAAAAAGAACTGACAACAAAGATTACACCTTAAAAAAAAAAACTATATCCTGCATATATAATAGATATTATCTATTATACATTCATCACTTAATACTGTGGTTCTCAAACCTTTTGTCTCAGGATCCATTTGCAAACACTGATTGCCTGTCATAACCCAGTAAATAGCTTTACTACAAAAACATATGACGTAGTTAAACACACATACAAAAATAAACTTTATCCATTTTAAAAGTGAGTCTTTCACACATTCTACAACTCACGGATTGAGAAATTTTGACTAAAGGTATATAATATCATACCACCTATTTTCTTTTCTCAGATTGATTTTCTGTGGAAGTAATGAATCAAGATTAATGCCATGCAATGCATCAGGTAGATTTTATTTCAAGTGTCAATGTGTAATCAAAGATTAAAACATAAATTTCTAGTAATATTCAAATAAAAGCCTTTGAATAAACTTCAGTAATATTCAATAACCTGCCACTATAAGCTTTTCTTCCACAAGGATAATCCACAAAATTCCACAGGGAGGCTAAAAACAGAAGTTGACGTGCCAATTGATCAGAAATGTGAAATGGAAAAGAAGTCTGAGGGAACTTGCATATAGTGCTAGGAATGTGCCTAACAGGGTGAACCATTCACCTTGTTTCACATATCATAAGAGCACAAATCTCATTATTGCATGTTGAGATTTAAGGTTGACAATAAACATGCCACATGATCTGTGCTTGATGATTTGTACAAAGGACCAATATTTTTTAGTGAAATGTGTGAATTTCAATAAATCCATAGATTTTTAACATCCCTGAAAAACAAAATTTTCTCAAGATGTAAAACACTGAAGTATAAATGTAATAAAAAGAACAAGCAAACACTGTATTCTGTAATCCTACAGATTTTGTGCAAATTTAACAACACGAAACTTCAAAACATCCAAGGTAACAACTTCCCAAGCATACACAAAAACATTCACAAGATGAAAGTCCATTTCAGATGTAATTGCATTGGTAGATTTTGGCTTACCTAACCACTAATGAAGGGAAGAAAATGGAGAACAAACCCAGCTTACCATAAAATATTCTTTTCCTATGGAAAAAAAATTACTTGAAAAAATTTTCAAGGTGCTTTAGGAACATCTGTGCATGCTCATTAAGTATTGAATAGAAAACTAAAGTGAATAAGAGGCTGAGTAGAATCCTGATATGAACACTGACAGTCCAAAATAAACAAATATCTTCAAGTAAAGCATATGAAATTAATTCCAATAAGGCCCGGTCAAATCAACAGTCAATATGAAAAATTATAATAATCTGGATAGGAAGCCTCCTACAGGGCAGAGAGGAACAAACCTTCTGCATATGAATATTAGCCACTATTTATATATTAAGAACAGCACACAACAGACAGTGAGTTAACTAATGAACAAAAGAGGATAATGAGGGATCTGAGAATGAATATGAATGTGGAAGAAACAAGTATCTAAAAGTAGTCACCAAAGACAACAAATGACACCAACTGATTATTCACTGAAGTTACACAAATCCTCCATCTTAAGATGAAAAACAACTAGAAAATGGTTCAATATCATCCAATTATAATGCTGTTATTCACTTGTTTGTATTTGAGTGATCTGCAAGAAGAAATGAGTGCTAAACTAAAGAAACATGTTACAGAACGGAAGTAGATTATAAAAACTGGAAAAGTCTGCATCTCCAAGACCTTTTGACCTAAACAAAAATAAACCACTAGTGCACAAAGAGCTAAGATCACATCCACAAAGAAGTAAAAAGTGGGGAGTTGAGAAATAAGCTGAATTACTAAGGTTTAAGAATGGGCTGATGTGTGATTTCAGTATCTTAAAGCAGGAGTTGTCTTGAGAATGTTACTAGAAAGCATAAAAAGGGAGGGAGTGACCAAGCTAAGTGTGTAATCAAAGTTTGCCATGATAGGGGAGGAAGAAACCAGTGTTTAAAAAACACAAACAAAGAGTCAAGAGAACTTACTAACAAACTAATTAAATTTTTTTATATATAGGTCTTTTCTATGACTAAAATTTAATCCAATTTTATATTAGTTTGAATGTTGAATTTTTTAAATAGCCGTTTCATTTTAAAATTTTAATGTCATCTGTTACAGCATACAAGTTGTCAGAAAAACTATATTGCTATTCCATATTAAACATTTAAGATTGCATTGAAACAAGGTATGGTGTTTTCTGATAAGCATGTGAATTCCATTCACACATGTCCAGCTTTTGTGGGGCTGCTGCACATAAATGTGAAAATAAACACTGATGTGGATCCATATTAAATTTCTTAAATTCAACTTTACTATAATAATTTTCCAAAAGAAAACCTTGGTCACATTCCTTAAAACAATGAACCACACTGACAATCACCTGACTGTCAGGGTCAGAGACTGTTAACAAACCTGATTCCTTAACAAAGCTTAAGGACTGAAAAAAAAAAAGAGAAACTAAGAGAGACAACTGTTTCAAAAAAATATATTAACCAGGAATACATTATCAGAAAAATATGTAGTGTTTTACCTGCTTAATATTTCTCTTATCAACAAATGTGAAAAATGTTTAAATAAAAAATTAGGAAGTAGGAATGAGAGCACCAAAAAGTAAAGAAAAGTAATATGTATGTGTGTTTTATTAAAGCAAAGCCACATCGAGCTATCTGCTGTGTCCACCAAATGGAATCGAACCCATAATTTTAGCATAGTAAATCTGAAGACTTACCACTGTTCCACCTTAAGTAATGCATCTAAGGACACAGAATAATAGCACATACAAAGCAAACAATGTCCTATAACTATTAAAATTTAACTGGCTACTAGGAAAAGAGGGGCTTACATTAACGCCCTTTGCTACTTGATCTGAATACAATGAGATAAACTTTCAAACTGAAGACAAAGTAGACAATACTCTATCATTTTACATCATTTGATATATTGAAACTTTGCCTTTCTATTGGTAATAAATAATATACTATTCAATGTCAGAAAGAATTATTGGCAATTTGCCTAGACTTTGCCCAAGTAATATCTATAATATAATAAGTAATATACATTAAGTTCCACACTTCAGAGAGAAAAGATAAATAAATTAGAGAAGAGAAAAGATCCAGAGGAAAAATGTATTGATTCAAATACTAGAGGAGAATTAAGATTTTTATAAATATTTCCTTATAAAATTAAGAGCTTAAAACTTTTAGCTTTAATACCGAGGAAAGAGAAATGGTCTAGATAGAGAGAAAAATACACAAAAACTTAACAATTGAGGATAAAAGGCTATTTCACTTTAGTTGAACAAGAAAAACTGGCTAAAATGAGAAAGATTCACAAAGGAATAAAGTTTGAACTGGAAGTGAAATAGTCAATACTCTGTACAGAAAACAATGTAATATAATATATCACTTGATAGATTAGAACCTTGGCTTTCTATTGGTTATACATAATATAATATTAAACGTCAGAAAGAACTACTGGCAAGTTCTGTAAGTGAGGATATGACAAGTAGGCATGGCAAATGGGGTCTGATTTTCTATTCTATGGCTCTGTAACCATTTAAGATTGAAGGCTGTAAAAATCATGATTTTCCTGAGTGATGACAAAATTATCATGAGTAATTTACATTAAGTTTCATACTTCTTGGAGGGGTGGTAAATAAAGTATAGAAAAGGAGATACCTAGAGAGCAAATATCACAATTCTCACACTAGGTGAAATTGAGGATTTTCTTCTAATATTTTCTTATACAATTAAGAACTTAAAACTTATATAATGTTAAAATTTGGATTATTAGCTATGTTTTTATGCCAAGCTTATTTATAAACTATGAGTAGAAAGTAGTTTAATTAAATTTTGAATGTTGCCTATTAAAACCTCCTCTCACCCCACACACACACACACACAAAATGATGCGCATTCTGAAAGAGTTAAGGAAATTATGAAACTCGATAAAAAAAAGTAAATTGTCTGTCATAAAGAAAACTGAATGATCCACAAAGAAAGAAGCTATAAATTAAACAAAATGTACAAAGAAACAAAAGCCAAAGAATATGATTAGAAGGAGGAATTTCTTACAAGAACTAGATTATCAAAACCAGAGAAAATTTGCATGCTCCTGGAAGAAGAATTAAAACAATTATGTCTTAAGAAATCATAAAAGACTATGGCAAGGACAACAACCTCCCCCCTCCCCTTAACATACTTGGTCTAGGAAGAACGGGACTGAGGAAAAGTGACAATAAGCTATATGTACACAGTTCTTAATCAAAGTGTTATAAATCTGTTGCACAAATACTTTGATATATTTAACAGTAAAAAATTAATTAAAGACATAAAAGAAACAATTAGTTGGGTAGACATCCTGATGAAAACGTGGAGTTCTATATTTGTGATTGGAGATCTCACAACTCTAACAAAAAAAAAAGTTCCAAAAAAAAGAGTTTACATATTTGAATGCAATATTAAACATTAATCTAGCAGAACACTTCATAACGATTAATTCGAATAGTCAATTTTTTGTTTTAAAAGATTTTATGCTAAAATGTCAACAAAATTATACTAGTTTAGGCATAGCTATACTAGTATTTATGCCATGAGTTCTAAGTGTTTCACATAGTGCTAAAATGACAAATAACTACTTTTTCTAAAACATTAATTAGTGAAAAGTAGCTTTTAATAACAATTTGTGAATGTTTTCTTTCAAACATTAAATTTTTTTTTTCCTGAATTACTTTAATAATTTCTACAAATAATTCAATTATAAAAAACAACTACTCATTATCTCAAAATAAAACAGATCAAAGCTAATTATTCTTATATTTTACACAAATTTAACCAAAAAGTTCATAATGTTATGCATGAAGAACATAAGGAAATACCAAAACTTTCAGGTAAATAGCTTGAAATACTCCTTTCCATTAAATCTGCCATTTAATGATTACTTAAGTAAACTAGGTATCTTTCAAGCATTTTTTATAGTCAAAACTACACCCATTATAACTTTAAAAAGCACATGGGGTCACAAAATAAGGTAATGAAAACTAAGTCTCAACCCAATCACTTTCAAAAAGTCAGATCATCCTTCCTAAGAAGCAAATGGTAAATGAGTAACATATTTAGTATTGTAAAATAAAAGTTTTAAAACATTTATCAGTCAAACCTTACTCACATATAAGAACTAGTTTATCATCTAGCATTCAATAAAAAACTTAATTACACTCAAAGAATTATCCCAATAATGTTTACAGGTTTACAATAATTTAATTTTCAAAAATTAAGAAAACTGGTTTATTCTTTACTTAAAAACTGGAACTTTACCTATTAAGACAGTTAAGCTTCTTGAATCTACTCCATTCTGCCAAGACTTCCTAACCCACTTAGGTGCAATCCCATCTTGGTCAACATAAATACATCGATCCAACAAAAATCCATCATCTTTAACAACCTAATATAAATATTAGTAATTGTGTAATAAGTTACAAAATCACAAACATTTCCTATAAAGCAATTATTATTTAATTTTAAATACTTAAATAATAAAAAAAAAGGATTTATCTTATTGATGTCTTAACAAATGTATAAATGGTTGTCAACTATTGTTTAACTGATATCATTGAAAAAATTAACATTTTTTGCTACTTCCAGCTTCATGGACAGTAAATTTATGGACAACTGACAACCCTACATCAGAGTCTTAAGATTTTAAATGAACATTTTCTTTCTTTTATTGTGTGGATACACATCAATATATTTATATCTGTTTATCATAATTTTGTTTAACCTTTCAGATATGTATTTATACTATTTCATACACACAAATATATTGTATCTACTGAAAATACATAGATTGTGGGTTAATTTACAAAAATTTCTTATCATAATCACATTAATGCTAAATGCATTCAAAGACATTTAACACATTGCACTAAAATTTTTCATAGTAATACTTTTAAGCTTACCAAGGAAGTCCAGTGAAATAACCCGATATTAAAACCATTTGAAAATGACACTTCTGACCATATCAAAAACTGTGATGCTTAGTTCATACGTTTCAGCTAAACACTACATTTGAAGAACAGTGAATTAATCGAAAGCGCTCAAGTTTTGGGTCTCGTTTGAAAACCATTTGAACAACAAGGCAACTGTTTCACACATTATATTACTGAGACATGAACCAATCATATGCTTATGTTCATATGGCATTTTTGCTTTTCACTCTTTTAGTTCTCCATTATTTTACAATATTCAGAAGTAATCTTAATATGCTCTAGGTCAGAGCTGTTCAAGTGGTGGTGTGCAGGCCTCATCCAACCCCCAAATATTGGAAGGATATTATTATTTAAAACTTAACTTTGTAAAACAGTTAAAAACAACAACACTTCTTTCACAATCTTAAGGAGGCAAAGTATTATTCACATATTACTTGCATATTTCCATATGGAATGATGGATGGACAGGAATGTTCTAGTATTCAAAGAGAATTACAGAATCTAAGACTCTAGTGTGTTAATTAGCAATCAAACTTGTGAGTGGATTGTTAAATTACAAATCCACCTCTCAATTGCTTGAGAGTGGATAGCCCTGCTTAGAAGTATGAAGAAACTCATCTAACAACATAGGGGTACTTTACTTAAAAGAAGTTCACCAAAATTTATCTTGTCAATCAACTGCTTACCAATCTTACTTTAATTTCAACTTAGATCCTGTTACATGTATAAAACATTTACATAAATTTAGGTGTAAGTTCTTAAACAACTACTTTCAGTCATTTAAGTTCTGCAAAGCCACTGTTAGAATTCTTTTTTTTTGTATAAATCATAGAGAAAATGATGAAAACATTATAAGAAGTAAAAATACTATCACTTGGCCAAATACACTAATTTTATTTATGACTGTATACACCTAAATCTACATGTCATTAAGTCTAAATGCTATAAGAAAAAACAACAACTAAAACCCAAAAGACTAAGCTCTATCATTACATTATTAGTTCAGTTACACTACTTTTTGATAATGAGTGTGTTTAAAATATAAAAGGCTGCTTTATCTTTCCTTTCTAAGTATTATTTTTAGTGAACTCTCTACCTTTTTTGGACTTATCATGTTTCTTTTCTGGCTTTTGCAGAATATTTAACATAATTTTCATTACTTTCTGTAGTCAGCTCTTTTTTCTTTTTGTTACAGGAGATAATTAAGAGTTGTTAGGTTTCTAAGACATACCACATACTATATTTAACACATTGTTTTCTATGCATTACATATTGTTACATTTTCATGGACAATTCAGGTATTATTTCAATTTTTTGCATCTTCATAAAATTCAGTTTTTGCTTGTAGTACAGGAAAATAACTGCTAGAATTTTGACAAAAATTATTTATTATTATTATAATTTTATCCTAAACTGTTTTACATTGTTATCTTAATATACATATTTAAGACTAATCTAAATCTCCTAATCTGAATGAACGTCATGAGATATTAATGACGTTACTGCTGAAGATATTGTTAACAACAAAGGTATGCAAACAATGATGTAACAATGCATTATATTCTTTACAAGTAGAAAGTTAAGAAATGTATAATTAGCTATAATGATTGTCAGGTTGCTTTTTAGTTTTGCTCTATGTATAAAGCTTACTCTGATTGGAAGATAATATTAATTTTGGGGAGAAGCTCATAAGATTAACTACATATTTTAAACTTGCAATTTACATATATTTACACAGAACACTTCATTCCTGCAGTCACTCTAAAAATTAAAGTACACAGTACCTCTTGATCCACACAGTCAGCATGTTCTGTACAATATACCTTCTTATCCACTTGAAACACTGCTCCCAAGTTTCTGGCACACATGAAATGATAGTTTGCTGGACACCCACGAATACAACACCCTACTGTAGCACCAGCAATACTGCACACATCACATCGCTACAGAACCATAGAAAACATACAAACTACATTCTCAGAAAGCTACCAAACTAATGTTGGGGCTGTCATAACAGAATGAGAATTTTGACAGTAAATTTTACTTTCTACAATAGAAAGAATAAAAATGTTAAATTTGTTTAGTAAATTTATTAATGTTATATTTTACATTTATGTGCAGCATTGTGACAAATCTTTGTGTTTTATTTTTCACAAATCAACATTTAAAAAAAGTAATCTCAGCAAAGTTTCATCATCATTACCAAAAAGCATAATGCATGAAAAGCTTTGGTCAAAAACCAATCCAGAATGATTGAACTGACTCATTATCATCACAATATATAAATGATCAGAACAGAAATCCTTAAACTAACTAATATTCTCAGGTCTTGTATTAAATTACAGATTTTATAATCTTAACTGAGAAGTATTAGTGAGAAAATATTTATTGTTCCTTTGAGATTTTAACCTCTACTTTTTATACTATATATGTAGTAAAACTTTCTAGCTTCAGCTTTCCAAAACTACATCAAGTGTTAAAAATTCCAAATGTTTGTAATTATAATAGATTTATCCAATTTAAAATTATTTTTAAACATCTGGCATATGGAGGAATTTTGTAACACCTTTATTATTATTATTCTTTATTGTATGTAAATGTTAATGGATTCAATTTAAAGAAAAGTGAAAAAAATTATAAAACTTATTTAAAAACAAAGTACAAATAAAAACCTATTTTACCTAATTTGACAAGATTGAGCTTCTTTACCATTTCTAGAAAATCCTCTTCCACACAGCTAGTTATATTTTATATGTAAGCATTACAAGTGTTACTGTGAACCTACCAACAAACGACTTCGTGAAATGGCAGCATGCACATTCTGAAGGGATCCATCAACTTCTTCAAATACTTCAGCTGACCAAAGAGCACAGTTGATGTGAACCCAATCATCTTGGCCACAATATATTAGTCGTCCAGATTCCTGAAACATCATGTTAACTTACAGATACACATAGAACACACACACACAGTTTTTCACTGTAAAAGACCACAAAGATAGTGGGTTAAACTTATCAATACCAATATATCATAGAGAAAAAGGATTATATTCTGTTTAATATAACAAAAATATACAAGGGTTAATTTATGTATTAATAAACATTTAAAATTATTTTCTGTAATCATTATTTAGTGAACAATTCACAAGCATGTAAGTTTACACATAAATTATGTAAGGAATTCACACTGTCAGAACTATACAAGGCTGCAAAAGTAGCTGCAAATTTTGTAGCCATCTCCAGATGTATAAAACCACTAGTGAAAAGTATTAAAACGGACACAACTACAACTAAGCACTTGAGCTGTAAAACAATGTTTAACACCTGCCACATGAGCCAGCCCAACAGGTTTTTAGTACTAAGCCTAGGATGGTCAACAGTGGGGTTATTCCAGAAACCAGTGATTTAAGGTTGTTTTAATACATCTTGCTGAATGACACTCGGCAAAACTTCACACAACTTCTAAAAAAAATTATAAATAAATATTAATGAAAATATGACATGATGACATCTGTATGGATTATACTAGGGTGGTACTATAATGGGCATTATACCATCCTTCTTATATTTACTCTTCATTGAAGAAATGGCATTTTTAATTTGAGAATTGCTAGGGACATCATCTTGTAATGCATCGTGCATCGGTTTCAACACTGCATCTTCGCTTTTAGTTTCACAAAATATTAAAACTAATTATTTCTTTTTGAAGGTAATGATACTACTGAGCCCGTTTTTCAATGTTTAGCTATCATTACAGTAATAAATTGATGATTCTCCAATTCAGCTGGTATGTCAAATCAATTGGGATATCCTTGATTAAATTCTTCCCTCCTCTGACCTGGACCCATGGTTTAACTTAGTCACTACACTTAAACCATCACATTACCAACCATATCTAGAACATTTCAATCATATTTAATTGCTACATCATTTTAATTTATATTTAGAAGTTAACTTCTCAATGTTGGCTCTCTTGATCTTAGGTCTGATCCAGCAACCTAAACCTCAAAAATAGTGCCAAATGTCTTTGTTTTATCTAATCATAACAACCCAAACCTTTCTGGAATGTCTCTTTTTTTTTTAATCTACATCAAGATGCCGGGCTGGCTCATGTGGCATATGTTAATATGGTAAAATACATCACACTACGTAATAATGTTGAAACAAACAAAAAAAAACCTTAGTAGTCCCATAAATGTTACCTATTAAAATTCTAAAAAAATTCCCAGCTCTTAAAGTTAGATTATTTCTATTCTGTGTATTTTATGACCATAAATTAAATAAAAAATTTTCTTCAATCTGTCTCAAAATATCTCAATATTTATTATTATGGAACAATCACTGTGATAATGCTAAAATGTGAAAGCACAGCATAGTTATTCTCTACCAGTTATTTCAGTTCTGAAAAATAAATATTTTATTACATTTTTTAATAACAGATAGAAAATGAAAATATTGAAAAATCTATAAGTTAAAAAGTTTTCATTTTTAAACCAAACAAAAAAATATCTTTTAGAACTTGTGTAATATGTCTCTGAAAAATAACTAATTTTTGCAAACATTGTAGATACTGTCTGAACACAATATGATAGCTTTCCAAATCACAAATACTAAATTCAAAGCAAGAATTATGATTATTGTTTTCAAGGAAGATGATCAATATGGTTTTCAAAATTTGTAAAGAATCTGCAAGCTAAAATTAATTAACATCCTTGCTAAAAAGCCTAAGTATCTGTGACTAACATTTAAACATGTAGCAAAAAAAAAGGTTAATTTAAGATAATATTTAAATGATTTAGCTGAAAATTCTTTAATCTTTTTATAGTTTTAAAGGAAATAACTTTTTTCTGAATTTCAAATATACTAGCCATACAAACTTACTTATTTTGTCCACACACAAAATATGTTTTGAGACTTATAAACAAAAACTGTTTTTAAAATAGGAGGCACATTGCAACTAGACATACTTGGGATTAGTTAGCAGTTTTCAACTAAGTATGTGTGTGTGTGTGTGTTGATGTATTAACATAAAACAAGTTCGTTAATAAGAAGTTCATGCCATGAAATCTCTTCCTAAAATTCCCATCTTCCGACTTAGTTCAGTTCTGCCTGAATCCTCAGTGTTTAAAAGATGCTAAACATCCAATATAAATCTCCTATTATTGCTTAGCTTCACCCCTTCCTCTAAATTGTAAACTATATTTAAAGATCAAACAGTGGCCTAAGGTGGAATGTCTTTGTATAAACAATGCTTTTAGAGATTTTCAGAGGCTTATAGAATAGCAGTTTTAAATATACAAAACCTAAAATAGTTTCTGATGAGCATTTTGTTTGTTTCTCTAACTGTTTTTTTTTTTTCAGATACAGATAAAAATAACAGTTCCAGGATTTAAAAAATTTAAATCTATTCTTAGAATATGACACTTCTATACTGCTTCACTGTATTACTGAGGAATAACAGATGAAATAAATTTTAAATTTTATGTCATCAGTTTTTACTTAAATTTAAACCTATCTGTTAGGATAACTCAAATAAAAGTTTACCAAGTATATATGACTTATTAAAGCTGTTATTTCATACTCATATAAGAATATACAGAAAATATCATTGTTTTCACTAATGTGACACATTGTTTACAAAATTTTATTCAGCTTTCAAAGCAAACTAACTTTGTTACATAAAGAACTCAACTATAATATATTGAATAAAAAGCAAGAAACAGAAAAAAACTACTTATGGTTTAAAAAGAAATAAAAAATTCAATAAAATAAAGGTTAAATAACGTGAAATATAGCTACCACCAATTAATTTCATCAAACTTGTCTATTGATAAAGATCTAAGTCAAAAAACCAACAGGCCTTAGGGATTTATAAGGTTACAATTAATTTGTAAAAAACAAACTCATAGTTAATGTGCATGTATCAGAATTCACTTTCATTGAGACTTTTAATTCATAAACTTTAGTAAAAATAGTTTCCAATACATTTTTTACTGCAATTAGAATAATTATCCATAAACAACTTTACATCATTGTCTTTGTTTAGACATTATGGAAGCAGAGAGCTAACTGCTATTATCTTGGTGCAGCAACATTGTGTTTCCGTAATACACTTTGCATTTTATAAAAACTGATATTTAAACATCTATCTAGCCAGATAAATATTGCATATTTCACACTGAATTTCCAACCTCATTCAAATGACAGACACCAGTAACAGTGTAATTGCAGCAGAGATCAAATTTAATAAAAAAACAGGCATTGTTAGGAAATAAAAACAAAATTCACATACCTTTCAAAAATTAAAAAATATAATTACAATTACGGATTTTATGAGGACAGGGATGCAAGGGGGTGGGTGTGGGGATGGTTGCCATGAAACCTGATAAGTGTAGTGAATGTTGGTATAATAAGCCTAAAGTAAAGGTGTAGCGTGGGATCATCAAGTCTACAGCCAAGTGATTAAAAAAGTTAAATTTTTTCTGAATTAAACTATTTTCTGTTATATCACCAATGCTTTTAATAAAATACAAAACCTCTTTAATCAACAGAGACTCTTAAATTAAGAAATCAACAAATATTTTTCCAGACTAACAACAATATTAGGTTATTCTTTTGTTACTAAGAAACATGATGTAATAGTCATTGTTGTAATGTAGTGTTACCAAAACATACTGGCTTTTCTATATATTAGAAATTGTTAAGCTACCTGATTTTCACCAATAATTATTCTATGAATACACCACAAAATCATTTCATGAATGATCCTAATTTTGACTGACTCACAAAAGAATTTACTGACGTTTGACTGCCTCGACTGCACTTTTCTGCTCTTTGCTGGTCAAGCTTGATTTTGCAAAATTTATTTATTTCAATTAACTATAAAATGTGAGGTTAGGGTATATTATGGGGTGAGGGTGGTAGTACTTGCCCCATCATTTTTGATGGGCCATATGTTAGTTATTAATTAATACCCACAATGTGTGTCATTTTTCATAAACTTAACTGTTAACAGTAACTATAATGCATAGAGAACAGAACATGTAATGATTGCATTACAATGTTTCCTGATAAATTTCAAACACGTATGCAGTGCATCTATAGATAGTGTTTCAGTCTAACTTAAAAACTACAGTCAAATTATATGTATGTCACTGTATCAGCATACATTAAATTCAATTGATGAACATTTTCCATAAGCATACAGCAAATATCAATCTAGGATTAAATAATACTTGATACAAAACTAAATGATTAACCGAGTTAATCTAGCAGTATAATTAAAAAAACAAAAAAACTGTTCTTATTCAATTTTGTAAAAGACAATCTAACATATAAACAACAAGTTACAATGTTAAATTATTAACTTACAGCAGGTTCAGCATCTCCATATTGTGAACAAAGGACACACTTGCGAGGATCACAAGATGGCCCCATTTCTTTTTGATCTCCACCTAATTATAAAAACATACATAAAAGTATAACATTCATACAATGTTGCATACCAATAAGATCTATTTTTGTATCCAATCCACATCAAAATCTGGGTTCTTATGTTATTACTATTATTTTTCATCAATACTTATCAATTCCAATTACTCAGTTTAAAACACATTTGATAATTTAATAAATGACCTAACATGGACAAAATATTATATATTTTCACTTAGTATTACGTAATAAATTTTTTGGAGACAATTTTGAGAGAACTGAAACAAAATTTCAATGAAAAAGAAAATACCTACTAGTTAAAGCTGGGTGATTAAACACACTTAGTATATTACCTATGAGAATAATTACATCAATTAGTGACATGTGTAACACCATTAAGAAGTTAACCTGTATTAACCTGTTTAAGTATGACTAGCTCTAGCTAGGTAGGAAGCAATGAAAAGTAAATACAAAATACTGGCTGTCTTCACATGCTGATTAAACACTGCCTCAAACAGTAAACTTCTAGTTGTTTGATTTAATGTAAAATGCAAATGTATTAATCATTTAATGTATTCTTTCTAAAATTTCCTCTGCATTAAAACTTCTTGTTTAAAACATTTTTATACTTATGAGGTTGTTAGTCATTTTCAAAATTTTTCATGCTGATGATGGAATTAGAAAAGAAGTCAGAAATATCTCTAATAAAAAAATTTCTTTTATATTACCACAATTTTAATATTTCTGATACTTTGACCTTATAAAACAATTTAATCTCTGATAAGAGGTCATCTGTTACCTTCACAAGTTTTCTTGCCAAATATTAAATGCTGTACTGTTTTTCTTTTTATCACTGAATTATATATTATTTACTATATACTGTTAACCTATGTACATGAACATGACTCCTATTTAATTATGACTAACTAGCTGGATAAGAAGCACTGGAAAGAAAAGATTATTAGTTTTATTACATGAAATCTAAGAACAGTTAAGTATATTTAGTTTTAGTAGTCTTGTGAAAATTTGTAGGGAGAAACCCAAGGAACAGTATTAATCATATTTATAGTTTTTTTATATGTTTCATACTACATTGCATACATATTTTCATTTACAAAAGTTTAATACTAAAAAATACCTTAATTTTAAATTGTTGTACTTAATACACACACATACATACATATATATATATAAATAAAGCAGTAGCTAAGAACAAGCAGATTATTCTCAGGTTAAAATAATCAGTTACTACTTATTTTATAACACTGAATATAGGTAACAATATACATTCTGAATTTCTGATAGCACATTGGCCCACTGTAATCACCAGAATGTTACTTACAGTCTAATACAAGTTTTAACATTAAGCACAGTCTAGTTCTCAAATTTTGATAATATATATATATATATCACTTTCAAGCCCATGATTTAATATTATCATAAACACCAAAAGTAAAAACCTCTTTTTTCTTTTTTGATACGTGTATGTGAGATGTTTTCTAGTATTACCACAAATATTAAGAAAACAGGTACTATAGTAATGTGTGTATACAGATATCTCTCATGTACCTTTTAGTTTTCTCAGCTTTCCTGGTTGGATCAATGGTTCTCTGACTGCTCGACTAAGATACTGAGCATACATATGATCAAGATGTGGTGGAACAACAGCTTCAGGAAGTACTCCTTCAGGTACTTCAGGTGCACTATGTACACCCCAAAGCTTAAACATTTGTATCTTGAACCATGGAAATACCTTCTCCATTTGCTAAATAACAACAAAGTTCAAAGAATACTTATTATAAATTAAAGAAAGTGTACCAAAAAAAACAAACCTACATCATTTAGACAAAAAATTTAAAACATTAATCCACTTACTTTCATTATTGCTCACTTTTTATACATGAAATTCATGTTTTTAAGAAGTATACTGTACATTTTTTTGGATATTATTATATGGTAATTTTCTCAAAATATAAACTGCTTTTTTGTGATATAGAATTGACAGCTTATGATACTTCTCAGGTGCTTCAAATTGATAATAGAGAGTTTAAAAGTTAACAGTTGCATTTTCTATTTTATATGAAACAAATTCCATTTACACATTCCTCCAGGGAATTAGAGTACTCATAAAAATCCCAGTGTCTTTATTGAACTATAATTAACTTTTATTATAATTTTACCCCAAAATGATCCTCCCATAGAGGAAGGATTCAAGTCCATCCAAATTACAACCCTCAAAGCTAGCTATGTTTTAGCAGAAAAGTTTACTTGTCCAACTCATCACCACAAAAATAGTTAATCAGACTTGAACATGTACATAAACATTTCATCTGTATGTTTAAATAAACTTCCACCTAGGGTGTAATTTGATGATGTAACAATATCTCAAGTAAAAAAGAAGCATGTCCAGGAAGTCTATTCTATTTCATGAGGAGACATGACAATAATACATCTTAGTGAAAAATAATATAAAATTTCATTTAAGCTTAAAATAGTTCTGAATTTCAGATCCTTGTCAATAATGAAATAAAAAGGACAAAAATCCTAGGTTAACAATATTTTGCCACAACTGATAAACATGCTATAAGTTAATATGTTTAAATTAAGAGAAAAATCTAAAGATTCATCTAACACTCTTGAAATAAAAACAAAAAAAGCTGTTGACTTTTACTTATGTAATGATATGAAAACAATAGATATTCTGTCCATTCACAATTACTGAGTAGAATATGTGAAAAGTAGTGAACATATGCTACAAAAGCTGTAACATATAAAACAAAACAGCATACAACATATGAAAACAAAATTACATTAAACCACCTTTTACAATTAGAACCATTTAAAGCTTCACTGAGTGACAAAATCATTCAGGAAACTAGCACCAATTCTAAGCTACTCAAGATATGGGCTTTTACAAAAGCTAACATGTTCTAATAGTTCTAAAGGTGTTATTATTTTATCTTTCTGGAAAGCACAGTGAATTTTGTCCTTTCAATCTCAACAAAATTAAGTAATACAACCAACCCCTATTCGAACTTCAAAGTGGCTATCTGAAAGTGCAGCACACAAATAGCCATTGAAGAACTTTATAAAGAAAATAAAAAAATGCAAAAATAATTATCTCACAAACATTTTTAAAAGTACCCTTAAGGCCCATTAAATTATATGGGAAAATATGATCAATAAAGCTAGAAAACACTTTTAAACCTTGTCATAATGTCCAATAAAATCTAAGAATTCTAACAGCAGCAAAAACAAAAGAACCACAGATACAAGATTGGCTATGACTGTAAATTTTTTTTTTACCCAGTCCCATAAAAATGAGATTATCAGATGCTATGAAAAAAACAGTCAGAATTCATGAGGAACAGAGATAATGAGAAAGTCTGAAAATCTGGAAAAACAAAGAAATAAAATTTGAAGCACAGTTTATGTAGTTATAACTTTCACTCACTTATACCTAACGAGATCACAGATAATAAAATCACAAATAATTTGATAACATGATACTACAATCATCAGTTTTGCTGAAGTGAAATTGTAATATTAAATTCAGTGGGTTTTTGTAAACTACTATGCTCCTTCATCCAAAATAAAAAACATATACAGATAAAGGATTCAAAGTTATTCACATGGACTTATTCATGGCTATTAAATATCTATGTGAATAAAGCTTGTATGAGTAGACACAAAACCTATCTCACGCAATTCCAACATAAGTTTGAAGCAAATCACCAAATTTCACTACAAAAATGTACATGAGCAGGCTAATAATTACCTTTGCAAAGAGATTTCTTACTTCGAAGATTTTTTGATGGCTTCTACTGTTGCACGCTTGGAACACTCTAATTATATCATCACAGAATTCTTGCTGAAGAGAAGAAAATTAAATTAATATTATTACTTGTAATTTATAATGCAAATATTATAATTTTAAAAGAAAAAATAAATTAATCAAAACATCTTAAGTTTAAATTGCTATATTATCAGTATAGTTCTGTTAAAGGCAAATTTCTTCAAAGTTCAGAAGACAATTTTAATTCAGAAAAGTTTAATAATAATATAATAAAAGCTTAAGCATTTATTTTAAATTTTACTTTGCCTTGCTTTCACAAATAAGCATATCCACAATGTATAGTTACAATCTGTATATCCATTCAATTTGCCCCTGCCAACCCTGTAGCCTGCGACTAAAACTCTGAGCCTCTTGTTGCAATTAAATTCAAGTGTGTCAATTTTCAAGTGCAGATGTTGCCTAAAATTGACTGCTGGGATGATTACATTACAGTGCTTTCTCACATGAAGTTCTACTGTTATAAACACATGTAAGACAAAAATTTTGGCAATTTTCAACAAAGGGATAACTGAAGTATTGAACTATATTGGTAAAGCAATTTCATTAAACACTAACTAGTGAAATCAAAAAGTTAATATTAGCATCTAACTGATCATATGAACCAAACTACCACGAATAACCAGCTATATTGGCTATATCCAATATCTATAAAATGGCACAAGTTTGTAACCTAAGTTTGAAATTCTCATATTTGTAACCAATGTGGAATTAGTGTTCATAATTAAAAATAACATACCTATACAGTCTTTAACATAAAGCACTGTTTCAGTTAGTTTACAATAATTTGGATTCTTTCTGCAGATGTCTCTTAACTCTTTCTATATGGGATCAGTCATTTTTACTGACCTTGTAACCATGAGGTAACCGTGAAAGCATCCATAAAATAAATTTTAACATGGTATAGGCAGCATGAAATTTGGTAAACTTTTAGTAAACATTACAAACAGTTTTTAAGAAAGTATTTTTACTAAAGATTTAGCCATGAATATATATATATTCAGAATGTTGGCTGATCCAAATGCAAAGTGGTTTCATGTTAAGATTAAAAATAATTTTCTTCATCTGAAAAATCTCAAGTTTCATTTCTGTAATTTCTAAAACCTCCTAAATAATTTTTTTTCCGTAAAATTTTAAATATTTTTTATTTACTCATACGAAATAAATCTAAATTACCCTTTTTTCTTTCTAGAATAACTTCAAATTGTGGCATGAAACTACATTTGTTTATCCTAAATAGCTTTAAACTCATAACAGTATACACCCATTTATACCTAAATTTTATTGTTTTATTGCCCTAGGAATGGTGTCTAATGAATATTCATGCCATAAAATTTGTAAATCACTTGGTGAACATGTAGCTCATGTTACCCTATCGAATTACGTAACAGATGGGCTACTAGCGAGTTGAGAGCGAGCATACCTCACAATAAATTATTATTAATCTTACCTAAACTAACCTAAAAAGTTCTAATTACTAGATTTTAGTTATTTTTATAATAATAAATAAAGAATACACTCAAAAGACAAGAAAAAAAATACCTAGGTCGTCTTTCTTTCTGCTGTCAATTGTCGATGACACTTAACCCTATTTTTTATACTAATAGAACTACTGCACTAAATACATTTTTTAAATAAACAATGCACTAAAGAACAAGGAATACTAAAATGCAAAAAGCAGATAATGTTCCATAACTATCAATGTTTCTAGCTTTCCAACTATGTGACAAGAGCCATTAAAATGTCAGCTAAGCTGGTCCATGCGTTTTTTGTGAGAATAAAGTTTAAACTGGAAGCAAAATAGACAATTCTCTGTATAGAAAACAATGTAGTATATGTGTCATTTGATAGATTAAAACCTTGGCTTCTTATTGGTTATAATTCATATAGTATTAAACATCAGAAAGAAGTACTGGCAATTTTTGAAACAGAATGTGACAAGTGGGCATGGTAAGAGGGGTCTGATTTTCTAAACAAGATTGAAGGATATAAAAATTATGATTTGCCTCAGCATTGACAACATGATAATGAGTAATTTACATTAAATTTTGTACTTCTTGGAGGACTGGTAAATAAGTTAGAGAAGATGGGATGCCTAAAGCAAAAATGTCAATTCTCACACTAGGGGGAATTCAGGATTTTTTTAAATATTGCCTTATAAAATTAAGAACTTATAACTTACGTATTATTAAAATTTGGATTATTAGTTATGTTTTTATGCCAAAGTTATTCCTATACCATGATAAGAAAGCAGTTTAATTACATTTTGAATATAACTCACTAAAACCCTGTGACATGAGCAGAAAAAAAATGCCCACAGTGAAAGTGTTAAATAATTTATATTTGTTTAAAAAATGCACAGAATAATAACATGCACAAAGCAAGCAATGTTCTAGAGCTCTTATAATTCAAACTGGCTTTCTAACTAAGGCATAAGTACCTTAAAATAATTCCCTTAGCTACTTGATCTGAACTTCTTGAAAGAAAATTCAATCTAAAGACGAAATAGCTAAAACTCTGTACTGAGAACAGTGTAGCATTATACATCATTCAGTAAATTAACACCTTGTCTTTCTATTAGTTATAAACAATATTATAGAAAATGTCAGAATGAATTATCATCAATCTGTGAAAGAGAGGATGTAACTAACTGGCCTCAGTAAGTCAGAGAGGGGTGCTTAAAAAAATGTGAGGATGGACAATATGTAGGGAATAAATGTTATAATTCTCATAAAAAGAGGAGATTGAGGATTTATTTAAATTTTTTATTACGAAATCATAACTTGTATATATAAAATTTGATTTAGTAACTACATTTTGATGCCAAATTTAATCATATACATTGATAATAAATAAGTTTAATCAAATTTTCAATGTAACTCTATAAAAGGTCTTGAAATGTTTGCTTTGACCTACCTATAGCGAGAGGGTTAAATACTTTAGCAGCAACATTCACTTATATAAAACACAACTGTATAATAACATTTAACTGGGTTTTTAAGAAGTCACCTTTATCTCACATACTTACAACAGTCTGGTAGCCCCCACTTTCTAACTTGATTTTTATTGAAGTCAAATCTTTTGGCTGACTCCCTGCAAGATACACCAATATTAAGACATTTTCTTTTTTAAAAAAATTATATTTCTATAAAACAAAAGTTTTATAGTTTATTACTATCAAGAAAACAAAACACAAGTTCTCAGCTAATTTGACTCTTTTGTTAAATGACACAACTTATTTAATCGTAATATTACTGATAAAATTTATACACCAAAAACTACTAATTACATTTTAACTATAGATTACTAGCAAACTGCTTTATGTTAAGTTTAGGTTTTACCAGGTGTATCATAATTTTCACACAAAAATTGTTATGACTATGTACTGTATTCAGTTTTCTTAATTTGTACATACTGAAATAGAAGTAAACAACTGAAAAATTATTCATCACATCTAGGAAAGGTAGATGAGATTTTAAGAATTTCAATTTTTAGTGGTAATTTCTTCATGAAAACAGGAATCAGAAGTTTGATAAAAATCAGTGAAACAAATAAGTGCAAAGTTAACAAAATACAAATTAACTAGGTGTTACAAAAATAAATATGAAGCCTGATCTATCAATCAAAAATATTTAAAATACATAGCTTAAATGCAAAATGCCTAAACCTACTTGACATAAACCCAGGGGTGTCAGCTGAGGACATATTATTTAACACCATAAAACAACTTATTTTCAATTTAATCTTGTTCAACCACATACATTTCCATGTGTTCAAATTTGTTTAAACAACTTTTAATGCTGTAAAGCACTAAAGCAGTAAGCTGTAACTAAAGAGTATTGCTAAAAAATAAATCTGAAAGCATGTTATTCAAGTTAACCATTATACACAAATTCATTTTGAACAAAAACATGACATTCACAATAGCCCTCAGCTAAAGCTCATGAAGTGTTAATTTATTTCCAAGTTGTACTGTAGTTTACTTATTTCAATATAATGAACAACAAAAGCTTTGCTGATCCAAGAGTTTTCTTTCTTTTATTTGGAAATTCCAAATCAACTTGTAAGCTTGTATTTATAACTTAAAGATTTACATATGTATTTTAATAGAAAACTGAGAGTCAAAATTAAGTATTTTCCAGTAATTAACTTATTAATTAACACATAAACAAGACTCAGCTGATCCACCCACACTGCCTACGCTAGTGTTGGGCAATTGGTTAACCATTTAGTTGATTTTAGTTGATGAATGATAAAGAAACTTACTTATTACTAAACTTTGTCACTTTACTCATTAGAGACAAAGGATTGTTTTATTTACTTTGTAAAAAATACTGCTTGTTTATTTATTGACTAAAATCAACTAAATGGTTAACCAATCACTAGCCTACATCTCGGCTCTGTACCCATTTTTTAGTGTATTTTCACCATAATTTAAGTAAGTTATGTACATCATATTTTTATATTATATTTAACTGCAAAAGCAAATATAAGAACATCATTGTACTGTTTTGTTTTCTACTAAATGACATCAAGCTAGATGAGACATAAATTTTATAATATATGTGATTTTCTCTCAATACTGACACACACACACACACACACACACATAGAGTACAAGACTTTTAGGAGTTATGATAATATTTTATATATATATATATATAATGTAATTTCATGCTTTTGGAATACATTTAACTTCTTATTGAATCATTTTGGTCAGTCTTACTCTCACATATTGAAGAACTCTAACAAATTTTCCACATTTTCTTGTTGAAAATCTATATTTCCATTCTTTAATATCCTTTTGAAGAAATTTTAATGTCAGATATGAAAATTTTATAGTCATTTCAAATTGAAAAAATAATAAGAGAGGTCAAATTAAGACTTTTTTTTAAAATGGAGAATTAACTTTTGGGGAATACCCTTGAAATCTAAATATCCAGCAAAAGCACTAAAATTACTCAAATTTATAATGTTTTAGCTATAACAAAGTAAAACCACTGCTGAGAAATAATTTCAACCATCCCATCTATTCATTTTTTAAATAAATCAGGAAACATGATCATTATTAGATCTGATATGCAACTGACTGAACATTCAGCTTATGCTTGTAGATGGACAGTTGGTAAAGATGGCATCTTTCTTGTTCATGATTCTTCAATTTAAAATGAAGTTAATGCAACAAGATCAGTCTGGCATTAATGCTGTATATTTATTACCAATAAGAGCAGTTTCCAGGGCTACTTTAGTGAATGAAATCACTTGATATGATAAGATGAATTACCAAATCCCACACATATATATATATCCAATAAGACTGAAGTCCAGTGAACAAACAGGTCTTTCCATCAAGTCAATCTCCTCTTCTTCAAGGAAAGTGTGGACTAGTTCAGCATAGTAAGACAGATGTAATCACTAATTTGGTTGAAGTCAGAGCCAACTGCACCAATATATAACATCATAAAGGACCACAAGATGCAATCTCTTTAATGTATTGTTCTGGTAATACCATTCTGCAGGATACAAGAATCAAAAATACTAATTCTTGCTCTCACCATACTTTTCCATCACATATGAATAACGTTCCTATGTTAAAATGGCACTGAAATTAGATCCAGATTTTCTTCAATTGTGAATATGTGTTTTATGTGGTTGGAGAACAAGGCATGATTAATCTTTAAAAAGAATATTGCTCCACAAGTCATTGGTCCACTGGATGAGTTGTCATCACCACTGCAAGTGACATATTTTGTTCTTGTTGTGAGAAAAGTGAACCTTATTAGGCACCTGGTATACATTTCAGTCTCAGAATGTTTTTACACATTTGCACACATACACTGACATGGCATCCAACTGTAGGTGCAATCATCTCATTCAGTTTCAGAGCAGGTACACTTCACTTGCACTGAGCCACAATGAACAGACAACAACCATCTGCTTATAAAGTGGATGGTGGTCTGCCTTAATAGTTATTCTAGCAACTGTATCATTGGCTTGGAAGTAGTTTCCTATTATACTAACAGTATTCTGTTAGTCACGTGTAGCCAACATGCAACAGTACTTTATGAGTTAAAGTTCCAAACATCGTTTGGTATGTATAATCATAGTTCACAAACAATTCAGAGCAAGTTAAACTCTTCATGTAAATCAAATCTGTATGAGACCATTACATACATGGATATATATATATATATATATGTAGCACAAGCTGTATGATCAATCAGAGTATGACTGATTATCAGATATCTAACCTGCATGACAATAAAGTATAATAGGTGAATGACTGTTTAATAACAGTGGTTTTCCTTTTTCATACCAATATTTTGAAATATGGTTTTCTTAACAGTCATGATGTGTGTGTAAATATTTATGTGTGGGTATATATATAATTATCACACACACACACACACACATGGCTGTATATATTGTGTTTAAAATGTTTCACATTGTATGCAAAATCATGAATTAAGAGACAAATTTAACTCACAAAATTGAAGTGATTTACTAGATACCTTAGACTGAAACATTGACAAACTAGTTCAAGATGACAAAGTCCTTATATCAGTTTCAAATAATACCGTGAATAAGCTAAATGAAATATACAACAAGTAATTTCTGAAAACTATCAACTATGTTCAGTGATTATATGGTTTCATTATGTGTAACTTACATGCACCACAGTAGCTGTAGCAGCATGAACCAGTTAATTAATAAAGCTCTTCTGAAAAATACTACCTTGGGCAGTCTAGCACAAGAGAAATGATCCAACACAACAATTCAGTAAATTTTTTAACAAGACTAGGATACTTACAAAAAAAATTGTTATACATTAATTTTATCATCACACTTATATCACTAAAATATGTACAAAACTAAGCATAAAACCTAAGATGAAAAGCATTGTTCACAATTATGTTTCATTGCAAACAAATTGCCATGACTTTTAACAATTAAGTCTTCTAACTATATTATACTATAAAGAATAACACATTTAGTCTTCATTTCATTTTCAATTATAATGATTTGCCTTTCATACTGTAGCATGAAAGCTAACACAGTCCAAACTATCTTCATAAAAATATATTTAACCCTAAAAAAGAAAATAGCTTATAACTGTTTAGAATGAAAAGCTTACAATAACAATAATTTAATACTGATACGGGCTCAGTCCTTAGGACCAGCCTCATAACCATTTTGTGCTTGATATAATTCCAAGCTATAACTTTTAAATTAGTAAGCATATCTTCATGAAATTTTGCAGATTATCAATAAACACTACAAGGCTTTCGTATGCAAAATATCAGATTTCCTTATAAAGTTTTAAGATTTTTTAAGTAATGTTTTTCTCGTGCCTTTTTTCTTTTTGCATGTTGACTATCCAACATGCAAATTCTTTTATGCATCAGAAAATTTTCTAATTTCACATGCAAAATCTTTATAACAACCAGATAATTATCAAATGTTTCTTAAGAAAAACTTTATATTTTATCTCTTATTTTAACTAATTAATCTCTGTATGGGTTTGGTCGATTTGACCAATCTCCTAACCACCATAAAAAATAAGGAAATAAATATAAATTATGTTTTTTTTGTTCTAAAATGATACAAATTATAATACAAAAACATAAATGTATAATCTAAATTGCTTAAATCTCATAACAATATACATATATATATTTATTATTTTTATTATATTGACCTTCCAGTTATGTCTGGCTAACATTACAGAAGTTCCAATGATGTGGTGCATGTGCACTCATATTATCATATTTAAGAATATAAAACTGACCTTTAGGCTTTACAAGGTGACCTGTCTTGGCTGTGTTTTGGTGAACTAGTATTTTTTTAAGTAGTCACATTTCAGTTATAATACATTATATATTTATATACATTATTACAATTTACAAGTTCTTAACCCGATAAACACCGGCTACTAGCTTTGAGTAGCCAGTGCAAGTCTTGCTATCTTTCATTCCAACAATAAAACTAGTGGATGAA
>NW_013665625.1:1546018-1564276 GCF_000517525.1 Limulus polyphemus
TACATTATTTTAATATCCCAAAAAATTTTTATCATCCATAAAATGCAAATTTTATCTATTTTTAATTTTTTCAATAATTACATACTCTCTTTATGGTTTCAAGTAAAATACAAGACCCAAAAATAATACTATTAAGTGAACCTAAACAATTAATGAGTATTTCTATTTTTAACTATGATTTCATGTTTATATAAGTACAAAAAAACATTTTAATTTTGTTTCATAAATGTATTTTTATTTGAAGTTTATGTTTCATTGCAGTCATACCTTTTGTTTATTGTGCCAAATAAATCGTGAAGTTAGCAGTGTGAACTTTGTACATTTGCTGTAAACTATCATGCCTGTTGATGGTCACTCTCATTCAGTCCAGCACAGGCGCATTTCAACATTACTGTAGATATGATAGTAAGAAAGCTTTTCGGTACTTGAATATCATTTCTTTGCATTTTCAAACAAGTTTATTTCAACATATGTCCATTTATGTTGTTTCACTATACAGACAAAACTAATTGCCACTACTAGTGAATGTATGTGATAGTTTAGAGTACTGGTGGTTTGAATAATACCGCCTGACCCTAGTTTTTTATACATCCTGTTAAAGAGTTTACCAAACGATACAGACACCATAAATTACAAAGAAAATTACTTTACAGCACCTAAAAGATTAGTCTTGGTCACATTCCTCTCAAAAAAGGTAAGATTTATGTTGGAATTCGAAACTTAAGCTCTTAAGTGTATTGAGACCCCTACTGTGAGAATGTCATAGCTTCTCCTCTATTATTGAGATGAATGTATTTAGTCTGTTTCACAACCAACATGTGGGTTTTATTGTTGTCACTTGTACAATGAGTTTTAAACCATTTGCAAAATATCAGAATAAACTATATATATATATATATATATATATATAAGTTAGACTGTTTTAATTCTAAATCAACAACAATGGAAGTGTAGGTCTTACTACAAAGTAAAGATTGTAAGAAAGAAAAACATAAAATATTTATGTTGTACTGGTGCTAGTAGTATTAGGTACAAATCACACAAGTTTATCATTCTAAATACTGAATCATATTATTATTATTATGAACTAAATACAAAATTATGCTAAATTATTGAACTAAAAACTACTAATTTAAATGCAAAAGAATAAAAAAAAAAATCACAAACTCTCAGTTCAAAGCACTAAGCCTAATTCATGTAAAGACTTTGCACTTGCCACTCGATAGCTCTTAACCCTAACAATCGTGGATCAACTTCTTTCCTAAAAAATATATCTATTTTGAGTTAATTTTTCAATATAATGATTAATATAAATAGATATACGATGCAGCATAACTTAAGCTACTATAGAAAAATAATAAAATCCCATATATCCCATGCAGTTTTTTCCAGAAGCAAGTTTTCTAAGGCTTATAGAAAAGTACTATTAACCAATACTAAATACAACCTCTACATAAAATGGCAGTTACTATAATAAGCACCACTCACATTCATATTGTAAAATCCAGGGAACAATGCTTCGTCACATGCTTTGCTTATAATCCTATGATTTGTCAAACGTAATATATAGCAATTGGAATAACATGATACTGAAATTGACACCTTCGACTAGGATTGGCTAAAAGTTTACAACTGAGGTTTAACACGTCCAGATGTAGTATTATAAAGAAAACAGTCTAGATAAAGGTTTAGATACCAATCATAGATGGCAGGACCAATGCTGAAGTGGAAGGAAAAATTAAAACAAAAATTTTTTTTT
Source organism: Limulus polyphemus (assembly GCF_000517525.1). Lineage (NCBI taxonomy): Eukaryota > Metazoa > Arthropoda > Merostomata > Xiphosura > Limulidae > Limulus > Limulus polyphemus. Next base: position 1,547,778 of record NW_013665625.1, read on the forward strand.
TTAATTTTCTTCTTAGAGGGCACTTATTTACAGTCTCAAATATATTTTGGGATTTCTTCCATTAAATTTCTCTTTAATTGTATTAAATAATACAATTTTGTATAAATAATGGAATGTTATGCCACAATTTACAAAATAAAATCAGAAATCCAATAAAAGATAAGTTCTCTATAATTTTTTCAATTCACATATGTGATTTTGTCCTCACGATAAGACAAAATGGCCATGGTAGGTAATGGGTTAAAACATAGAACAGTTAATAAATTACTATATCGATAACACAGAATTCCACTATAATTTATCAAACATAGTGACTAAGCTGTATTTGGGTCTAAAAAATATTAAATTTCGAGCAGACTAATGACTCAACTTATCAGCTTGAGGTCTTGTATCAAGAGAAAGCATTTGATGTCATAATATATGAAAATGGCTGAGAAAGCCACTAGGGTGACATTCTGAGCTTTCGATTGGTTATTCACATTTCATAGACAGAAGTAGGTATATATAAGGAAGTGTTTCCAAAAATGGAAAGAGGTGGGTGGGGTCACTGTGTTTGATTCAATAAACGTGGCAATATCTCAGTAAATATAAAAGATAGGATATTTTATTATATATATTCTAGCTTGTCAATATTGGTAATTTGAGTTCCTAATTCATATGGAACTATAGATTTTGTATTTGGATATCACAAACATCTAATTTGAATAAGTGCTGTGTTCAACATACCACATGACACACAAAAATTGATATTCAGGTGTTTTTTTAATATTTACTTTTAAATTAAGAAATTAATGTATAATACTAAAATTTGAATTATAATCTTCAATTTAATACCAAACTTATTGACATAAATTCAACAAATAGTAGTTCAATAAAATTGTGAATGCAAGTCAACAAACGCGATGACAAGGCTTTTGACCTATGACCTGTGTTGATAGGGTTAAACAGTGGCTTTGGAGATGTGGTTTTGGCAAACATTTTTCGGTGAAAAACACTGACATTGAAGAAAATGCATAACCTTAACTCATTGGTTGTAATATGCAAAGGCACTTACCAACAGGATCATGTATTTATAATATATAAAAAAAAAGGTATACCATAGCCAACAAATCTTACTTAATATCAAAATCAAGTTTCTAATCATGAAGTATCTTTACAGTTTTATGCAATTATTTAATCAAAGTTTCATTTTAATAAATCATTTATTATGTAAAAAAGCTTTATAAATAGTAGATTCAAAAGATGTATTAAACATTTTGTGACGGGCTCAGTATAAAATACACGAGTTTATATACACATTTGCACACGTTAAGTATATATATACAAAAACTTTTAATGTATCTTCACAAAATATGGTAGACTTTTAGTAATGATTACACATCTTTTGTACACTAAAAATCAGATTTTTTAATGAAGTATTTTTCCTAAAGATTTGCTTGTAAAAATATCAAGTCTGTTTTGCTAAAAGTCTGAGTGCGAAGTGATTTTCATGTTATGATTAAAAACTATTCTTCATCCCAAAAATCTCAAATATTACTTGCGTAATCTCTAAAACCTCCTAAATACATTTCAGATATTTGTTTTCAGTAAAACTTTATATTTTTTCTGTTATTTTCTCTACCCTAACTATACGGGGTCTGTCAATTTGACTGACCTCACAACCACAATAGAAAATTAGGAAATAAATATAAATTATTCTTTTTTTGTTCTAGAATGACTACAAATTATAACACAAAAACACAAATGTTTAGTCTAAATAGCTCAAATTTCATAACATTATACATTTATGATATTGACCTTCCACTTTAGAATGCTATGAAAAATTACCAAAAATGGGGCAACATAATGCTGTAATGCAATTACAAATTTACAACCTCTTTTGTATAAAATTTTAAAAAAATCGAACTGAGATTTGGAGGAGAGCAAAACAGAATGAAAACCTAAACTGTGGAAAAGATGACCAGGTCAAATCAAGATTAAAACTTTAATTTACTAATGTTCATGAACAAGATGCTTGCGTAAACGGACCAATGATGCAGCAGAAGAGTTAGCTCTGAAAATGGGAAAAGACAATTTTGTTGCAACAGATGGGTGGTATAATCATTGGAAAAAATGGGAAATATTCGCCTGATAATGTTTACAATGCAGATGAAATTTGGCTTTATTATTGTGCCTTGCCTAAACATACTTATTTGTTCAAAAATGAGAATGCAAAAGGCTATAAAACTTCGAAGGAACATGCGACAGTCCTATGCTGTATAAGTATGTCTGGTAACAAAGAAAGGCTTTTGGTGATCAGAAAAAAACAAGAATCCACAGTGTTTTAAAGGTGTAAATAAATTACACATCGACTACTGCTCAAACTCGATTGCTTGGGTGACAGCCTTGATCTTTAATAATTGGTTAATGAAATGGGATAATGAGTTGAAACACAACATTGTTCTGCTTGTTAATAACTGTACTACACACATCGTTAATGTGTCATTAAAACACATAAAGGTTATTTTCTTACCTGCAAATACAATGTCATGGATCCAACCATGCGATCAGGCAATTATCTGAGCATTAAAGGCTTATTATCATCAAGAAATGTGCACTATAATCTTAGAAAATATGGAGGACGTAAAACAACAGAGTGCAAATGATTTAGCCAAAAACTAATCCCCTAGAGGCCCTGCATCTTTTAGCTATATCATGGAAGCAAGTGTCTGAAAAGACAACTCAGAATTGTTTTAATCATGGAGGATTCTCGAAAGAAGACAAAGAAACAGAGGAAATTGTAGAAAGACCACCTGACATGACTACAAATGATTTTGAAGCTTGGATAGCAACTGATCAAAATACTCAGGTTCATGCTAAACTGACAGAGTCAGACATCTGTCAGACTGTTACTAGGACAGATCTAGAATTGATAGAGGAAGCTGAAGCCCACAAAGCTGATAAACCTCCAACAAGTGCTGAAATGCGAGAGGCTCTTCAAATTTTGAGACTTGGTGTACAGCACAGATCAGGCAATTTTCATAAACAGTATGAATATGAAAGTTTTATTAATGAATTGCTCCAAAAAATAGTAGACAGTCAACTTTAAATGAATTTTTCTAATTTTTGTTTCAATTGTTTTTAAATATGTCAATAAACGTAAAAATCCAGCTTTCAAACTTTTAGGTAATATGTAACATTACCGTAACTGCTGAATTTTATTTCATCGGTTAACGTTATCAATCGGGTATTGTTATCAATACAACCGAGTCCCGAAGTGATCACAATAAGCAGCATTAAGCACACACATCATTACTATTTACAAATAAGTTCTTAAACTTATTTTTCTTAAAACATAAAACAGTAAATAAAGAAGTATAGCAAACAATTATCTCTTCTAGTTACAAACTTTGTACTCGTTTGCTGCTTGCCGTAGATTGCTAAGCCTTATCAAATTTCACACAGAGGATGTGAAATTAAATAATTTTTTTCTTGTTTTATATATATACATTTGAAATAAATTAATATATCAATACCATAGAATTCCACTATAATTTATCAAACTTAGTAACTAAGCAGTATTTGGGACAAAAAAAATATGAAACTTCGAGCTGACTAAAGACTCATCTTACCAGAATGAATATTTGTATCAACAGAACATAACGATGTAGTAACACTTGAAAATGGCTGACAAACCCACTTGGGGAGGCATTCTGAGCTTTTGATTGGTAATTCATGTCACATACAGAAGTAGGTGTTTTTAAGGGACCATTTCCAAAAATGAAAAGAGGTGTGCAGGACCATTGTGTTTGATTCAGTACATGAGCAATATCTCAGGAAATAGGAGGTTCTTATTTTACATTCTAGCTTGTTAATATCAGTAATTTGAGTTCCCAATTCATATTAAACTATAGACTTTGCATTTGGACATCACTAACACCTAATTTGAACCAGTGCTGCATTCAACATACCACATGATACACAAAAATTGAAGTTCAGGTATGTTTGTTTAGTATTTACTTTTAAATTAAGAAATCAAATACTGTATAACACTAAAATTTGAATTATAATTAACAGTTTGATACCAAACTTATTGACATAAGTTCACAAAATAGTATTTCAATAAAATTTTGAATGCAATTCAACAAACAAGATGACGGGCTTTGACCACGACGATAGGGTTAACTATCAATCTATCTTAAGGACTTATATACTAATATGTTTTGAATCATCAGTTAGAGGCAATTATTTCTCAAGTGCTACACACCTACTACCTTATAAAATCACAGTAATTTTAAATTGAGCTTAATGTATGAAAATGAATATAATTAATTGTAAAATTCAAATTATTTATTAATCAGGAGTTGACTTACAAAATTAATAACAATTATCAAATGTTTGTCATAAAATCTGGAAATGTAAAAAAAATATAACATCTAAAGCACCAGAAAAACATGAAACTCACCAATAAATGTTACAAGAGCTAATTTGTCACTTTCGTTGACATCTTTGGTTGAGTTATTTATGAATGATTTACTTCCTTCATTTTCACACACAGGCACTCTAGAATGCTGAATTATTGATTCAGAGGTTAATGGCGGAAGACTCAAAGGCATTTGTTCCTCCTCCCAAACTTCTCTATCAACATTAACCTCTAGATGTGTAGGAAAGGATTTGTTTTCTACTTGTGCTGTAACTGAAATCTCAGGACAATTGTCAGCATCCTGAACTTGACTTAAGCCACCAGAACCAAAAATAATCTCACTTTTATCACCAGTGAAGTTAGCACCAACTGATGAAAAATCAAAATCTTCAAAATTGACATTGTTTGGAAGCAACAAACTCTCTTCTAATTCACCATCACTTAGGAGTAAATCTTCTGTAGAAGCTCCATCAAAGTTAGCATCAAGGACTTCCAGGTCATGAAAGTCTTCTCCCATATCACAAAACTTGTTCTTCTCAGCCCCAATATCACAGTCTGTGTTTTTATTGCTACATTCTGTTGCAGCATAGCTCAAGATAGCCAGGCCATCACAGTACCCTTTCAGCTCTTGATCAACCTGCAGAGCCAGTTCATCTACTAAAGATTCAGTTTTAATATCATCCTTTGTATTATTTTCAGCACTGAAGGACGTGAGGTCAGACAAAAGCAAACAGGCACTTTTGGAAGAGAAACAATTTGAGTCTTTAGAAGCATGAGTTTGAGATTCACTACTCACTGAATGTATGTCACCAGGACTATGGTTGACTAGCATTTCACCAGGATGGTCCATAGCCTTGCTATGTCCTGAGAGGCAGCTCTGTGAACAAACTGTGTTTGTACCTGAGTGTAACTGTCCATCACTTCTGTTGTGCAATATCTGTGAAAATTCTTGAGATGTATTTACTGGTTTAGAATTTCCAGTTAAAGTAGATGCCTTTTCACTTTCCACAACAGTCTTAGCAGACTCTGACTCAATTCTTTGTTGGCCACCCCCAGGATCAGTAGAGTTCTGGTTATTCTTAGCATTGCCTTCTGTCCCTGTTCTTCCTTTGGTCTTGTGTTTCTTCTGAAAAAATAAAACAATACTTTGTTTAAATATTATACTTTTTTTAATACTATGCATTCATTCAATAATCCTTCAATCACACATACTCCTATGTATGTGTAATAAAAAGATTATGTTATGTTAATTTTGTATCATAACTCCCTTACCCTAGTTCTCTTCGGTATTCATCAGTTTAAGATACAAACTTTTTAGAATAAACAAAACATGGCATTATTATGCCCAAGTCATCCAACAAACACCAGTGTTAATGAATTATTTAACAATTTAGCTCAGACATAAAAAAACATTCTATGATACATATCTTAAACAATATTTTTCATGCAACACAAACTAGAAACCTTCTTATTCACTAAACACATCATTTAAGCAATTAAATAAAACCCAATATCTCTGTTCATGACACCATAAGGAAATTTTGATAATTCTATTTTAACATATACTATAACAATAAATCAACAAAACCACTTTTTAATTATAACATCAAAAAAATATTTCTCTACACTTAAGTGAAAAAAAAAGGTAATTACAAAGCCATTTAATACGAGTTGAATAATAACATTACTTTATTTTTAAGATGCCTGGCACTTCTTGCTTGAAGCAAACTGACTAATACAGATTTCAGACCAGTCTGCAATTTCATTTTAATGGCTGTAAGCCACTGTGGGGGTCTCTGAGGGGCACAACACTTGCAGGTATATGCTACTCCTCCTGGCAGATAAGACATCATTTGATACATCTCATCTGAAAATAACCATTAGATCATTAGCCAAAAATTATCATAAGAACCTTGATGTACTTACTTATGTTTAAGTTCTTATTTATTTAAGATATTAATAGTTATGAAGCCTATAATATATAGTTGTAAACATGAAAACACACTGGTTGACACTAGGTAAGAGAATATGTACTATGATCAGGTGAAAATGAAATTTAAAGCAATATTGCTCTTATTAACCAAGCTAAATCAATGCAATTTTCAGAAGATGGAGCATTACATATGTTTTTAGTTGTGGAAGTTGTCTTGAGGCAAGTTTCATAGATTTACATACCTTTATTCCATATGTTTTCATGTTACAATTTACAACACCCCAAGGTAATTTAAAAACTCTTAAAGTTACACTTCTACAAAATGGATAAAACAAGTGTTAAACTCCTAATCTGAATGTTATATACCTTGAAACTGTTTTGAAAAAGAATATAAATGTTTGTTTATAAATAAAACCTGTGCCATTTGTGCTATACTTCAAATTTTGACCACAACCCATAAATTTCAAGCATTCACATCCAATAGGATGATACTTTATCCATAGTACTGACAGAACTAGTGATGATTAGAAAACACAAACAAGGTTTTTACAAACTTTATAATTTGTTATATTTTTTTTCCTTATCAATGTAAATTACTTATGACAGCAAATTTAACTAAATCTTTTACCAAAAAATACTTCTATACACCCAATTTTAATTAAAGAAAATAGTTTTCATTTTATCAAATTTTACTCAATTAACAAAATAAACTGGGTTTTTAATGTTGGTGAACTTGCAACTATGCTTTATTATTTGTAGTAGAGTTAAGGAAAGTTTTTAACTCTTTAGACCAGCAAGGGTACCAAAAACACTCACTGATCTTTATGTCTTCATTGTGAAAATACTTTACCACACTGCACAAAAATGAACACAACCATTTTATTATATGTATAATTCTGTTAGATTATAAAGTTTTAGAAACTTTGGTGTAACACACTGTTTTGAGAAGGCAGTAAAAATACTTCCTTTCTTTGTAGACTATTTCTTCAACTGTATACCAAAAAGTCCAATTTTATATATTCAATTAGTTTTAACTTATTTGATAGCCATTAAAATATTTACTTTGATATCATATTTTCCCAAATGAAACAGATTACTTCACCTATAAATCATACAAACACTAAGATTTACAAGTATTTATCAGCGACCAATTACCTTATCTTTCAAAATGTCATCACTACTACTTTTGTTAGGTGTCATAGCACGATATTTTGACAATATTATTAGTTTTGATCACTTTATATTTAAACGTTATAGCTGTTTTCAATGAAAACAAAATCTTGAATTTGTGTGCATATGTTGTTTGAATACTATAAACTATACAATATATTCAGCAAACAAAAAAATTATTTTTTTTCATCTGAATAATCTGCCATAGCAAGCTTAGCTTATTTTACTCACTGAGCTTAAAATCTTAACTTGATATCCCATCAACAGACATACTATAACAACAACAAAATACTGTAAGAAACAAAAAGAATATCATCTGAAATTACATAGAAAATGTGGCTTCTAAAGGTAAAGGAAATATTTAAAAATTTTGTCTTCAAGTTACTTTGTTATCACTGACCATACTAACTTCAAATTTCTCAACTGCATGACTATTTCCATAGAATATTATTGTATTCTCATCTGTGAAGCATTAACTCTCTCAACATGGGCTCGGTCAATTTCACTGACCACATACTCATTCGAAGTCTTTATAAATTTGATACTACTAACTTTTAATATCGTGTATATCTTCATGAAATTGGGCAGTCTTTCAGTAAACCTTACAAGTCTTTCATATACAAAAAATCATATATTTTTGTGAAGTATTTTTAATAAACTAAAAAAGGATTTCTCCTTGAATACATCGAGTATTTGTTTCAAATAGTCCATGTGCAAAGTGATTTTCAGGTTAAGATTAAAAATACTTTTCATCTCAAAAATCTCAAATTTCATTTATATAATATCTAAAACCTCCTAAATACATTTCAAATGTTTGTCTTCAGTAAAAATTTATATTTTCTCTGTTATTTTCTCTACCCTAACTCTATATGCATTTGGTCAATTTGACAGACCTTGTAATCATCACCAAAAAATTGAAGTAAATCTAAATTATCTTTTTTTTCTTTCTAGAATGACTTTAAATTTAACATAAAGCTACATTCATTTATACTAAGCAGCTTTAAACTCGTAACAGTATACATCTACTTATAATTAAATTTTATTGTTTCATTTCCCTTTGAACCATATCTAACTACTATTTGCTCCATTATAAGTTGTAAATCACTTGAGGAATGTGCAGCTCACATTATGTTATCAAATTACCTTACCCACGAGCTACTCCGAGCTGCTTGCGTGCATGCCCCTGAAATATTTTTATTATATTATTATTATTTATTTTACCTAATCTAACCTAAAGAGATCCCTATTTTTACATTTTAGTTACTTTTATAATAATAAATAAAGAATAAAACCTTGTGACATGCTCAGTATAGGATGCCCTTGGCAACAATGTTAAAATCACCTTTTGTATGTGAGCAGACACAAATCAACAAATAATTGATTACATTGTTTCTCTAACTTTTGAATTCTTCCTGCACCTATAACATTTTTTACTTTTTTTAAGTACTTGAATAAATTTGTTAATTTTTATACTTTCATTACAACTCTTATTGTACTCCCACACATTAATATCTTACCTGTGATATTTTCACATTTGGCATGAACCCAATTCTTGCACTTTGAACACTGCACCATCTTTAGAAAAACAGAATAAAGTATTCCATAGAAGAAACAGCAAAAGTTAAAAACATGCATGTATCTTATGGAAAACTTGTTGTGGTGGAATGAAAATAATCTTATACACTGTGCATTTACTTTCAACTGAGAGAATATTTGACAACTAAAATAAATTAAAATTTTTTTTAAATGATTGAAAGATGCTCATAAGTATTTCTTCTGCAGTCTTGAAAACAATAGTTTTTCAAGTTATAATGAGTAATACATAGTGCTTTTCATGTAAAAGAAAACAAAGAATTTTACCAATATCCATTACTGACAACAAATTAAGTTCATGATGGTTTTAAAAAAGCAAAAACAATATTAACAAAATCTTGTAACCAGGGTGTGAACTCAGCCACATACAAAAACTGTGGTTGTTTAAAGATTTTTCATACTGATTTTTTAACCATTATAAATATACAAACGTAAAAAGTAAAAAGAGCATTATACAGTTTCATAATGATACAAATATTAATAAGAGTAAATAAAAAATTTATAATTTGACTTTCAAATACTGTTGTAGAAGTTCTATGTGGTTCAATTTTCCAATCTACTGTTATCCATATTTGCCGATATTCTAGTAGCTATGTAGGCCACATTAGGTTCCTATGTAATTTTGAGGATGATGATATTCATCAAATAAACAAAGCATACAACATGTCTTATATAGAAGGAACTGTATATTATCTGTAGTTTTTGCTTTTCAGAACTAAAATTTTTTACCAGCTAATTCACTTGATTAAAGTTAAATAAACTTCTCGTATCCAGAATCATTTTTTTTAATTCAAAATGATTAGTGTAATAAGGCAGTGTAATTTACATGAATAGATTAATGTAAACAGTTACAAGTGTCAGCTCACCATTAACAAAAAATCATCATCTTCATAACACTTCTTGCAAATAGGACAGAAGTTGCCTAAATTGAAAGAGAAATGAAACAAAAAATAAACCAAACCTTAGGATTTTACAAAAGGTAAACAATTCCGTAAGTGGCCCATAAATATAGATTGAACATTTACTTCTTGGCAATGATATAAATGAATGAATCAACTACAATTTGAAATTTCCAAAAAGTTGTCATTTATCCACAAAATAAAACATTTGCAACAACATTTATAGAATAGAGTAGCATTTCCCAAAGTGTGTGTGGCACAAATTGGACTTTGTGAAAGCAATTAGGGTAGAATCAATGGTGCAATAATGAAAAATTAAGTGTTTTAATATATTTTTCATTAATAAAATTAATAAGTAATTACTACTATACCTAAAGCATTTTAATGTAAGTCCTTGTATTACATTTCATAACTTAACTCACTCTTTCACTCATTTAAAAAAAAGAGAAGGGTGTGCAAGAAACCATAGTTATTTAAAGGAGGCAAGAATGAAAAAGTTTGGGAAATGCTGCAATAAAACATTTGAGGAGCAAAATGCAATGGACAGTCATCCAAAAAAAGTTCCTATCAAATCTTCTCAGAAAAGCTTTCTGAACATACATAAAGCTAGACTACTACTCAACTGCTTTACACCGTATGTACAAGAACATGAGAGCTACAAATGCTGGGGGAGTGGCAACATCCCCAGATCTGAAGTACTGGGTGTTGCATTCCTGATGATGGTGTTAAAAGTGTGTTGACTTGGAATATTTTACATTGCATACTTATGGACACTTCAAGCAATGTTATACAAGAGTAAATTGATCTTTCAGACATATAGATTTTTCTACATTTTGCTAATCTTACAATATTTAGTATAGGTTACTGTGAGAAAATATTACATTAGTCACTTCAGGAAAAAGTTTGTTCCTACTATTAAAGTCAAAAAGTCTGTAGTGTCATTTAGCCTAATTTATATTTTGGTACATTTGCTTTCAATCCTTTATGGTTAGTTTGTACTAAACACTACAGCAAGGATCATGATTAAAGCATTTTTCACTTAAACAGATAAACATGTATTGATAATGACTGTTTTATTAACATTTCAACATAACAGTAACCAAATGTATGGTTTCCATCATATAGAGGTTACAGTTTTGTACCATGGTTTTCAGCACCCATACTATAAAACCTGTCATAGCACCAATGTGTATGGTTGTACTTAACCCTTTACAGCCTAATGGTGTTTGAAGCTGTTTGATCATAGGAAAAACATTACACTTTTAATACATCATCCTTTCTCCCATTTGAAGCCATAATAGGAAAAATATAAAGTAAAAATGTCATTTTTTTAAAGTTTTATTTGAAACACGATTTAACTTAGAAAATACTGCTAAATTGACTGAAAATAATAAAGACAGCAAAGTATATTGAACAAAACAAAGGAAGTTAAGTGTGAGTTGTACAGATACTGCAGTTTTCTTGTGTCTAGTTGTAAAAGTTAAAAAGTAATGAATATTAGAGGGGGAAAAACTGAAAGTAATAAAAATTAAATAAGTATGCATTTTCTCATCTATCTCCTAAATTTATGAACCTATAAAAATCTAATTCATATTAACTTACTTGTCTGCTTAGTTCCTATTCAACAATTTATTTTACATATGTGTATGTCATTGTCTTCATTATCACAAGCATGTGAAATTTGATCCATTTAATGTAGGTGCCAGGCCTTTGTCATATGATCTCAAAGAGGTCAATATACCTGGCCTATTCTTTGGCAAATATCATTTAAATGGTTTCTCTTCAACCTCATAGCTTATAAGAACTACATCTTCTCATCCTTACAGATGAAGACAAAATTTGTAAAAATAACCTAGTTATGTTAGTAATATTATCACTTAGCTAAATACTTGGATTTAGTATACTATCCACATGAACAAATTGTGTACAAACTATTCTAATACAACTTCCAAATTTAATATCCAAAGCTTCAGTGGTTTATATTCCTGGCTGACATGGTGAAAGCTGACAGATCTTGTAACTACAATATTTAGATAGTTTTGTAGTTTTCCTAACCAAATATGATTTAGTAATTTTCATCTTAAAACAATGTTCCAAATTTACCTTTTTCCATTAACTTTGTACAATCCAGACAAAGTGAGCAGTCAAAGTTCCACAATACTCCAAGCTTTGTTAGAGTTGGAGTGGTGGTGCCACAGCTTCTACATTTCACACACTTAGGGCACATCTAGAAATAAATTTAGATTATAATTTTTTTTTAAAAACTACAAACTACTAACATCGTAACAAAGTTTCGCCACTTCAAACATTTAATGCACATCTTCAGAACCACTAAAACCTCCTAAATACATTTCAAACGTTTTTTTTCCAGTAAAACTTTATATTTTATCTCTTATTTTTTCAACCATAACTCTACACAAGGTTGGTCAAGTTTACCAACCTCATAACCGCCAAAAAAAAATCTAAATTACCCTTTTTTTCTTTCTAGAATGACTTCAAATTACAACATGAAACTACAATTGTTTATGATAAGTAGCTTTATACTAATAATAGTATAAATCTATTTATACTTAAATTTCACTGTTTTATTGCCCTTTCAATCATATCTAACTACTATTCATGCCATTATAAGTTGTAAATCACTAGGGAAACGAAGTGCTCATGTTACTTTTGACTTTTGAAAATTCTATGCTGTGGTCCCTAGTTTTATACTGTCACCTAAAGCATGGTATTACCTAATTGTTCATTAATGGACAATACATCTTGTTATTAGTTGTTGCCAAATGGCATAAATGTTCTGGACATTTTCAAGGTTATGTCTATTAAAATTGGTAAATTTAGTACTAATGCATATTTTATTCATTTTGCTAAATCTAATATCCATGTGAAAATTATATAAGGATTTAATTTCTCAGTGTTTACTTATGTAATCTTTACTGTTATTATACCAAACATATTCTATTATAAATAAGTTTATTTTCATTTTATCTGCAAAGATATGTCTATTTCTAAAGTTATATTCTGAATGAAACATATTTTGATGATAAAAGCTAAATCGATGTGTTTTAGCAGTACAAGCTAAAATTTAGTCATTTGTTAAGGTAATCAACAGAAGTTTGGTTATTACTTAGTACCATGTTCTATAAATGATAAATTAATAATTTCTAATACTTACATGAAAATAAACAACTATATTCAATGTAGCATCTATTATAAGTTTTTAATTTGTTAGTTAAGAAACTTCAAAGATCACTAAACATAATTGTTAACACAGAAGTTCTTGTGAATATTTATATTTTTGCCTTAATCTGTGTTTAAAAAAATATCCAATAAGCATACAAAAGTTTCTTAATTTCAATATCTAATAATGTTAAGTTTTAGAATGCAGTATCAAGCTTCATAATTTTGACACATAAAACTGTAAAAAGTATACAATAATTAGCAAAAAATAGCTCCCTAAAGTATAAATAATTTTTCCAATTCAAATGTAAAAATTAGTTTATATAAGAGAAAAAAAATATATATCTATTCAAATTATATAGATATAGATATTCTACAGCAGTCTACAAAACTAAAAAGAGGCTCTCTATAATTTTAATACTCACCCAGATCTTTTTTTTCCTAGAGGGTTTTGATGGATAATTCAATTCCAAGCATTCTGAGTGGTATGTATTGTGACATTTGCTACATTTTAAAAGCTGACAAAAAATTTTTAATATTAAACCTATGCAAAATTCATTTATTCATCAATACTTTATAAAATCTCAATTTTTACAGAACAAAGGTCTTCAAAGTTTTCTTCATAATAAAATTTATGCTCTGAAAATAGAGATAAACCAATTAGATCTTCTCTATCTTCATATAAAAAGAAAATTCTTTACTCACAGCAGGCTACGTCATACTTCTTGTATTTGTTTTTCTATTTAAATGTCTCAATAGTCATTTAGACCATTTCAAAAGGAATAACCATGACAAAAAAAAAGGTAAAATGTAAAGTTTTTGGAAAATTATACTATTCAAAACAACACTAAAATAGGCTTTATAATGTAATAGTAAGATTACATTAGAAATAATTAACAAAGTTGTAACATAATATCTGGAAAATAACCCTGTTAAGATAAACTGAAACCTCTTTGTGCATAAAATGTCATTAACATTTACTTTAGTAATTTCCAATTTGCCTCAGACAGCTAATGTTAAATTCTATTTGAACTGGGTCACAAAACCTGATAAATGATCAAATTGTTTCAATTTATTTATATAATGAAGGCACTCATGGAAAACACTGGTAAGCTTATTTCACTACATAACAGGTTTGCTAAGTGCAATGAACAGTCAATATCCATAGTAATGAAAAAATAATAATGGTATGAATAAAGATTAAAAAAAAAACCAAGTATGACATATTCTATTCAACAATAAACAATATCCTACTCAAATATGGATATCAGGTTATTCAAAGCATCCTTATTACTAAGAAAATATAAACTTTTTTTTTGTAGAAAAAGTACATGTAAAAGAAAGACAACTTAAAAGTTTTACACAAGCTGATATTAAAATAAATGAAACCAAATTTAGGAATCAGTAATCAATTATTACTATTTTAATTTAAGGTACTTTTCAATGGAAAAATTATATGTTATTGGGAGATTAAGAACTGTGCATCTCTGTTAATTTTCCCTTTATCACATTTCAATTATGATTCTGACCAATCACATTTAGTAATGTATCACTTTTTAGTGACAAATTTACTGGCATTACGTTAATAAAAACAAATTATGCTGTAAAACTAGCACCATCTGTCTAGTTTTTTTCCTTTACATGAAGTATGTAATATTTTCAGGATTTTTTCTTATAAATAATTGTAGTTATCTAACTTTTAGTAATAACTTGTGCTCAACCCATTATGCACCAGTCTAACTTGGCACATTTTTGGGAATAATTCCAAATCAGTTATATATCAATTTGTCAAACTGGCTATAAACTAATATAGAACTGATAATCAGCATAAGGTTAAGATATAAAAATTTTGACAACAAGAACATTACCTTTTACTCTGTTTCAAACATGATATTATGTCACATTAAAATAACATCCATACATAACAGAACTTTTTAATTTACAAGTCTATATATTCTCTCTCTCTCTGAACGTAAAACAGGAATACTTACATTTTTTTGTCGTCCACAAGCTAAACATCTTTGACAGCGCTTACAACACCAAGTGAGAACATTTTCTGCTTGGGGAACATCACATTCATCAAGACAAAATTGATGAAATGGTTCACAGCAATTACTACAATAGATAAACTGTAAAATAAATTAAATATTTTAAATAACATTTTTGAAAAGGAATATGCAATACATTTTTGACAGTATACATGCTATGTATATCTAAATTAAAGAACTTCCTGAATGAAAGTAATAAGTCACTTTTTTTTTTAACTATAAGTAAATACGAAAGAGGCAATATTTATCTGAAAGAAGGGATAAATTACCAGGTAGAAAGAACTAAATACAGGAATGACACTACAGACAGAAAACAAGATTAGTCAACAACAAGCTCTGACATATAAAGAGACAGCTTTATGTAGCAGTCAAAATAAAGCTGTTTCACACAATGAAAAATATCATTATTCTTACTAATCAATTCCTAACAAATGTTTTATAAGTGAGCATCATTTTTAACAAAATGTTAATTATTTAAGGCCTGTCAATTTGCATGTAAGTATCCCTAACTATCACCATTACATCTACAAATACATTAAGAAAACCAATTGTTAAATGACTAATTTTTTTTTTTATCTTGGATCATTGGAGCATACACTGCTCTTCAGCCAAGCTAATTACATATAATACATAATACTTTTTAACAAAAATTAAAATGCTTATACAATAAATACATCCCATTAAATACATTTTAACAAAAATACAAATGATTTTATGTTATTTCAAATCCATAAATAGTGTACTCTTATAAATAATATATATATATATTATTATATATTACATAACTTTACACCCATAATTTTATGCACATTTTGCCGGAATTATTTTTATGATGTCCTAATAATCAAAAACTTTTCAGTCTATTTATAAAAGGTGGATAATAACACGGTTTGGATTAGTTTTCAGCCAAAGAGACATAAATGTTATCAGATGCCGTCACCATCCAATGGGTAAATCGGGATTTTCATTCAGATGCTGGTAGTATTTGCTTGGGTTTAAAGAGTTAATATCCATAAAAATAAAAGACTATAAAAATTATGGTTTGTCTGAGCAATAATGATTTTATACAGAGTAATTTACGTTTAATTTTGTAATTTTTCAAGGGGTGGTAGATAAAATAGGAATGATGACACGCTAAGAGAAAATGTGTCACGTGGGTCACACTAGTGAAAATTCATGATTTTTTAGAATATTACCTTGTAGAATTAAGAACTTAAAACTTGTATACTATTAAGATATGGATTATTAGCTGAGATTTTATGCTATTCTAATTG
>NW_013665625.1:1564286-1586657 GCF_000517525.1 Limulus polyphemus
TTTTATGCTATTCTAATTGGCATAACATAAACAAAAAGTAGTTTAATAAAATATCTAATGTAAGATATTAAAACCTTGTGTTATGTGCAGTAAAGAATGCCGGTGGTGATAGGGTTAATAAAACAGAAATATTACCAGTTGCCAATAAGTATACCCCAGGATTAAAAGTTAAAATGAAGAAGAGTAAAAGTTTGATCAATTCTTGTACATCAAAAGCCATAAGTAATGCTAATGTTATTGTAGCTTATAAAAAGCCAAAAAACTTGAACTGTTTACTTTGTTATAAATATAAACCTGAAAACAGACAAGAAGGTATCACTCAGTGTAATAACCTTTCTTTTTCTACTTTCCATTTTGGTCTTGTGATAATCAGCCAAAAAGATTATTGTATAAAAGTTATTTCATAAAAATATTGGAAGTAATTTGAACTCTATGTAAATAACTTATGAATTTCTTGAGTATTTAGTTATGTTTTATTTACATGTTATATTTATGGATATTAAATAATATATATATTTAGTTTACTTATAAGATTATGCTGCTCATGAATTTGAAATAACATAAAACCATTTATATTTTTGTTAAAAATATTTTTACTGGGATGTATAAGCATTTTGATTTTGTTAAAAAGAATTATGTATGGTATGTAATTAGGTTGGCTAAAGAGCAGTGTAAGTTGCAAAAGCACTTCCAACCAACTAAAGATATTGGTGCTCCTTTTAATATTCATATATACTCACACACACATATATATTTTACTGGATGCAACAAGATCTGTAATAAATATACTGAATACCATTTTTACACCTGCAAACAATAACGTCCCTGAACAACGGTAATGATACAAGCATTAGTACCTAATCCCTATAAACATTTCTACCATCACCAAAGATGTTCTACAAGACGGCCTGATTAAAAACTACTTGCATACAGCATATAATTTGATGTCTGTTGATGGTTGAAGTTCATCAACTATGCAAGAATGAAGACTTCCAGAGCATGTGCAACAAAAAAGACACATAAGTCTGCTTGAGTTATCTTTATTTAATGTTCCAAAGGATGTTCTTGCTTTAGCTGCAATGAACCATAGTGTTCTTGGATCACAAGCTGTTTAACTTTCTTCATTACCTCTAATGTACAACTGGTACCTGGTCATGAAATAATTCATATTTTATCTTCTGAAATCATGCTTTCCCTTGTTTTACTGATACAATTCATCAGTACAGGTATCCCTTTCTTCAAAATTAGAATATTTTGTACCTGGCATATCTTTATAACAACAAAATATAACTTTGAACTGGTAAGTCCTGTAACATAATCCTCAGAGAAAAGGTCAATTTTAGGTGTCATCTAATCATAGGGACAACATGACTGAATATATGAAAATTGTTACCTTAAATTGTAAGCAATCCTATAGATGAAGACTAATAATAAGCAATTTACAGAAAACAAATAAAATAAAATGTAAGAGCAGTTATCTGCAGAATTTATTGTTTATATTTAGCACTGGTAAAGTTTGAAATTTCATCAGTGAGGATTCAAAGAATTTTTTTAGCTCTCTTTCATATCATAGTAAAAACTGTTCAAATTATCTAACTCTTTCTTGTGCTCACTTCTAATGTTATATTAAAACTATCATGGATTACATAAAAATTAAACTGTTTGCTGTGTTTCTTATGATTTAACACTGTAAACCACCATATACACTTTACATGCCTGACAGACTTGGAAATGTTTCCTATTAACAGTTATAGTCATGGTCAATATTGTACATTTGTTGATTTACATGTAGAATATGATATTCAATGTATAAAATTTGAAATTCCTTCATGATTGTTCAATCTGAATGAGAACACTGTACATAACTCATGGAAGTAGCATATTTCACTGGTGTTACACACTTGTACTACAACATATTGTTTAATTTCTATATCTAGTTCAAAAAAACAAAAAATATGCCTTAAAATTTTAAAATACAGCAAGTACAGGTATCAAAGCATTTCAATAAAAATATTATACATGTATATATTATACTAATTTTAGTGGCATAATATACATTATGTATGCTTATAAGCAGCACCAAAATAGATTTGAATCTAAGATTAGAAACAATTCTTATTTATAATTTTTCTTACTGTAGCTTAACATGTGTACTTTTCTCACTTAAACAAATATTCAGTAGTGATTTGATTGCTATAATCTCTTATTTGTATGCTTTAAAAGTTCCATTGTTTGAATTTTTTGCTTTGTTAAGATATTTACATAATTAACAAGCTAAAATACTATTACATCATCAAATTTTCCTTGAAATGATTAGCTGTTTGCCATATGCTGCTGAGGTGTTATATAATTTTTTTGGTTTATTCCTACATTATTTTAGCAGAATTAAAAATACTGTTTGAGAAAACATTTAGATTCTATCATAAAACAAGAGTGATATCAGCAGTAAACATATTTTAATCTCAATAAGCTAAATTTGGTAAGTACAATTTTAAAATCTACAGAATATCTAAAATTAAACTTGTATATGACTAATATTAGTGAAAACCATGTCCTACTACATTTTGGTGTTAAAACTGTATTAAATAATAAAAGATGTATATTTTTTAAATTATAATATTAAGATATTTATTCTAACAAAATTGTAAAGCAATTGCAGCCAACCTTAAATCAGCAGTTTAGCTGAAATTTAAATAAGATAAACAATTTTTTTCCATTTTCACACAAGCTAACTTGAGCAATTACTGACAAAAGTCTACCTCTTTCACTCCAGCACTGCCACATAGATAACATGTGTTTCTGACTGGAAACACCTGAGAACCAATCAGGGCAAATCCTTCATTCCAAATGTGTTGAGGATCATAATCTTCCTGCAGAGAAAAAATGACAAAGTGACAAAATATTAAAATACTTTATCTCATAATATAAAAGCAGCTATATCAAATAAAATGTATAAATACTCTTTTTCCCTTTTTTTTTGTTTGGACAACATGTTATTTTTCATAAATACGTGGTTCCCACATTTTTGGTGGAATAAAATTCTCCAACTTTTCCCAAACCTTTCACTGATCAAAATATGTTATCCTCTGACAACATTATCTATGTTTATAATGTATCATTGAACTATTATCTATAACAATATATGAAACTGAAAAACATTGGTCACATAATGTTTAATAAACACACACAGACTGTATGGCAAGTCACAGTTTGGTTATGTGTGATCTTGCAAAGTTTCAACAAGGTGGGTCAGACCATTCTTGAATTATCAATACTTTATCAGAACATACACAACAAAGGCAGCTCTTATCCATTTGTTTATGATGGTGTATACTGACCACAAAAAAAGTAACTACAGTACGTACAATACAGATTTTAACATTTGTGATTATTAAGCTTTGATTTTTAATATACAGAAGAAACATGTTTACTGTTGTGAAATAGAATATTCTTCAACAAGTACACTTCTCATACATCAAATATTCAAGTAATATTTCCTACTGTG
This sequence comes from Limulus polyphemus, assembly GCF_000517525.1. Classification (NCBI taxonomy): domain Eukaryota; kingdom Metazoa; phylum Arthropoda; class Merostomata; order Xiphosura; family Limulidae; genus Limulus; species Limulus polyphemus. The sequence continues at coordinate 1,567,792 of NW_013665625.1, forward strand.
TGTTCATGCACAAAATGTATAAAACTTTCAGTTGCTAATCACTGCATTAAACCAATATTTCTGATATCTATAAAACAGTTAACAAAAGCATTCATTGATCAAGTATTATTTTCACATGTACTTTGAAAATGTGCATATCAAGTTCATCTATATTAAAAGCATTTAAACCTTTGAATTTATATGACCTTATATTTAGTGACTGATCAAATTATGGAAAATACTTTCAGGTTTGCTCAAGTTTAGTTTATCTGATAGTGTCAATCATATTTACAAATAACTAAATGGTAAATTCTAACTATACATACAGGACACTTCATACATGGAATCTTACCTGCTGATAAAACCTCCAAAATGTAGTTGCATTACAATCCTACATAATCACAACATACAAAGATACTTTTAAAGACTACGATAACTGGACAGGAAACATGTTTATCAATGACAGTGATACTGCATTACAATACTACACTACTCAAGTGTCAAGTTTTTAATTTTTCTCTTAAATAATGTTGCTTATCACATTAAATAAAAACAGCTACCAAGTAAAACTTTAAATACTCACGCTGCCTCTATTCTGGTATAATCCTTGGATTTAGACAATGACAGGCACTAACATATCTACTGTACTTGACCACACTATCACTACTACTAACAATCTCCATAATAACTAGTATCTCGATCCCAAGAATACACGATGGTTTTAAAGCCCATAGTTTCAAAACAATACCAAAATTAATAATCCAATTCTTTCAAACTGTACAGTATATTCTCCCAATACATTACTCAGGTATCCCAATGCATTAAATTACAGATTATTAGGTACACATGCTATTCACAGGCACAAGTTCAACTGTTTCTACAAAGATTTACGAATAACAATACAATACAGTGCCTTTGGAAACCTTTGCATGTGCCATATTATTAATTACTGTCAAATATTCTATATTTAAATTTTTTCAAAACTTGTTATCTCCAAATTATTGATACTATATACTGTCATCCATATTTTGCTTTATACACATTTTCTTTAACTGTCATTAGCAATATTCTACCTGTCTTTTGGAGATATCATCTGCCAACAGTTCCTGCCCTAGCTATTATATACATTACAATTTCAAGTGCTATAGGCAATTTTTTGTGATGTATATTTTGCTTTATAATTAATTACAACAAAATTACTGAAAAATCTTTATTGTATGTAATTATTATAGTTATTTTTGATAATTAATTGAATATATGCAAGTACAAATATGAAATAAAAACAATAACTCAGCAAAGCTGTATTGATTTGGTTTATCTTTAACTGTCAGGCTTTACCAAAATAATCAAACTGTTCATTTCATTCTGACATTTTCCAAGTCTTTCCTACACAAATATGTCACTGACATAACACGCCTACAATATTACAAGTTCCGGCTATGACTACTGTTTTATTAATACACTACAATTTGTATGTAATATCAAAGTAACTTATCTAATGGAAACAGCCTATTTAAATAGTAATATGTTAAGGGCTTTTACACCATAGCAAAATGATCTTCCATAATCTAGTTTTAGGAGAATGAGATAAAGCCTTGTTCAGAGCTCTTGCACTTCATTTAGGTAGGAATCTAACTACTGTTTACATAATATATTACAGCTGCCTTCATATTTACCTGAAGATGGACTAACATTTAGTATATTCCTCAAAATAAAACCACTTCATTATGCTTATAAATCATTATCAATTTACTATTTATACACCATGACAATTAATGAAGACTTAACAATGTTTGTGCATAAAATACACATACTGACATATTAAATGTACCAGAATTAACCTGTATGTGATATTTTTTATTGCTAATGATAAATTTTTTCCCCATCCATGTCCTAGAAGCATCGTTTAATCACATGAAATTCTCCATATTTTTTTAGGATGGGAATCCTAAGTATAAAATTCACTGACTTTTCCCATTTTTTGTCTGTAAAATGAAATTCTCCATATTTTTTAGGATGGGAACCCAAAGTATAAAATTCAATGACTTTTCCCAATTTCTCTGACCTGTAGGAACCATTTAAATAAGAATGCAAGCCATACTTCAGAGTGATAATTATGTATCTGCTTGATATAACTCATAACACAGAAAACATATATATTCAAATTGAACTGTATCAACAGAAATCTTCAGATAGCCATTGTGCAATTCTAAACACTAGTCAGTATGACAAGTGTCAAAATCACGAACTACTTATCAAGTTTATAGCATTATATGAGTAGTCACAAAAAAAATAAAATAATATAGATCAATTACTGTTTACCAATTCACAGTAAAACTGGATTGTCTTTTCAAAACAAAATAACAACTCTATTAATTTTTCTGTGTTCACTTTATCCATCCATATTAAAAAACAATAATAAAAGAATATTTTTTTGTTCACTACTCAAACTCACCATGAAAAAAAATTTTCTGTTGTATTCTTTTTATGAATTAGATATGAAACAAAAGTTTCAATTTTTATTCAAAAACCCTAATTATCAATATCAACCTGAAATCATAAAGAAACAGAGAATTACATCTCAAGGTAAATTTTTAATATACCTCATAACAAAAATTCACTCAGTAAAATAACTTAATTTTATATATTGTAGCTCTTCTTAAAGGTACATTTCAACTTCTTACAATCTGTCGATAAAAGCTGCTGTTGGTGGCATATGAATAGAATACCAAATACTGTTACAACCAGTGCCAATTCATGAAACTAAAAACAATAACTGAAGTTCTTTCGGAAGGCTCACCTTCCTTCCTCAGGGGTAAATTGGAAATAAGCAGCAGTGTAAAGTGTGATAATTAGAAGGAACAAAAACAGTAGTAGAGCATAAAAAGGGGAAGTGGAGGAGAGAGGGTTATTAGAATATGAGAAATTTCCAAAAGTAATATGGGAATTAGAACTGGCTTTAAATAGTGTTAAAATATTCAGAAACATTAATAAAAATTAGAAAAACACTTAGACTGAAATAAAAGAAAAATAATAAAATAATCATGATACAGAGATTATGTAGACTAAAAGTGATATAGAATGAAAACACTAACATCACCTTTTAAAAAAATCACCTGAACAGTACATTCTCATTCTATCCTTCAAGAATAATAAAAATTTATAGTTAATGTCTAAGTTAAATACACTACACCACAGAACAGTTAGTACCTTTATAATAAAGCTCCTTATCAGTTCATACAAAATACTGACAAATCCAGACTTCCTATTTTGGGTGGAGGTGGTATGTTGGTAATCCAAGAAAATGTTTAAAGCAAGAGAACAAAGCTTAAAAACAACTCTTCCCAGAAATTTTGGGAGTGTATCTAAAGCCAGTGGACCTCACTAAACACTCATTACACTTTTTGCAAATTTCTGAATAACCCTTGAAGGAAGACCTACACTCCAAAAACTAATGAAAAAGTGCCTGTAATGTCCTTTATCTTTACTAAATGGAAGAAGAAAAAAAAACATACCCAATAATCTGCATAGATAAGGCAAGGTTTTCGATATGGTTGTCTTTTGATTTCATACGTCTTCTGTGGTCTTGTTATGTCCCAAGTCGAAGATGTTCTGGCCTTAGTACAAACTGAGTGGGCTGACTAGAAGTCAACATATTTTCATTAATTCTTATTCTAATAACAATAATTTAGAAATAAATAAATTTACTTCCCAAATCTAAAAAAATAAAGAATTTTTTTCCATTTTCATTCTAAATATTAGAAAATAATGAAAAAATTTAAAATATTTAAAAGCCATTATTTATACTCAAAATGTAGATAAAAAATTTAATTTATAGCTGCCTCTAATAAACATTAGTTTATAAACACAATTATAATCATTTTGGTTTATTACAAAATGCAAGGTATACTTGATATCATTCACACATAAAACTTACATTAATCTTCTAACAAAACTGTGAAAATAAAGAATACCACTTTTTTGAAAGCCAACTTTTATTACAGCCTTTTGGTAACAGCATACCACAACACTTTAGTACAAGGAACAGGATTATTCTAATGAATTATATAACAATTAAATCAGATGTGAGAAACATCTTTGAAGTTAACTTTCTCGAAATAGGTGTGCGCACATCTGTGTATGGGGAGGGGGGGAGTCAAAGTGCATTGTAACAACCTTTTTTACAAAGTTACATTCAAAATTCGATTAAATATGTATTTCAATAAATTTGATATTAAAATATAGTTTATAACTCAGTTTTTTATATTATCTACATTTTAATTTTTTCAATTTTGAAAAGAAATATTTAAATAAATTCTTATTCTTTATCTTCCTGTGCTACATGACCCATGTTCTCTGAATTCTTTTAGATTTCCTTTTTTTCTCTTGTACAGGTTTCAAGGTGCCCATAAATTAGAGTAAAAAACTATAGATATCAACAAGCCAAAGTAAAAAATAAGAACCTTCCACTTTCTTTATTTTCTGAGAAACCAATAAATATATTCCACCCACTACAAAAGCTCCTCCCAACACATATTTTCTCATACCCATCTGTCAATGATAGATGTTTATAATCATTTTGTGAATTACATGATCATGATGATTGTCTGTTTCATTTTCCAAGTGAAAGCATTATTTTTCAAATAGATTTTAACATGTGTAGACCGAAGTCAGTGATGCAAATATGATGTAATTTTTTTAACCTATTTATAGGAAAACAGATAAATTATAGCTGTCTTGGAACGTTCTGTTATAGTACCCGATATCTTTTTTGTGTTCTAAAATGCTCATTGAAAACTTAAGTTATTTTATGGACAATGAACACAGAAAAAAGAAGGCTTATAAAAGCAAACACCAAAATACAAATCAGCCTATGGCTAAGACAAATGCTATATTTCTTGTTTTCATGTACACTTTTATTCATTGTTATATATTTTTAACTAAAATGAAAAAAGGAAATACTATTAGTTTATACATTCAAACGTCAATGAAATAAAAACTTTTTTGTGATCACTCTTTGAGGAATGTATGTAGTTAGTTGTTCCATGATGTAACCTGAAATTTAGTTCACCCTAAACTCTCTGCAATCCTGTGATTTATTACTTGCTATGGTAATTAGTCATGATTCAAAGAGCAATAAAATAATAAATTTAATTGAAAGCAGCTATGAAAAGTTCAGTTACAAATCTTAAGATAAATAATTGTAATTATCTTTACAATCTGCAATTATTCTATGAAAAACAATAACTACAGATGAATTTGCAAGTCAGTGTTAAGGTAGAGAAAATAAAAAGATAAAGTTCAAAGTTATATGGAAAAAGTATTTTGATATTCATACAGGAGGTTATAAAGGTGATACAAATGAAATAAGAAAATTATAAAAAAAAAAAGAATTATTGTTCTTAGCATGAAAATTCACCTTTCTCTCAGACTTCATAAATTCACAGACAAACATTTGTTAAAAATACTTTATAAAAACAACTGAACAACAGAACTGTAATTTTAACTACAAGCTTGCCAAATTTTGTGAAAATACACTCAGAATATTCATAATTTTATTATGTATAGTTTCATGGTTAAAAGGTTGGTCAAATGACTAAGCCTGTATACACAGCCAAGATGCATTTTTTATAACTTTAACTGAATGCTCATAATCTTAAACTGACTTCACTGATTCAGTTCACTGAACAAAGGCAAGTAGAGTAAACAAAAATGCTAACTCTATGCTACACAAGGCAATACATTTATCTAACCTATATAAAAGCCAGTGTGTGTCACATCATGCTTGATTTCTCAAAACAGGAATCATGAAAGGCAAAATGCATTTATACAGATAGAATAGTTTGATTACTGTCTGCCCATTATGATTTTAGGAGGACAGAGATGCAAGGGGTTGGGGTGGTTGCCATGAAACCTTATAAGTGTAGTGAATGTTGGTATAATAAGCCTAAAGTAAAGATGTAGTGTGGGATCACCTAGTCTACAGCCAAGTGCATAAAAAGTTAATTTTTTCTTAATTAAACTATTTTCTGTTATATCACAAATGCTTTTAATAAAAAACAAAACCTCTTTAATCAACAGAGACTCTTAAATTAAGAAATCAACAAATATTTTTCCAGTTTTGTTGTCTATACATTTCATTGTATACTTTTGTTAGGTAGACTAACAACAATTTCCAATATTGTTGGAATGTAGTGTTACCAAAATGTACTGGCTTTTCTATATATTAGAAATTGTTAAGCTAACTGATTTTTACCAATAATTATTCTATAAATATGCCACAAAATCATTTCATGAATGATCCTAATTTTGACTGACTCCCACAAAGGAATTTACTGACATTTGACTGCCTCTACTACACTTTTCTGCCTTTTTGTTGGTCAAGTATGATTTTGCAAAATTTATTTATTTCAGTTAGATATGAAATGTGAAGTTAGGGTATACTATGAGGTGGGGTGATAGTAAGTGCCCAGTCATTTTTGATGGGCTATACGCTAGTTATGTTACAAAAACATAGTTTTAAAAGGTTACTTCAATGTTAATATTGTGTTTCCCCTTTATTTAAATGAAATATTTTTTGATGTTTTTAAACTGTGTGTGTATGAGTGGAGGTCAAAGTACACAGACCACAACCTTTGACAAAGTGCCACTTAATGTGATATTATGTATTTGACGTCAGAGTTCTCAACTATTCATTTTACCTTGCATTGCTTATTTAGCATTAGTTCATAGTAGAGAAGAGTGAGTGACAGATACAATATATAAAAATCCTAAAATAACTGTAGATATGCATTTCAGACTTTATAGAAGTCATGCAAATGCAATGTGCAAACTATATGATGGACAAAATTATTTTTATTCTTAATAAATATCACCCTGCACTCCAACTTATCAAAGTTTGAATCAGACTGATGTCATCAATTCATAAACATATCTTGAGTTTAAATACTGTCATAACACATCTGATTTTGTGTGTACAACTGACTTGTACATTTACTAAAGGTTTGCCACATTTCAGAGAGATACATAATCCATGCAGATTCAGTTATTTCAGACTTTGTTTAGAAAGTTAGATATATATATATAAATGTTAAGCATTATTTAAAATAGCATGGAATCTGTGAAAGGTCAGAGACTTGATAAAAAAAAAACTGGAATTGTTCTGTGGTTTCAATTATTTGTACCTATTTACTTAAAAGTTATTATATTTCATTAGATTACAAGCATCATTCTAGTTGGCCTAGCCTGGTAAAATATATGAGTTCATATACACAGTTGCACATGTTGAGTATTTATACTATAACTTTTAATGCAGTAAGTGTATCTTCACAAAATTTGGTAGACTTTTACTAAAGATTATGTCTTTCATATATAAAAAATCAGATTTTTTAATAAAGCATTTTTATTATAGATTTATTTATGAAAATATTGAGCCTGTTTCTGTTATTTTCTCTACCCTAACTCTATGGGGTCTATAAATATGATGGGCCTCGTAACCATAGAGAATTGGGAAATATATTTAAATTATGCTTTTTATGTTCTAGAATGACTAAAAATTATAACACAAAAACACAAGTGTTTAGTCTAAACAGACTAAATCTCATAACATTATATATTTATATGTATCTATTATATTGACCTTCCAGCTAGGCTGGCTAACAATACAGAAGTTACAATGACATGGCTCATGTGCTCTCATGTTACCGTATCAAATATTATAAAACTGACCTTTAGTCTTTACAAAGTGACCTGTCTTGGTCATGTTTTAGTAGACTAGTATTTTGTAAAATACAGTCACATTTCAATTATTATACATTATATATGTATATACATTAATATTATTTACAAATAAATTTATAAACTTATTTTTCTCAAAACCCAGAACAGTAAATAAAGAAGTAGAGCAAACAATTATCTCTTCTTGTTACGACCTTTGTATTTGCTTACTGCTTGTTATAGGTTGCTAAGCCTTATGAAATTTCCCAAGTGGAGGATGTGAAAAGAAAATTTCTTTTAGGTTTTATACATACATTCGAAATAACCAAAAAAAATCATAAATTACCATATCAATACCATAGAACTCCACTATAATTTATCAAGCATAGTAACTAAGGTGCATTCTGGTAAAAAAAAATATGAAATTTAGAGCTCACTAAAGACTTACGTTATCCCCTTGAAATCTTGTGTGAAAAGAATGAGATTAACACAATAACACATCAAAATGGCTGAGAAAACCATATTCTGAGTGATATCTTAGCAAACTGAAAAGATAAGAGGTTCTTATTTTATATTCTAGCTTGTCAATATTGGTAGTTTGAGTTCCTAATTGATATGAAACTACATACTTTGTATTTTGACATCACAAACATCTAATTTGAACCAGTAATGCATTAAACATACCACGTGACACAAAAATCAATGTTTAGCTGTTTATTTATAATATTTACTTTTAAATTAAGAAATAAACTAATGTATAATACTAAAATTTGAATTATAATCTACAATTTAATACCAAACTTAGACATAAATTCATAAAATAGTAGTTCAATAAAAGTTTGAATGCAAATCAACAAATGCAATGACATGACCTTTGACACGCGACCTGTCGCGATAGAGTTAACCTTTTATAAATGGGTTTGTGTATTTTCCCAAAATCTAGTAATCTTTTATTAAAAATTACAAATATGTTGTTAACATAAAATTAGAATTTTTAATAAAGTAGTTCTACTAAAGATTTGTCTGACCCAGACAAGTCTGATTACAAGGTAATTTACATTTTAAGAATAAAAATACTTTCTTCATCACACAGTTTTCAATTTTCATTTGCATAACCTATAGAACCTCCTAAGTGTATATCAAAAATTCTTAAAATATAAGTTTGTATTTTATCAGTTACGTTTTCTCTCCTAACACTAACTGTAGCTAAATCAATGTACAGTTAACCTGAAATGAAAGTATAAAATCAAATGAACTTACACTTTTCTTCTTCTTTTGGTAATTAATATGTTTCAAACAATAGCAGTTTGTATTCTTCACAATATCTAGTGTTTACCTTTTACACATAGTTTAATTTTATAATTCTGTTGCCTGGCTTAGGTGGTATATATTTCATTCATGTACAGAATGTGTAAATCACAGGTGACCACATAATCATTTTCCTAGTACACTCACATGCTGCACTCATTCTGTGCTAAAGAAGTCTGCATTCATTCCAATAGTGAGCTAAACCTTGTTAAAAGTTTCTCTAGCTTTTTTGAAGAAAAAAAATCACCTTCCAAATATGCATTTTTTAAAACATAAATAGCAGATTCTTCACTAAAATAGAAGATTCAAACCTACTATAATTAAACTAGGTTATGAAAATTATTAAATGGTATGAAGACCATCTTCCCTTACTACCAATTTATAAAATAAAGACTGTCTTGATACTGCAGATGCTGCCAATTTCAAAAGGGTCACAGGGGGCTTGTAATTTAAAATCTATTTCTATTGGTTATGTGTCAAATAAGATGAGGTAGTTTCAAAGACTGCTTGGAAGTTAAAGACAGTTGGTTGTAGCTTCTGTCATGCATTGGGAAAAGATATATCTAAAAAAAAAAGATGTTACAATGTTCACAAAGTATATTGGATTTTGGCCTTATCTACAGATCATGGCTACAATAAGATAGTGTATATGTTGGGATTTTGGATTTATACTAACTAAAATAAGATAGTGTATATGTTGGGATTTTGGATTTATATTAACTAAAATAAAATAGTGTATATGTTGGGATTTTGGATTTATATTAACTAAAATAAAATAGTGTATATGTTGGGATTTTGGATTTATACTAACTAAAATAAGAAAGATGTGAAAGCTTGTACATGAAAACAAAAATAAGGGTTGAGAATTCTTTTGAGATATTTTGAAGTTAAGAAATTAAAACTTTCATAACATAAAAATTTGAACTATAAATTATATTGTAATCCTAATTGTATTGATATACATTTATAATAAAGTTGTTTTATTAAATTATGAAAGTAACCCTGTAACTTGTTGTGACATGCATAGGACAGCCCACCTGTGTTTAGACAGTTAAGTCAATTAACTTAACAGGGAAAATGTTATCCTAGTAAAACATAACACATTTACAGCAGTTAGCTTATTATTGATCTTAGAGTAACAAAGGCACTTTCAAAATCATCCTACCTGAGAAGGTGTTATTCTGGAAAGTGGGACTACTGAATTCGGAAAAACTTGTGAACAAACTGTTTTGTGACTGCAATCTGAATGATTATGGATATTTTCATTATTATTGACCTTGTCCTCAAGAAAAGGTGAAGCTACTACACTACAAGAGCCCAGAGATGGATCAAGGGCTGACCATGTACCACTACCACAGGAAACAGTTTCACAAGTACAGTGTACAAAGGAATTGTTTTCTTTCACTTGGGGATCCAAAGATGTAGAACCATAGCATTCCTTTCCATTATCACAGCCACTGGTACTAGATGAAGTCCCTGCTGAACCACACCCTGAGCCACAACGTCCACTACTGCTACTACTACTACTGCTGCTGCTACTACTACTTCCACTGTTGTTATTTCCACTGTGAGTGGATGAAGGAGAACTAGAAGAAGGAGACATAGCTGTACCAACTCCTGATGAACCACTTCCTCCAAACCCACCCATATGGTCATCACCCTCACCTTTTGGTGGTGGACGTTCAACTACCTTCTTGCTAAAAGCAGGCATTTGGGGTCTCAAGCAGCGACGATACCTTAGACAAAATATAATCAGTAAGTATCAGTTAAATATTCATCAGGCTCAAATTACTGTATAAACCATATCTTGATAAAGTAAAACATACAGCTTAGTACTACTAATTTACTTTTAATATCTTTCAACCAGTAACTATTACAACTATTAACCGCTCAAAAATAGAAGAAAACTGATTATTTTCTTCATCTGTTGTTTAGATTTCAGTTTTGAAAGAAGGTACCCTACAACTGTGACAAGCCAAAATCAGCAGATAGTGGTCAACTGCTTATGTTCTCAATAATAGTGTGCCCAGTCCAGTTGGCCTAAAAACTGTAGCAATGGTTTAGAACAGTAGCAAGTTGGATATTAAAAATAGCCCAGGGAAAAATGATTTTTATATTGACCATTCAATGACAGTGGGAAAGATTCTAAAAATAAGCAGTGTGCTGTTAAAGACACTTTGACATGTTTAAAGCCAGTTTGTAACATCTTGCTGTGACTGGCCAATTTCTATTCATCCAATAAATCTCCACATGAATAAAATATTGAGTTATCTTCTTTGAAGTCTGTCTATGGTTCATAAACAATTTAGAGAACTTTACTCTCTGTTATTTACTTTAAAGTAACCATTCAAACAAGAAAGAACATGTAAGATCACTATATTTAGCATAAGCTGAATGATGAGAAATATCTGCATTTCATACCATGTGACTAAACAGATACATGATTTACATAACCATGATTGATATGCTATTACAGTGGTTTTTGGCTTGTCTTAACTATAACATTACAAAATCTGACTGCTTTCCTTTATGTACAAATTCAGATTCATCAGATGGGAAAAGTGAGCTTTTGACTTTTCTTCGTACAATAATTACCTTTTAGCAATAAATACACAAGAAATGCTTACTTAAGAAATGGTTTTAATTGAAAATTTATTTCATGTAAGAGAGATATAGAAAATATCAATGTTATAAGTAAATGACAAACATATCAAAAGTGAACAAAAATTTTACATTAACATAACTGACCATTAACTTTGCTACAAACTCATAAACAAAGTTTCTACCCTTTTACTTTCAAAAAGTACTATGAAACAGTTACATATGAAATAAACAGCTGCCTTATTTCCCAGAAGTCATATATTGTCCTTTAAACTAAAGGAGATGGACAAAATAATGGAAACTCCTGCTAGTTTCTACATTTTTTTTTATTAATATGAAGTTGGTACTCTATGAGTAGGCAATGCAGCATTAACACAATGTGAAACTGAAGAAACAAGGTGTGATGCAACAAATGATATTTTTGGCCAATCATCAATCTAAGCTTCTTCTAAGTGTTGAAGTTGTGGTACTGGTGGAAGTTTGCTTTAAAACTTGATTTCAAGAACTAGTCAGAGGCTTCATAACATCTAAATCTGGTGATTTTGGTGGCCAAGTTAAGTGTCCAAACACTTCTTTGAACCAACCTTTAATAATTTTAGTAGTATAGACCAGTGCATTTACTTCTTGAAACAGACCAGTTCTGTTTGGGAATGATATGTTCATCATAAGATGAACCCTATTGGCTTTAAGCTTTCTGTAACCATCTGCTGTCACTATACTTTTCAGTGAGATTATAGATGCCAAACTATTCCAACAAAAACCTTCTCATACCATCACACAGCCTGTAACATGTTTAATTGATGGCATAAGACATTCAAGGTTGTAAGCTTCTTTTGGTTTTCAACATATATAAATGCATCCATTTGTTGGGAAACTATAAAAGGTGATCAATTTAATCAAACCACATTCTTTGGTCCAATTTTTATGTTCCTAACACCACTTTAGCCATGCTTTTGCATTTTTTGGTATTATTAGAGGTCTATAAACATCTGCTATGTTAAGCCATTTTACGTAGTTCCCTTACAGCTATTTTGACAGAGGATACTTGTTGTAGAATAATCTTAAATTTTGCTCACAACTTTTGAAGTCTTTTATTTTCATCTCACTGCTCGCATTAATGGTCATCTGTGACTGACCACTTCAATCACTAGTGTGTTTGCCTGATGTAGTTTTAGTTTTTGATATTTATACTAAAATCAGTTTTCTTGGGATAAATTCATTCTTTCAGGTGTCTGTGTCACTGACAATCAAGCTAGATATTCACCTACAATCATGCCTCTTTGAAATCAGACAGATCTTTTTTAGCTGTAAATTTTTAGGATTTTTTTTCTGTTAAATTTTTTTAAATACAAACAATTCAATGAAATAGAATAATTTAATGCACAGTTAAATTATTAATGTACAACTACACTTCGTAATAATTGCAAAAAGAGATTCAGAGAACAGTAACCAGTTAATCCCTCAACATTCTCATCAAAGTATGGCTACTTGCAAGCATTGATGTTTTCTTCATTAAGGGGGAGAAAAGAACAAAAGCTTGTTAAATGTTTAGTTTTGTGCATCTTCAAAACAAATGGTGGAATAAAACGTAACATATTTTTCTCCCCAAAATTTGAAAAAAATTTAAATACCTTCCAACTAGAGATATAGTTAAGAATGATCATAGACAATTTACTAACTTAGAAGTTATTGTTTTTGTACTTACTTGCAGGCTTGTTTGATAACATTTGGTCCACCAAATTTCTTCTTGTCTCTGAAACACAAAAGATATATTCTTGTGAAGATGTTTATAAAAAGTTTTTGTAGTTTTCTTTATCCTTTCTACAGTTATTAGAATAGCATTTTATGATCAAAGTTGTTTCATTTCATGTAACAGGACTATAGACAGCGAGTTTGTTTTGGTAACATGAAGTTACTTTTGGTTGAAATTGTTGAAAATGAAGAAAACATTCTGAGATCATTTACATATATGATGTTGACTTTTACTTGTAAAGTTAAATGCAATAACAAATCAAACATAAAATTACATACTGCCACCTTTAGCAAAACAAGGTTATACTTAGTGCTTCAACAAATTAAAATTAGTAGGTATAACAGTCATCTGATAAGTGGTGTCAAAACTCTGTAATAATATCAAAAATATACATACTTGATTTGCATTTTGCTTTTTCAAATAGTTAATTTTCTTTGCTTGGTTATGTCAAAAACCATTCAATAGAATCATAAACAAGTTTCAGAAGTAATAAAGTACTAATGATTACCATTAAAAGCAACAAAAGATACCACAGCATTTATCAATTAAGCTAAATTTTATGTATCAATAGTATGTACTACACTTCTACTCACAGACATGTTCAACAAACTTGTTAGTTACTGTAATAAATGCTGACTAAACTAGACTTAAGACTGTCACAGTAAAAACAAGATTAATTACATCAGATCACGTAATAGCACTTGTAAATGTATCAAGAATATCATCAAAGCTTTGCAATAATTATTAGAAGCAGCAGCCAAGTGTAGTGTTTATCAAATAAATATTATACTGCAAGTAATATCAAACCATGTTTTACAACATATCTATTAAGTAGTTTTACATTAATATCCTCAACACTGTTAATAAATGAAAGCTACTCATGGATCAGTACATATAACAGTTCAACAAAAAATCTATCATTTGACTGATGAGACATAACAAGTTAAATGTACTGAATACAATTTTTGTAGGATTAGGTCCACAAATAAAAGAACGAGAAAGAAAAAAGCAATCATTATGACTGATGTTATTTTTATGATTTTCTGTTTTTCAACCCTCAGTATGAATTCTAAAAGCCCATGAGTGAAATCAAAGGATAGTAATATGTCAACCACACTACATCTGCCATATCCAGTGCTGATGAGGCCTTTTGCCTGCTACCCAGACTCGTCAGGCCAGTTGGGATACAACAGACATAGTAATGGTCTAAGTGATATATTTTTACGTATATAAAAGAATGAAATATGCTCCTTCCATAATATCTTATTTGGTACACATGTATAGAAATGTGGTTTTTTGCTACTCATTTTATATTCAACCAAAAATAAAATCTATCAAGCAAATAGTAACTTGTAATAGCCAATCCAGAAGTAATAACCTTGAATAAATACATAACACCATAAATCAAACCAAAATCAACAATTAAGTTTCAAAAATTAACACTTACAGACAGTAAACACATTTCCCACAGTCTTCTGCAAGACAGCCTTGACATTCTCTACAGCGAACTTTCCTCATCCCACCTTGCTGAACCTTTTTGGCAGATACCTTAGGTGTTTTTTTACAGGGCACTGTTGAAAGCTTCTTGGATGGTAAGGGTACCTTATTCTCAGGTTTAGCCTTTTCTTTAGTCATTCCTTCTACATTATCTTTTTCTGTTCTACTTGGTGAGTGTTTGTTCAATTCTGGAGGACCTGTGCCATTATGGTCAGAAGTACCTAGAACAAGGTTTACAATAAGTATCATTAACCCTTCATTACCAAACAATAACAAATAATGAAGATCCGATATTTTGTAATAATATTTATCTGTCAGTAAAAGACCATGGAATTAGCTCTGCAATCTGAAATTTTTTCACGTAAAGCGCAGTAAATGTATTTCCACCTATTACAGCAACTCTTATAGTGTTAAATCTTGATGTTTTTACAATTATACAGTCATCATCTGCAATCAAAAAACTACAATTTTAAAGTATACTTTCTTGTAAAATATACAGTGGTAAATAAGATGTAACGCAAGATGCTTGGGTAAAAAAGAAAAGTTAACATCTTGTGATTCTAAAAACCTACTCTGTCCTGACTCAGTTTCCAAGATTTTTTCTTTCTCTTCAACAGGCAAGGCACTCAGACTGAATCGCTTCTTCTCTTTGCGCACTGGAAATTTTGCTCGCTTCAAACCTAATACTACTGCTGCCCTTCGACAGACATGTTTGATTCTTGGTCCTTTACGTACCACTATTGCCTGAGAATCAGGATTTTCTTCTGCAAGAAAAGTGCAAAAATGTAGAGTCTGCAGCTCCACTATAGTTCTCTAAAGTTACTTAACTTACATTTTAAAGTAAAGTTCAAATATGCATGTGGCAATCATACAAAATCAATGTATTCATTTAATTTTTACTCTTCAACTGAATATGTTTACAGTTACATGTTTCAATGCATGCACATCCAACTTACAATGTCTTAACTGAGTCACTTCACTAATATCAACCTGAAATCTATTCCTGGTATATAAACATGTATCTCCCTAAAAACCTAAGTCAAAGGATGTATAAGACAAGCTCTTTAGTTTCATGGTAATTCTTAACTTTATGCTAAGTTTCTTTGTAATATCCTTATTTTTGTGTTAAATATGAGAGCAAAATCCATAATTTTCAGATAAAATATATTACTAATGAAAAAATTATCATGATGAAAGTATTAATTTAAAATTAAAGTTCTTCAAATAATCTACTCAGAAATCCTGAAACTTCTGTCTTTCGTTAACACTCTGTACACTAGACCTTAAAATTTCTTCTTTAGTTTTATTTACACAATTATACTAATAGTAATAAAAAACTTTACATGCTGCAAACTCTTGTTTTGTGTGCTTTATTAAATAATTAGTCTCTAAAATGTTTAATAGTACCAAATAGCAACAATTACTAAAACCTTAGAAATCTACTGAGTTTTAGTATGTCTTTTAATCATATCTAATCTGTTTAAAATCTCATTTGTAATGTTACCATTAAGATAATTTATCATTAAGCATTACAATGAACACTTCCAAAGATTTAATTGTAACAGGGTTAATTTCCATGTGCTTTGCTTTTTTAGCACCACAGTATCAACATAGTTGCAAATCAAATTACTTTATTTTATAAACCAAACAAATTTACTAAAGAAGCAAAAGAAACATTTTTTCTAAAAATAAACTTATCCATGATATAAACGTCATACATAGCAACTTTCTAAGTTAAGCACCCTAGTAAATTAATTTTAAAATTAGACTAGGCAATTGTGTCATTCGCTATGAAACAGTTAAAAAATGGAATAGTTCAAATTTAGATGCATCCACATTGCAAGGTTTTTGCACTAATACAAGCAGTGAATTAGAATGTAATAAAACTAATAAGAAATTCTCAAAGTTGAGTTTTTTGGTGAGATAGTATCAACAGTTTTCCACATGAAAAATATTCAACTTTTGAGTTAACTCAATTCATAAGACATTATATCCACTCAATTTTGTTAAAAATACAGTCCTAAATTTTTTATGATTCTCTGTTATCATTGAAAGCAAAAATTCTGCACAATATTTAACCCTTTAATTAAAAACTTGTATTTTAGTCCCATGTAAAAGGGAAGTTGCTTAAATGTTCCAAAAATAAATCGTAAAAAAAAATTATTTGTGGATATGCATTAATGTTCAATAAAGTAATTCAGTAAACCAACATTCCAGTTGTAACAAGTGAGCACTGAATGAACAGATGAACTAGTAAAACTATATAAACCTATATTATTTGACAATTGTAATAAAAAATGTTAGCAGTGAAATAGAACTTATTATAAAAATACATGCTTCCAATCTGCACTTTGGAGGCAGGAAACTTCAGTGAATAGAACTAAACTACCACTAATTTTGAACTAATTTCAGAACTTTTTTTTTCAAACCAACCCACAGATAACTTGGAATTAAAACTTTGGTACAAAAAAACTTCAACACTGACTAACAAAAGTAAAAATTCCATTTCAAGCTTTTACTTTTGTTAAACAAATGTTTAAACAACTCTAATCAAAGTTGATGTTTCAGTACTTTTGTAATATATATGCATTGGATGCCCAAAATAAACAAATTAGGAACAAATTAAGACTCACAGAGTCTGAGATAAAGCAGGATAGGCTTTCTCACAGTAAAAAGTCAGAATGGGTAGTATGTTTTATGAAAAATTCTGTTTTTGTACATTGTTTTGTTAAACAAAATTTTAAAAATATTAAACACAAAAACCAATGCAATGAGTTGAATTTACCTTCAAACACAGGAATTTCTTGAAGAGACACTTTACTGCCAGACTGACCACTAATAATTTCATTCTTCTCAGAGATTGTATCTTCTTCTTCCTGCTTAGAAATGTAGTCTTCTTCAAGTACAGGAGGAACACAAAGTTCTGATTTACAAAAACTGTCAGTCAATTTACTTGAACCTGGAGTTTCAAAAGTATCTAGATATTTATCAATATATGGTTTATTTGCAGTAGTGTCCAAAGAATTTTTTATTTCAGGTTTCTTTGCTTTTAATTTATTTCCTTTTTGTCTTTTCTCCATAAGCTTGTTAGATGTTTTTTTCTGTCCCAGCTGTGTTGATATTCCATCCTCGTGAAGCTTCTGCTGTTTTCCAGTCTTATTTTTTAACTTCTTTGAGGGTTTTAGGCTTCGACAATTTCCTTTGGAATCAGTTTTATTAGACTTTATATTATTATTTTTCTTCACTTTTAAAACAGAAATGTTATCCAGTCCCTGAGCCTGCTTAATTTTCTTGATTTTCTCTTCTCTGATCCTTTTTAACTTCTGTCTCTTAGCCCTCACAGACAAACCCACAACAGGATCCTTAAACTTCACTAAATTCCCTAATAGAATAGAGTTATAATCAGCAAAAGCAATCACAATTAAATGATCAACCTTACAAAAATGTGTACTATTTTATTCTGTCAATATTACATATTACTAACTATAACATATGGTACAATTTCTAAAGCAGACTCCTTGTGTTCATTCATATATACATTAGAGATCCAAATATTCTCCCAAATGGTAAATTTCTAGGAAATGACACTTAATATGAAATGAAATATCAACACACACTATATAATTTCATAACATAACAGCTTAAGTTTGTAATCCTTGTTAAGAACTAGCAAATAAAATTTTGAAAAGTTCTTCTGGTCAATTAAAAAAAATAATTTAGCTGCTGAATAGTCAATGTATTTATTTAAACAGTTCCTTTAGTTTAACCCTTCCATTACGGGCTAGGTGGAATTTCTGTAAGGGTTGGTTCTATATGACCAACTTTGTAACCTCAATTAAAAAATTAGGAAAAAGATATAAATTATGCTTTTTTCATTCTGGAATGACCACAAATTGTAACACGAAAACAAATTTTTAGTCTGCTTAAGTCTCATAACATTATATATTTATGTATATTTATTATTTTTATTATATTGACTTTCCAGCCATGCCTGGCTAACAATACAGAAGTT
>NW_013665625.1:1586678-1590747 GCF_000517525.1 Limulus polyphemus
CGTCTACTAATAACTATTATATTATTGAGTATATTATTATTTTATTATATGACTTCCAGCCATGCCTGGCTAACAATACAGAAGTTACAATGATGCTGCGCATGTGCACTTGTGTTACTTTATCCAATAATATATAACTGATCTTTAGTCTTTACAAAGTGACCTGTCTTGGCTGTGTTTTACTGGACTAGTATTTTGTAAAATACAGTCACATTTCAACTATTACACATTACATATGTATATGCAATATTAATATTTACAAATAAGCTCTAAACTTATATTTCTTAAAACAAGGAACAGTAAATAAAGTAAAGAAAACACTTATCTCTCCTAGTTATGAACTTTGTACTCATTTGCCGCTTATCATAGGTTGCTGAGCCTTATGAAATTTCCCATGTGAAGTGTGTAAAAAGAATTTTTTTTTAGTTTTTATATATACATTTTGATTAAACAAAAAATCGTAAATTACTATATCGATACCAAAGAATTCTACTATAATTTATCAAGCGTAGTAAGTAAGCTGTATTTGGGTCTAAAAAAAATGTTTAATTTTGAGCTCACTAAAGACTTAACTTATCAAAAGAATTAACACAATAACACATCAAAATGGCTGAGAAAACTACTAGGGGGACATTCTGAGCTCTTGATTGGTTTTTCATGTCATACATAGAAGTAAGTGCATATAAGGGACCATTTCCAAAAGTGGATAGAAGGTGGGGGGTGGGCCCTGTGTTTGAATCAGTACAGGAGCGACATCTTAGCAAATAGAAAAGATAAGACATTCTTATTTTATATTCTAGCTTGTCAATATGGGTTGTTTGAATTCCT
Organism: Limulus polyphemus; assembly: GCF_000517525.1. NCBI lineage: Eukaryota > Metazoa > Arthropoda > Merostomata > Xiphosura > Limulidae > Limulus > Limulus polyphemus. The sequence continues at coordinate 1,587,507 of NW_013665625.1, forward strand.
AATTTTTACAAAACTGTATATTTTGTATCTTGACATCACAAACATCTAATCTGAACCAGTGCTGCATTCAACATACCACGTGACATACAAAAATCGATGTTTAGCTGTGTTTTTTTTAAATTTACTTTTGAATTAAGAAATTAACTAATGTACATTACTAAAATTTGAATTATAATCTACAATTTGATACCAAACTTATTGACAGATTCATGAAATGGTAGTTCAATAAAATTATGAATGCAAGTCAACAAATACGATGACATGGCCTTTGGCACGTGACCCGTTGAGATAGGGTTAACAGGATACTAGAAATGATAAGAAATACAAGCAAATATGAAATTTTGTAAAAATGCAAACAAAATACTAGAGTTTGAACAGGTACCAAAAATCCTATCTGGATGGGTAATTCTGGGGTACCCAGGTGGATGAAAATTTCTGACAACTATCAACACAAGTTTCTAACATGCAGAAGGCAAGACAATATGAACCATGATGCCACACAGTATAAGTGCCTTCAGTAAGTGATAAGTGATGAGCTTTAATAATAATACAGCGACTATATTAAAAACTTAGTTACTAGAGTTACTGATTACTAATTATTTATCAAAAGACTGATTAAAACAGTCAATTATAAAGATTCATTTAACATACTACAACTGTTTGAATTCAATTTAAGTTTAATAAGATTTATTTGTGTGACACAAGAAAGTAGGGTTATGTGTTTTGGAAAATAAATTAAAATAATTAATGCACACAAATAAATGTTTCTGATACAGGAGTTTAATATGTTTTGCAATTGTTACTGAAAAATCAAGTTTATTAGTGTTATTATTTTATATATTATTAAAGTTATTGTCTTTTTTTTGTTAGTCTATCTGTCATTCATAACAAGCTACTTTCTATTAGGTTTTGGATTATACTGTTCCTAGTAAATTAAACCTACTTGGCTGCCAAATACGTACTATCTAGCTAAACCAAGTATCCATAAGTAAAACAGACAAACTAGATATTAAATACTAAATAAATATCCATTACAACCTATTTTAAAATACATTAAAAACACCACTTTACCCATGTTACAAACTTTCATAAAAATAACAATTTTGAAATAATATCTCTGATAAGCATTGTAAAATTTTTTATTGATAATGATTTTTTTACAAATCAGATAAAAATATTAGTTGACTATCACTTAATGGAAGGAGAATGAGCCACTTGAACCATCACTAAATGTGACAGTTAATTACAACTTCCTGTTCAACAAATACCAGGAACTTCAAAACATCAAAAAGACAAAAAATAAGTTCTATATTTTATAGATGTAAATGCTTGGGAAAGAAATATGTTGATAATTAAATAATCTATTCACATGTAATGACCTCAAAAAAGTTTTAAAGATAATTAAAAGAAATCACATGTGAAATAAAACTTAAAAATAAACACCACGTAATACAGTTCTAAAATCAAAGAAGACTTTGAAATACTAAATTTACCTACATTATCAAATCTTTTCACATTCATATGTATGACAAAAAATAAAAGAAAATCTTATGATCCACACAGACATGAAAGATAGAAAAAGAGTAATGAAATGAAAATGGAAAAAACTCAATTTCAAACATCTAAAAAGTCACACCTGTTCCAGTTAGCATTGGCTCTTCAGTGCTTTCAATCCTTGGTGTAAACTGTAAGACAATTTCTCGAACGCTTGGTGTGACAAAGAACTTTTGGTAACAAACCTTCAACCAACAAGCTTTACATCGTTGCTCTAGAGCACGTATTTTTGCCTGGAGAGCAACTGTAAGTCCTGGAGGCAACTCAGAACGAGGAAGAACTGGACAACAGCCTAAAATACGTAAAAAACAAAAAATTAACCTCAGTTACTTCATTTCACCTTTCAAATTCTTTAACAATCATATGTAGAGTTCAATTTTAGCAGTTGTGCGAGACAACTAAAAACTTTCTCAGATAGCCAACTTAAACCCCTGTGTTGTCCGACAGACGACTAGCACCCTGGTTTGTTTGTTTAATTTCGTGCAAAGCTACACGAGAACCATCTTCGCTAGCCGTCCCTAACTTAGCAGTGTAGGACTAGAGGAAAGGCAGCTAGTCATCATGACCCACTGTCAACTCTTGGGCTACTCTTTTACCAATGAATAGTGAGATTGACCATCACATTATAATGCCCCCACGGCTGAAAAGGCAAGCATGTTTGGTGGGACGGAGATTCCTAGCACTCTGGAACTGACCCTTACTCAAAACAGCATTGCAGTCCACTGTACACTTATCCATGCCCACACTATACACGTAATGTTGACTCCAATCCTCAGCCACAATCATTGGTAAGTTCCCTAATTACGAACTAAAAAATTTGAATCCCCACAAAAAATATCTTTTGTTCCACTTTTTTTTTCAAAAAAAGATTATACTTTGTACAAGAGAAATGTTGATACAATCCACCAAAAGGGACTAAAAACATCAGGAAAAGTTAGGTTTTGTGATTGGCTAATAATGCTGTTTCAGTTACTAAACTTTCTACTGTGGACAAGCTGCATAAAATTTGTATGGAGTTCAACTGAGCGTTAATGGCTATGCGTGGTAACACAGTACAGTGTATACAGCTCATTTAGTTACATTACCACACATTGTATTGAGCAATGTTTGTATGTATATATATGGGCATGTGGAATTTCGCAATGACAACAAACGCCGATAACACGAATACTTAGTGAGATTAATTTCTAGTACAGGTGCTTAACCTTTTCAAGATGGGTCACAGATGAAAGGCCATGTCAACTCGTTTGTTGACTTGCATTCAAAATTTTACTGAACTACTATTTCATGAATTTATGTCAATAAGTTTGGTATCAAACTGTGAATTATAATTCAAATTTATTACTATATATTACTCAATTTCTTAATTTAAAAGCAAATATTAAAAAACACAGAAAAACACCAATTATATGAACTAATATGATTCGTTTTTAGAATGTGAGCTACTTTCGATTTAATACAATTCTCCAGCAAAGAAAGAGATTCGCGTAGAGGAATTCTCTTTTAATATGCTTAAATGTATAAGATTATTAGGTCTTTGTTACTGATTTAATCCTTTATTGACTTTATTTGTATGTATGTACTTAAAAATAGTATTTTGTGTACCATATCCTCCACATGCAATTTTTTAAAGGCTTAGCAACCTACATCAAGCAGCAACCAAGTACAAAAGTTGTAACTAGAAGAG
>NW_013665625.1:1591018-1601478 GCF_000517525.1 Limulus polyphemus
TATGGTTGTTGCGAGATTTACCTAACCTACATACCTAACCCGTACATAAATTAATTACTGCAAATAACATAAAATAATATAAAGTTTTTTCTTAAGAAACATTTGATAACTATCTCAACATTATAAAGATTTTGCATGTGAAATTTAAAAATTTTCTGATGCATAGGCAACATGTGAAAATAAAAAACAAAGACATGAGAAAACATTGCTTTATAAACCTTAAGACTTAATAAAAAAGATATTTTGCTTATGAAAGCATTGTAATGTTTACTGATAATCTGCCAAATTTCGTTAAAATCGCTTACTAATTTAAAAGTTATAGCATGAGAACTATAACGAGGACAAAATGGTTACAAGGTCCGTCCCAGGAACTGAGCCTGTGCTGAAAGAGTTAAGACAATAAAACTGACATGGCTGTCTTAACTTCTTACTGATAAACCTTCGATAGGAACTAAAACAATCAAATTTAAAAAATCAAACTCAGAATTTTCAATGTTGATTGTCACAGTTGAAACACTGACCCCTTTTTGATTACACATATACAGGCCTAAGGCTAACTTTAGACAGACATGACCAATCGAGGTTAGTAAATAGGGAAAGTAGGAAAATCCACAAATTAAACAGAACAAAATAATGACAACTGCAAACAAAATTTTATTAAAGTTTTGACCAGTATGAAACATAATAACATTCAATAAAATAAGAGTAGCTTTGTCTCTCTCCATATCAATACAAACTATGAGTATGAAAGACAATACGTATCAGTATCAGCAGTGTGCGAGTGTGTACATGTGCAGAGCTATGGAATTGAGTACATATCACATGAATACATGTGTAAGAGTTCCGATGCAAGTCTAATCTTACTACAGACTATACTTTATTGTACTTAGCGGGCAAACCAAGTGGGTCTGAATGAAAACATTGAACATGATTGGCCAAGATCACTGTTCTGTTTAAAAGTTTTACAGGCCATTGACTATTTATTTCCTTAAGATACTATGTTACATTAGTATGGTTTGGGCTTATTTTTTCCAATGTAACAAAAGTTTCCAAGAAATAAGGTGTCAGAAATTAATTGAATAAAGATGCAAAATTGCCAACTAAACATTTATTATACTTTTTGGAAATAAATAAAATAAATAAAAACATCAAAATTCTTGTAATTTGGGTCTTTTTTTTTATTTTATTATTATTATTATTACAACCTCTGAGACAGGTCAGGTTGTCAAAAGAACAGCCTAGAAATTTCCCTTAAATCGAGCCCTGATATGTATGGCAACAACAACAATATATATACATATAAACATTATTTCTAACTATTAGTTTATCTGCCAAAGCAGGCAAACCCACATACTCCTATTAAATGAAAAAGAGCAGCAAGGCACTGATTCATAATTTATTATCTTACTGAAATTGATGCATGCCTATAAGTTATTGAACAAACACATAGCCATGTTCAGGTTGAGAAATTCATTCACTCAATCACAATAACAAACTACATATGTATCAGATACATACTTAAACAAACTAAAGTGGAAGTTAGACTTATCATGGAGTCTTTAGTTTTATTTTATTTTCATAACATATACGTAGTACACAAAAAACCATAAAACTGATCAAAATAAACTAATGGTTTTGAGTTGCTTTCAAGTTCAGATGTAGTGTAACCAAATTCTACATTAGGTGACAACAATCAAGAAAGTGTTTTATTTTTCAAATATTTTAGGATAAAATTTTTACAGCATGATAAAAAAAAATATATTTAACTGCTTATAGATGGGTACTACTTTGATTAAACAATATAAAAGATGTGCCCATAAGAGACCAAAAATATATTTTATGTCCTTGCCCTTTCACAATTTATGAATGTCACTCTTTAAATACTTGTATCTTAACTGCACAATAATATACACTGAAACAAATTATCCACATTTCTCACAACTTGCTGAGCTTATTGAAATCAATCTGATTGAAAGCATATTTTATCATAAACTTTCTTTAACAAATTAGTCAACAGTAAATTTAGACATGTTACAACATACCACTACATGTATCAATGTTGTTTAACAAAAATAAGCATGCAACCTAAAAGAAACACCTGAAGTACCCTAATACCCATTTTCATTCAGTAAGAAAACTGCTTGTTATTATTATTCTCTACTTTTTACTACCAGGTTAGTTTTACTTCCTTTCTATTACATTACCATAAAAATCTAACTTCGTAACTATTTTTGTTTTTCAATTCAAGATAAACATCTAAATCATAAAACTACCATGACAAGAGTTAGCACGAAGAATAATCAAAAATCTACACCATAAAACTGGTAATAACTGCTATTAAGAAGACTGGTTTTGACCACATGAAAGTCATACAGCTCAGAATACTCTAAATAATCCAACTTAAACAAAGCTTCCAGTGTTTGTTAAATTACTGATCACATCTCCAAAATGCATATGAATGGTTAAGAAGTTCAACTTTTTATCTGTATATTTCAACTTAAACACGCTTTTATGAAATCACTAGTAAATGAGATGTGCAAAAATTTATTTTCATTATGCTAAACAGATTTTAAGTGTTTTAATAATAAAATTAAAACTTGAAACTATAAATATCCATAGCTTAATTGGGAAAAAGCACAAAAATAGATACATACATATATACAAGCTCTCATGCAGTATAATAATCCAAAAAATATCCCAAACTGTAATCTTTTTTTAACATGCGTCGTTTGGGGGGAGGGTGTCTTTTTACTATGGGGTTGTTGATTACCAAAATTTTTCCAATGCGGAAACTGATAAAAATTGTATATTTAGACATTTCTTGAAAAAAGAAACTCACACAACTTTTTTTTACGAAAAATTGAATAAATATTTCAAAATTTATGGTATTTTGTTTCCAAGTGAATGTGCATAGTAAAGCACATAGGCATATTAATACAATTACTATGGAATAGTAGCTGTTTTGACTCTTCTTTTGCTGTGACCACAGTCAAAAAACTAATGACAACAGTTGATCATCTCTTGGGAAATCGTCATTGCAAACATTGTCTTTATGCTTCACTTTGAGCTCACAGACTGCATTTTTAATTTTTAGGTGTAATGGTTGAGTTTGATTCAGACACAATTAACATTAATGTGTCTCTGTAAGGTTACTGTATTCTCCTGGAAGAAGTAAAGTCAAGAATACCATTTTTTTATTATCCCACTGTCAGGGCTGTGATATATTGGTGAATTTTCATATCGGATGGTGTATGAAATCAAGCAGAATATGTAGTTTGCAGTTTTTCAAGCATTCTTCCAGGGCCCATTTTATTCCACTTATCCTCATAACCTTGGTTCTTATGACACATGTTAAAAACAGTGATGATGGAATGTATATGGAATTCACAAATTTTTCTGATGAAGAAGAGTTGGTGAAGATGGTTGGAAAAAGCTGACCATCATATGATAATAAATTTATAAAATTAGTTACAGACCAAATAAGCTTGTCTTATGGGTTATTCAAACTGAAAAATTCTTTATTGTACAAACTTGAAATCATCACTGCTGATGCATTACTCAAACCCTTTGATGAACCTGAATAATGTGAGTGTTAATCATAACATATAACTTTAGTTTTAATCACATGAATTTGTACATGCTACAGGAGAATGTCCATGTGTTGCTTCATAGTTTAGTTAATAAACTAATATTTCTAATATGTAAAGAAATAAATAATTGCAGAACATTTCTCTGAACAGCACACTCTTTGAATGTTTTAATACCAAAAGACAGGAAAGCAATTACAACCTACTAAGTCTTAGTAACTAAGATATTCTGCTGTTAATACTTTAATTGAAAGCTCAACCAACTGCACATGTGGATGTAAAACAAATTTAACTGTAATAACACTAATGCACATAAAAATAAAACAAGTACTTCCACTTGATAAATATAAATTTTACCCAAATAATTATTCAAAATACAGTGTTTAAGCAGTTTTCCAAATGAAAATCTACCAATTTAAATTTTGTATACAAGTTCTCAAAACTAACTATCAATTTATAAACAATTTAGTTGTTTAAACTCAACTCATAATTTCAAGCACTTATTACAAGCAGGTGAAACTAAAAGAAATTTTAAAGCCTGTCCAACTTTCACTGGTCAGACAAAACTGGACCTGTAGACAATAACCTACTTGTCCATCTTCTCTACTATAATTCTGTCCAAATAATATTCATATTTGAAGTATAATGAATTACAATTGTATGTAATGGGCTTTTTTTTTTCTAGGATTTCTAACACTATCAATTAACTAAATTTAAGACCTCATTAAAACTAAGCTAAAGACAAATTTAAGACATGTATTTATGCTACTTATTCGATCACATAATACTGCAAGAGGATTATTGATGAAAATTGCATCATCATTGATAATCCACTCACTTATTATGTAATTTTTGCTTCAACTTCATCAAGCAGGAAATGTATTAAGCACAGCTGTTTGCATTGAACTAGTGCACACACACCTTGCAATAGGCTTTGTACTTGCTGTGTTGGACCAACCAATGGCTGTATCGACTGTCTTCCAGCCAGTTCTCTATGAACGCACACTTTCCCATGAATGTATTAACCCTTCAACATAAACAATGATTCACACACTGTGGTAAGCGTACTTAAAGTCCCAGGCTTAATGCAAGCAGACTGTAACCACAGTAAGTCTAGTCCCACCATTTGCATTAGCAGCACTGCGCAATTCTATCAAGACAAGCCAAACTCGATTTTGTGCTCCTGGTCCGGATAATAGGCCTTGATAAATTCAACTTAGTGCTCCCAGTTTCATGTAGGCCTAGATAGAATGAATGCAAAGTACTGTAATGCCATTAAGCATAAGTACAAATGGAACAAAACTAAGTTACAAAAAAGATATGGCATCAATACTCACAGAAATTAAAATCCTTTTTAAGACCTCATAAGCCAAAACCTATGAATTTAAGACTTTTTTAAGGCCTTAAAAAATACAAGATCAATTTAATAATTTTTAAGGACTGCTAGGAACCCTGTTTTTATTAAATTTATTCCAAATTTACTTATATATAGTGTAAAACATCTTGCCAAATATTTAAAGAATTAATTTTTGTATTTTTGTGTCCAGCCATACATCACTAACAACTTGAGCAAGTTTTATGGTGAATATAATTAGATGGGGGTTTATATATTTCATGGACATGCCGAGTTCAAATCTAAAAACTGACCAAGTAAATAACAACTTTTATATTCAAATCATGATTAACAGAAGTTCTAAGATATTTTTTTTATATTTGACTACTCCTGCCAGGTGTTATAAGTCAAAGTTTTATCTATATTCTTTAAAATACTTTCTGGTTGGTTATTTTAATAGGCATATAATCTCAGTGTACTTTATTTCAAGCAGTCACTGGAAAAAATTTAGAATAGGATGGGAAAAAAGCAAATTCAAGTAAAATACTCATTCATGAAATTTTGATACTTGATTTTTTTAAAGCTAGAAAAACGATACTGTTACCTATCTTTATCAAATTTAGTGATCTTGTTAAAATAAAAAATAACCCTCATTGTAATTCTATATTTCACTTTCTGGTATTTATTCCTTGTGAAATTATCAGCTAATTGGACTAATTTTAAATGTAGTTTCAACTGATAAAAATTTTATATTCAACAAAATAATGGCATATCCTGTGACAAATGTATGTAACATACATAGTGCAAATCAAATTTTATGCTCTAGTAGCTTTCACTTGCAACATTCACAAAACAGTAACCAAGTTAACCCTACAACAGGTCATTAAAATTTTCTTGATGCTGGGAAGGGTTACTGATAATCCTTGTCTCAGTATTTCTTTCTTTGACACTCTCATCTTCACTCTTTTTTATCAGTGGGTCGGGGTGTGTGGTTAAAATGCCATAGAAAATATTCAGATTTAATCAATTACAACAAAAACATTAAAGTATTTTATTCATATTTTACACATGTACTGAAAATGTTACCTTTTTTAGAACAATACAGCTGTTTTGGCCTCCTAATAAAGTGAGAGAAGAACTTGCTACAAGATTCACAGCTGAACTGTTTAAATCTTCTCTGAACACGAGAGTAGAATTTAACATGTCCACAAATTGCACAAGTTATAGTTCCTGGTTGACCAAACTGGATGTTTCCTGAAAAATGCACGTATATTATCATTACAGAAAGAATGAAAACCAAAAATTATAGAAAAAAAAGTTTATGTGTACACATCAAATTAGTTAAAAAAATTAAGTTGTTTTCAAATCTTACAATTCAATAGCTAACCCTTTCAGATATCCCTGTTCAAACAATACCAAAGGCTAGACTATGACTTTTATCTTGGTGCTTAACTTAATTGACTGATCACCTATAAGCACTGATTAGATCAATTAGTGTCATGTAAAATAACCAACTAATCAACAATATGATAAAATTGATTAATATAAAAAAAATAATCAACTAATCAACAATATGATAAAATTGATTAATATAAAAAAAATAATCAACTAATCAAAATTAGTGTTTCTTTTTACTACCTTTTCAATTATTCCAACTATTCAGTAATCAGATTACTACCATTATTATTTTTTGATTACTTCAAGTTTGTTCAGCTTAATAGATTAGTGTCAACTCATGAAAATAACCAATCAAACAAAATTAGGGTCTCCAATCTGATTATTTGAAGTATCCAAGTAATTGAAATACTGGCGTTATGTCTGGAAAAGATCAATTTTTGTAGGTTGCAGCAGAATTTGATTAAATATACATACTGGAAGATCTTTAAGTGATTTGGTTTATTAATGACAGGGCAAGAATGACCTCATGGGTAATTAAGAGTTTAGAATGCTGTAGAAATGGTAAGTAGTTTGGTGAAGCTTGTTAAGAAGACATGGGGTAAGAAATACCAAATTATAGATTACACTTGAGTATTTTAGAGTTAGGCACTGCTGAGCAGCTCTTTCAGTTCCTTTGCAGATCAACTAGAGACAGCAACTCTTGTGAAGCAAATAGGATTAAATAACTGATTACATTGTACATGTGATAATTAATAAATGCCTAAGTAATATGGTATGTGTTTAGTAGCTATGAGTAAAGCTAACACATATTGAAACTTGATACATTTTGCAATTCTCCATATGCCCTTTATGGCCATTATCATGCTGAAAAGATTGCAGACAAACTACCAAAATGACATAGGTTTATAGTTTATGTTTTGTTTTTTTTGACAATACCAACAGCTGATGGACATGCAACCAAATCAGCTGATATCAACAACAATGGCAGTATTAACTATTAGTACATGTAAAGTACGTTAAGTTACTGAAACAAATTAAACTTCAACCTATAGGTGTTTTTTTTCTGGTTGCATTTACAACAAAAATTCACAAACAGTATTTAATTGGTGCACTTAGTTCAGAAAATGAATAAAATAATAATAGCCATAAAAAAGTTTGAAAAAAACTGAATTAGTGCTTCTAGAAACACTTCTTAGATGTGAACATAATTATTAACTTCACTATAAAAGCCTGCATAAAGTTATTCAATATATTTTACAAAATTCAGCATAACAGCTTTTCCACCTCAGAGAAAAAAGATGCCTATTACCTTCAAAACAAATATGCTCATAAGCAAAGAAAATCAAGATGGAAAAAAGAAATTGATATGGTACATATAAAGTTTAAATTATTTATTTATTCAAATTATGAAAAACAACATCAGAATTATAATCACGTGTTTAGTGTAGAAAGTCTGTGTGTGGAAGTTTCTTCACAAAAAGCAACATTTCTGCTTTATCACACATCAGCTTATTCCTCTTCTCCTCCACAACATGCAAGGCAGCATTGAACAACCATTCACTGTCAATGCTACTGCAGGAAGCAGAAAAAACTTCCATGCAGCTTCAGCCAGTGCCAAAGTAGAAAAATGGCCTTTATTGCTCTCCCAATATTGGATTTTTTTGAGTGCTTCTTGGGCTTGCTCAGGTAACAGTTTCTGAAGCACAACATTGATGTTCATTCAGGTTCTACCCTACTGGTACTTTTTCAAATATTGCATAATACATCAAACAAAGCATTGTTGTGTATACTGTGTCAGTGTTTTGCTTCCCAATTGTGATGTGAAAAATATATAAAAAAATAATCTTATTATTGAAGAGTTGCCTTAAGTTAACATCCAAGTGTTTATTAACTACTAAAACAACAAAAATAGTAGATAGCCGACAATGTAAGTTGTCCTTATATCAGAGTCAAGCCAATCGCCTACTGGTGTATCTCTAGTAAAAAACTCAAAGGCAGTATGAATCTTGCATTATTTTCTTTGTTGTTTGTCTATGGAAAGTATTGGACAGTCATGAACTAGCAAAATGTTAGGATTTCACTACACACGATATTATACATTATTTTTCAGTAGCTTGATATTTTCATTGCCACACCACCACTTGCAAAGATTTTCTGATCTATCTATTTTTATTAGCTTAAACATTTATGGGATACACGTATCTGTAAATACTAATATGTTAAAACATTATCATCACAGTGAATTTATGGTGATTTATTCAAAATTAATATGTTTTACAACTAGAAGTGTTTTGTGAATGATTAAATATGAGTGCATAAATCTATTTTTGTGACAATATGAATAAGAGAACTGGCATTCCCAAACAGAAAGTAAATGTCAGATGAATTTTTCACCAGGAGAATTATTACTGCAGAATACAAGTTAGATTATTCAACAATTATATTGAAGTTAAAACGTGCCCAAACTATATATATATATATCTGTAGGAATTAAATAGACTCTCTTCTTAGTGATATACATATTTTTACCCACTTGCTACAGATCACGGGTGAAAGGCCATGTCATCTCGTTTGTTGACTCGCATTCAAAATATTATTGAACTACAATTTCATGAATTTATGTCAATAAGTTTGGTATCAAACTACAGATTATAATTAAAATTTTAGTACTATATATTACTCAATTTCTTAATTTAAAAGCAAACATTAAAAACACACATAGACATTGATTTTTGTGTGTCACATGGTATGTTGAATGCAGCACTGGTTCAAATTATTAAGTCATCAAGAAATTAATGTTGCATTTTGGAATGCTTTCATTACCCCCCCCCCCAAAAAAAACTTACATCATGTATAATAGTTAAATGAACTGCCTAAACCTCATGTTAGTGTTGCCTATATGATGTGTAAAGTTTATTATACTCTAATCCCTTATAGTGATGGAACATGATGAGACACACATTCGGCACGTAATGTTGTTTGAATACAAGAAGGGAAACAACGCCTCTATAGCCACAAAGAATACCAAAGAAGTTTATGGAAATGTTTTGAACGTTCGTAAGTGTCAACGATAGTTCAGCAAATTTCATTCAGGTGACTTTAGCCTTAAAAACTGTGAAGTCAGGGGCCGACATGTTGGAATTGATATTGATGCTCTTAAGACGCTTGTTGAGTCTAACCCAAGGCAACACACTAATGAAATGGCCCTGAAATTGCATGTCTCTTATGAAACAATACGTAAACATCTAAGGAATATGAGAAAACTCTTTAAAGAAGGTGTTTGGATGACTCATGAACTCTCCAATGATCATCGTTTCCAACGTGTGAATGTTGCTTAGTCTCTTCTGGTGTATAATGCCCATGAACCACTTTTGGACAGAATTGTCACCAGTGATGAAAAATGAATTCTCTATGCGAATATTAAAAGCCAAAAAACAATGGCTCAGTCCTAGACAAAAACCACTTCCAACTCCAAAACCTGGACTCCATCCATAGAAAGTGATGCTTAGCATTTGGTGGGACATGAAAGGAGTAATTCATTTCGAACTCCTCAATCCACAGTGAGGATCTCAATGCAGAGATCTATAGTCAGCAACTGAAAAGTTTTAATCAAGCCCTGTCGTACGTTTGACGCAATACAAGATTATAGAGTTGAGTTGGGAAGTTCTCTCCCACCCACCATATTCTCCACATATGGCACCATCAGATTACCACCTTTTTTGTTTGCTGTTAATGGGAAAACGCATGAAAATATGGAAGGTGTTAAAGAAGACATCAACATGTTTTTTTGCTTCAAAGCCAAGGGATTTCTTTAATCAGGGCATTAACAACCTGATTATAAGATGGAAAAGCATCATCAACAAGAATGGAGACTATCTCATTTAATTAATGTTTTGATATATAAATTGTTCAGGGTTTTTTCATCCAAATAAGCAAAATTAATTTCTTGACGACCTAATAGATGTTTGTGAAGTCAAAAATACTAAGTCTATAGTTTTGAACGAATTATAAACTCAAATTACCGATATTGACAAGCTAGAATATAAAATAACAGCCTTTTATCTTCTCAATTTGCTAAGATATTGCTCATGTAATAAATCAAACACAGTGGCACCCCCACACCTTTTTCCATTTTTGGAAAT
>NW_013665625.1:1602478-1605578 GCF_000517525.1 Limulus polyphemus
CCATTTTAACTGGCTTGGCACCATTTCTTTTTTTTGGAACTAATATTTCAATGAGGTAGGGTGTAGTCTGCTCGAAATTTCATATTTTTTTTAGACTAAAATACACCTTAATTACTAAGTTTGATAAATTATAGTGGAATTCTATGGTATTAATGTATTAATTTATGATTTTTTAGTTATTCAAATATATATATAAAACTTGAAAATATCCTCCGAATGCAAATTTTTTAAAGGCTTAGCAACCTATGTCAAGCAGCAACCGAGTAAAAAGGTTGTAACTAGAAAAGATAATTATTTGCTTTATTTCTTTAGTTACTGTTCTGTGTCTTAAGAAAAATAAGTTTAAGAACTTATTTTAAAATAGCAATAATCAAAAACATATATAATGTATAATAATTGAAATGTGACTGTATTTTACAAAATACTAGTCTACTAAAACACAGCCAAGACAGGTTACTTTGTACAGACCAAAGGTCAGTTTTATGTTATTTGATACGGTAACATGAGTGCACATCATTGTAGCTTCTGTATTGTTAGCCAGGCACAGCTGAAAGGTCAATATAATAAAAATAATAAATGTATAATGTTATGAGATTTAAGCTATTTAGTCTAAACATTTATGTTTTATGTTATAATTTGTGTTCATATTAGAATGAAAGAGGCATAATTAATATTTATTTCCTAATTTTTATGGTGGTTGCAAGATCAGTCAACCAATACAGAGATTAATTACTGTAAATAACAGATAAAATATAAAGTTTTTTCTTAAGAAACATTTGATAACTATCTGGTCATTATAAAGATTTCACATGTAAAATTTAAAAAAAAAGCAGCATCAAAATGTAGTTAATGTATCAAATTTTAATTTCTTAATTTTACAATGTAATATAAATATTCAATCTCCCCTTATATGAATCATGACATTTGTTCTCTCTGTCTTGCCCATTCTATAATTTATTTACCACCCTTCTCTAAAGTACAGGGTTTAATGTAAATTAGTCATTATAATATGAATATTTCTAAGACAGAGTCTAATTTTTATAGCCTTCAAACTTCTTTGTTTATGGAGACAAACTAGAAAGTCAGACCCACTTGCCACGCCCACTTGTCATATCCCCTCTTTCATAAACTGCCAACAATTCTCTCTAAAATTTTCTATTATATCAGTTGTGACCAACAGAAATACAAAGTTTTAGTCTGTCAAATGATGTACAATGACACAGAGTATTGTCTATTTTGTCTTCAGTTTCAAAGCTTCTCTCATGGAGTTCAGCTCGAGTAGCTAAAGTAATTATTTTAAGGCTGTTATGCCTTAATTAGAAAGCCAGTTAAATTATAAAAGTTATAGGCCATTATTTGCTTTGTGCATGTTGTTATTCTGTGTTTTTAGGTACATTCTTTAAATAAATAAAAATGATTTCATATACTAGTACCATCATCACCAAAACGTAGGCTTCAATTCCATCGGCAAATACTATATCTTGTTTTTCCTGTATATTTTTATTTATTCTTTTAAAATACCCAAAATTACAGATTTATTAGGTTAGATTAGGTAACATAATGAAAAAATAATACTAATACTCCATGAGGTACACTTGTGTGTTACATCATTCAATACAGTAATTTGAGCCATGCATTTGCCAAGTGATTTATAATTTCTATGGCAGGATTATTATATAGACATGGTTCAAAAGGTACTAAAATAACAAAAGTAAGTAGAAATAAATGTAAACTGCTATAACCCTTAAGGTATTTAGAATACACCATTGTAGTTTCCTGTTACAAATTGTAGTTATTCTAGAAACAAAAAAGTGTAATTTAGATAATCTAATATTTTTTTTATGTTGGTTACAAGGTTGGTCAAATCTACTGAGTTAATATAGAGTTAGGGTAGGGAAAATAACAGATAAAATATAAAGTTTACCTGAAAAAAAAAAGTTTAATATCTTTAGGAAATTTCGAAGGTTACAAAAATAAAATTTGAAAATTTTCCAATGAAAAAAGTATTTTCAATCTTAACATGAGAATCACACTCTTACTTCATATATTCTTTGAAAAAATACTTAACTAAAAAAACCCGATTCTTTTGTGAACAAAAGACTTGTAATGTTTAATGAAAGTCTGCCAAATTTCATGAAGATACATGTACCACAACTGACGGTTATTGGTGGTTACAAGGTTGGTGTGATCCACCAACCCCATATGAAAAGTTAAAAGATTCAAACAAGTAATAAATTATCAAATGTGATTCAATCTATAAAAAAAAACATTCTAGAAAATGTATATTTTGTACAAGTCTTGTGCTGTTTGAAATTTATGGTATGACAATTTCCTACTCTTTTTTTACGTACATATTCCATTTGTATGTTCATTACAAACACACACACACTAACTGTTTACAGTAAGAAATCAGGATTTTCCTTGATCAAATAACTAGACGTGAAAAGAATAAAACTGATTAGTTTGAAGATATGTACAGAAAACTGAAACTATTCATACGAGCTTCTGTAGAAGAAACAGTGTTCAATTGAATAGTGAATCAGTAAAAAATTTGAAAAAGCCCATTAGATACTTTCATATGCTGGAAAAAATAAGAGAACTGTTACGAATGCAAATACCAGGAAGTCAAGAGATAAGAAAAACACAGTACAGTAACTGATGGAATAAACTCAGAATTGCAATTAATATTTAAATACTTACAGAATGAGAAATGGAAATTTGAATGATATATACTGGAATTGAAATATGTTTTAAAAACACATACACACAGTTTTGTAAATTTTAATAAAACGTGTAATTAGTGGACTCAAAAGCTTTTTAAAATATATACATGTAGTTTTCCTAAACTTCAAACAAAATGTTTCTATTTTGCTAGAAATGGAAATCATTATGAAACTACACAGTCTTTCAATTATATTCTTATATTTTTGTTTGAAAAGTCACTTTTTCTTTTATGAAATCAGTTAATAAATTACTTCACATAAGAGACTTATTTCATACTCAACAGGAAGAAATAATTACTATTTTACCAAAAGGCAGCTTTTAAAAATTATACATGTACTATGAAATTACATATGCAGGTAAAGCTATAGAGTATATA
>NW_013665625.1:1606578-1615841 GCF_000517525.1 Limulus polyphemus
AAAAAGTTATCCAACCTTTAGTATTATTAATAGCATACAGAATGATTATTTACCTTGGGACTTCGTTCCAGTAGAATGATTGTTCTTTACAAGCTTAGGTGGCTCTTCAGATGTGTTTCCACAAATGGATAAAACGTTTTATACATACACAAATTCAAAATTTTTCAAAATCAGACTGTCAATTCATCTTTTCGAATCATGCACAGATGTAGACAAGGAAAACTTATTTGATGTTACTTGCTCATGAAACAAACGAGCTAATTTTCAGAGTAAAAATGTCACTGAAGTTTTAAAAGGAACTTTAGAAAATTTTAAGTTCTTTGAAAAATTTCATAATTTTTCAATTTCAACTTGTTCATTTTTGATTATAACTAAAAATATTTACCCCTTTTTTGTAACATTACTAACAGAATATTGTTAATAAAGTCAAAATTAAATTATGTATTTCTCGTATAATAAGACTATATAGACACTAGAGAACATACAGAATAAACTGAATATTGTTTGAAACTGTTAGATGTATTGAGTTATAATTAATGATGGAGTTTGTATATGTTGTATTATCAAACAGATATTATTTTTTATTAATTTAAGAGTTATTGAGTGAGGTTTTATTATATAGGTACAATTTTGTGTTCTGGGTCATTTATTTTGTTTAATTTGTTTGTTGTTCATCCAGAGAAGTTGTACCAAAAAAAAATGGTTCATTTTAATGGAAACTTATTTTATAGATAAATGCCAGCCCAAGACTTTTACAAACAATGCACCTAAATATCAAACAACTTCTGACTCAGTAAAAATTTTAACATAATTTCAAAACTTCTGTTTCAACATTATAATTTTGACACAACTCTAACAACATAACCTTGATGCAAGAAGTTAGGAAAAAGACTTGGTAGAAACTTAACAGTGAAGGTTAAATAATATTCTTTTAGAAATCTTAATGTGTGTACCTTGGTTGAATACAATGTAGTTAAACCTACACAACTACATCATGTACATGAAGCAAACACTGCAATATAACTTATATATTTTCCGAAAGAAAAGATAATAAAGATGAAATGTTTAGTAAATATAGTACTGCCTCATTACAACACCATTGTATATAATGCTTTCTCAGATATAAGAATGTGGTGCCTTGGCTTTCATAAATTTAGTATCATCTGCTGCTAAGCTCATTCCAACGTGGTTTCGGTGGCTAAAGTTATTACACTCTGTCATAAAATAAAGGGAAAAAAGTGGGAAGTCCCGAGTTCAAAGCCCAGAGATGTGAATATCAAGTTCTGATGTGAACTTGATATTGGGAATTAAGGTAAGAAAGGAATTTGGAAATGTCACTCAATTGTTGAAATAACAAGAAAATGTCCTTGATATAGCATTTGTAAAGGACAGGCTTAATGTCACATGGGCAGTTTTCTACCCACTTGTATTAATGGTAGCATATAAAACCATTGGCTATCATTGGACCCACCAGGAATTCCACGTATCTGGTCATAAATGAAATCATTAAAGAAAAAATGGTTTAACTTTGTAGAGAGGTTAAGAAGTTCTAAGAATTGTTTACAGATGAGACCACCTCTCCCTGCATCATGTTTGACTAAACACATTCAAAAAGAGGCTTGAAACCAAATGAAGCAGACCAAAGTATCAGACTTTTTAAGCAAATAAGTGAACATAAGTGTGCTTCGTTTCTAAAATACTGGAAAGTTTGTATTCATATTTTATCTTATCTATGTTCTTTTTATATCTATTTTCTCTATGTAAATAAGCAGTTATTTGATTTAACTGATTGCTTTAGTAGTCTGTTCAGCATGGGTGCCTTTTTGACTAGTTGGTTGTAATGCTCCCCCACCTATATTGCTATAGGGTGCAAATGGTAGCATTATAATGAGGCAGTACTGTATATGAATTTCATCCAACCTTTAGTATTATTAATAGCATACAGAATGATTATTTACCTTGGGACTTCGTTCCAGTAGAATGATTGTTCTTTACAAGCTTAGGTGGCTCTTCAGATGTGTGAGATGCTTGTGGTAAGAGAGGAACCCCACTAGGAATCAATGTGTTATGCTGCATGGAGTCATTTACAAAGGTTTTGGAAGATTCCGACCTTGAAGACTGTACAAGAAAAGAAGCATCACGGTTCACTGTAGAATGAAGTAATTCTGCATTGGATGCAACATGTGACACTGATGAATCTGGTGAAAATGATTTCAAAGTTTCCACCTTTGGTTGAAGTTTAGTGGACATCACAGGTACAGTAATAATTCTATGACCTGTTTCTGATGTTTTGATTTTGTTTATCACTTCTACAGGAGATAAAGGTATCGGTACAATCTTACTGGAAGAAAGTCTTGGAATTTCATCACTCTCTCTCTGAAACTGTTCACTTAGTTTCTTAATACTAGCTGGTTGTCTCAACTTCATTAATGTCCTCTTGTTAAGTTGTAAACGAGCTTTTCTTAATATTCCTTTAGTTGTCTCTTGTGAAGAAATTTTTTGCTGTTCAGCTGAACCAATAATCAAGTTAGATGATGTATGCTTTGATGACAAAATAGTATTAGTGTTTAATTCACCTGAGATTCCATCAGAAGACTGATGCAATCTTCCTTCCCACTGGGATTTCAATATCTTTTCAATTTTGGCTGCAACTTTATCTTCTAGTCTATTTTCTTCAACCTTTTTAACTTTATTGACATCACATTCTTTTGTTGTTGGTATATTAGATTTGGATTTCATTTGTTTTTTTGGTTTCTCTTTTGAAAGTTTCTTATAACCATCCTGACGACCACACGACTTAGCCCTTTCTCTCGTTTTTTTTGCCATAATATCTGCATACTTACTGACCATGTCTCGCTTTATCAAATCTTTAAACGAACCTGAAGAGGTACCAGAACTGTCTCCTTCTGATTTTTTTAATCCAAAAGGAGAATCATAGCTCATCTCAGAGAGCTTCATCTGAACTTTTAGACTGGGTTTCCAAGGTCTTTTTCCTTCTAGCACCAATGGCTGATCAAGCAAACCTATCTTCTTTGAATCATCAATTTCATCTAGTACTTTCTTACTTGAAACATAAGGATAAGACATATGTGTGGTTGATAAGTTTTTGCTCTGAAATCTTGGTTTTTTATTTACTGAATACTGTACTGGTGAATCAAATTCATCTAAAAATCTCTTTCTTGGAATAATTTTTCTAGCAGAGTTAGCACTAACTGATGGAATTGTAAATGTTTTCTTCTTATAGGATGCAGGGTAATCTAAAACAGGAGAGACTGATAACCTCTCTTGTTTATAAAGATTTTCTGAAGACTTCTTACGTCCACGTTTCTTTTCTAATGTAATAGGATGATTGTATTTCTGCATTCTTGCTTCAGACTTTTCTTTCTGTTGTTTTGTAGCACTCAGCTTCCTAGAAGCAGAATGACGTTTTCTTATTGTTTGATCTCTTAAACACCGTAGCACAGTATTACATGATTTTGATAAAACACATTTTTCACTTAAGGACTGACCTTTTTTGGCTCGATCTAATAGCCTCTTTGCCAATGTTTTACTAGAATGTCTTCTATGGGGTTTTGTAATAGGTAATGATTCTATTTCACATATTAATGTTTTTTCAGCTCTGCTTTTTTGAGAAGAAATCTCATATATATTTTTGCTGTCATCAGTTGAAAACAATTTTGTATTACAAACCAAGGATTCACACTGTGTCTTTTTATCATGATCTACAGTTGCTCCTAACATGTCATAAGATATGCATAAGCCTTCCTTTATCATTTTATCATAAGATTTCCTTGCTAAGTGTCTCATACCTAAACGTCCTCTTGAAGAATCTGAAGTTTCAGAGGAAGAGCAAGATGACCCAGACACTTGTCTAGGTTTCTTTCGCAACTGAAAATAATTGCCTTGAATACCTGGTCGAGTAATAATTGCCATTTCTTTTTTCTTTTTCATCTTTTTTCTAAGCTCAGCTCGCCTTTGCTCTTCAAAATTAAATCCTTCAAATTCATCTTCCTTTAAGAAAAAAGCCAAATACATATACATCAGCAAAGAACACAAGGTACTGGTAAGTCAGTGTAAAAACCTAAATCAAAATTTCTTTTAAAATCAAAAAACTACAATCTACATGTATATCAAGTAAATATACAACCTTATGTTGACAAAGTAGTTTAAATTAATAAGTTATCTACTCCCCTTCATCAAACACCCTGGCTGCTCATATATATAGTAAATCACAACTTTTCCATCATAGTTCTCTTTCATAGCACTATATGTAATTAACAATAAACTAAAGCATTTAAACAAAAAACACACTGACATGAAAAGATCTGATTTAGTATTGTTAATCAGGCAGTTGTAGTCAATCCACGATACATTATTTGTTAGTTCATTCTTCACCGATTCATGTAAAAAAAAAGTCGAGCATTCAACATGAATCAGCAAAGAATTGACTAAGAAATAATGTATGATGGATCGATTACAACCACCTGCTTAACAATATTAACACAAAAACTGAAAGATGTGAATTATATATGATTTGTTTTAACTCTTCCTGAAATACTACAATACCCCTACTCAAAAGCTACAAAAGCCATGTAGAAAAAAAAAAAAACTCACAATTTCACAAAAAAGGGAATTCCAAAGTAATAAGAAGTAGGAAACTAAAATATAAAACAGAAATATGTAATGTTGATAAAGAAAGCATTGTAGGAAATAAATAAAAAACTAATAAACAAAAATGCTTACTTTAAGTATATATAACAAAAAAATGGAAATTTAAGCTAAAAACTTATTAAAAATTCAAATACCTTCTTTAGACATTGTTTGTTTTACAGAAGTTACAAGTTGCATTAAGTTAAAATGAAAGTTAACTATCATTGCCATTAAAATAATCTATAGAAAAATATTTAAAGGTAACATATCTAACCATGTTAAAAACAGAAATCTCACCAAAGTATACATTTCATAACAAAAAAGCTAAAATACAGAATTTGGAACAAAAAATCCCCCAAAGTATAAAAATAAATAAGTTTATTATCACTGCATAAAAGACAAGAATACTAGAAATCAAAATTAAATTAGCAAATAGTAATGAAATTATGTTTATCCTTGTGTGACACCTTATTAAAGGCTATCTGAAAATCTAAATACACCAAGTTCACATCCTTTAAATCACCCATATAGTATGCAACATCATCCCACAAAAAAATTATAACAGATTGATAAATAAAATTTTCCTTTCTTTGAATTCATGTTGATTTTATTTGTTATCATATTTCACTAGATAAGTTTGCAAAGTTTCTTTTATCAGGCTCTTTACAAATTTTCCCACTACAGAAGTAAGGCTAGCTTGCCCATAATTTCAAGAGCACATCTTATCACCCCTTCAAAACAGTAACATTTCTACAAACCTCAGGCATCTACCCACTGTTTGTTGACATAACACAAATGAAAATCATTTGTAAGTTGTCATTTAATTAATGATTCTCACTGTGATTTTAAAAAATGGTCTTGCCTCACCAACTTGCTGGAGTTTTTTGATAGAGCTTTCATTTTTTCAAAGAGGGCATCTAAATTGTTACTCTGTGTGTGTGTGTGTGTGTGTTATATATATATATATATATATATATATTTCTTTTTTTAAATACATAAGATCATATTGAATGTCCATGAAATTAGTAGAAACATTAAGAAGTGAATGCAATATAAAAACAGTGGAAAGAAGAATGAAGTAGCGAATAGTTACCACGTCAACTGGAAAAATAAGTAGTAAAGTACACCACGGTCAGCTTTGGAATCTTTATCGTTGATATCTGTCAACTATTTGAAAAGCTTTTTTGGTATTAATACATTTCACAATTTGATGATGACACTAAGATATTGGAAAGTGCTAGTTAAATTCAAAATGCTTCATATTCAAACAAACCTTGACACTCATGCTGACTAGGTCAGAACACAGAAAATGAGTTTTAAAATTGGCAAAAGTTACATATTTTATATAGTGCTTTGAAAAGGACTTGTTTCTTGAACTAGAAAAGCATTGGTACTTAAACACTGAAAGTGATTCTTATTAAAATCCTGTAGTCTGCAGTTGAGATTTTGAAAAGTATAAAGAGTTTTGATTATCAAAAGAAAGCAAATTAAATAAACGAAGATTACTGTAACCTAGCAAAAGCTGGTGAGGCCTTACTTAGAATACTTTGTGCCATTCTAGTCCCCTTACAGCAATATTTGAAAAAAAAGTAAATCAACATATTGAACAGAGATAGGGGTAGGCTTAGAATTACGTATAGTTTAATAAATTTTGCCTATAAAGATATGATTAAAATTTTTTAAATGTTTTGCTTCTGTCATTAAAGACCAAGAGAGAAGTTAATTCATGTTTTACAAGTTGTTAAGGTTTTTGACAGCTTTTTCATGGGTGGTCTATTTGAATGGTGAGATGAAAATGTTGGAAATACAAATTTTTAATATTGTATGTAATGTGTTTGTTTTGAAGGCTGACATCCAAACCTGTTCTGAAAAATTATTTCACTTTTCAAGCTTAAGAAATGGTTTGCCCAGTGATAAGGTGTTTGTTAGTTTAAATTCTTATAAACATTCTCCATACAGATATATGGATATAAAAGACTACAATCAGTTTTGATTTAGTTGCACTGATAAGTGGAGGAATGACTCCAAAGGGATTCAAATGGCCTTCTGCCACTTCAATGCTCTTATTAAAAAAACAATAAGATTCAGAAATACACGTTTTAATAATTGCATAAGTCCAAATCAATATATTAATTTAGACCCTTAAAATTTTGTCACTTACAAATTAAACTGATAGTTTGGATTTTATCTAGCTTTAACTAATGAAACTATAGCATTTCATTTTAAACTTTTATTGTGCAATTAAATAAATTAAAAAAGTATAAATTTATCATGCTTCTGATGTCTTGCTGAAAGAGATGTGAACTCAATGGATCAAATTGCCTCCTGTAATTTTGCTTTTTACTTCTGCTCTTTACCGGTAACCTATATCTTGTTCCTTGGTATAGGTGTATTATTAAACTGATGTATTGGAACAAACATCACTAACTTTTAAAAATTATTATTGCATCCATGTTTCAAAGTCACTAAAATAAATTGAAGTGAGAAATGTTGAAACTATAATTATTTTATTATATACTAGTCATTGTAAAGTAATATACATACACTATGTAGTACTTTAAACACTAACACACTAATGTTTTTAAATAAGTACTGTGGAACATTATAATGTGACTATGAGTCAAAACATGGCCCAAAAACTGGGATACTTTCAACAAATGGTCACTATACACAAAGAGAAAAGGTTTTAATGAAGAAGAGACCATTCTCCAAAATCATCTGGGCTATTAGTATTACTATAACTATGAGATTGTTTCTCAGTTACATAAGCAATTTAATTTTTTAATTTTTAGTAATGTCATTCGTTTTAAAATAACGTTTTTAAATTCTAATCTTAAATCTACATACCTCTTTATATACTACTTTTCAATTTGTCTTTACTTATAGTTATATGGATTAACAGCACAGTAACAGAAATATTTACTTAGCTATAAATATACTTACTCAGTTACTGCATAATTATTAAACACTAAACAGTGTGCTTCAATTTCAAAAAGTTGTGCTTGGTCAGCACCAGTTAGTTTTAGCTGATGCGAGATAATGTTTAATTAAACACTTTTTTATCTACTGTGGGTTAAGTTAGGTTTATTACCATTAATTACTATCATAAATATTGTAAAATACTATACCGTAGTAATACTAATAGTAGTAGTAACAGTATTGACTAAATTGAGTGCGCGAGTCAAGGTAGCTCAGTAATAACTTGTTTACTTGTTTCATTTTTATAATTTTCACTCCAAAATGATTTACGACTTTTTACAGTTATTTGCATATTAAAAAAGAACCAAGAGAATAATAAACTGACATTGAAAAATATTATTTCCAGCTTCATTATTTCCTCACAAGTCTGAAAATACCAATAATGTTAGGCCTAATTTCATTGTAAAACTAAACATTACTTACTTCACCCGACGTTCCAAACTGTTCGTAGAAGTGTTGTAAGCCTTTCTTGATGTTTTCTGAAATAGGCATAATGCTAGTAATGGATGTCAAGTCTAAATGAAATTTCGTTTCATCTGTGAAATAATTAACATAGTTTCGGCCAACTCTTTGGCCAGGTCTGCCAGGAAACCGAGCTCGCGCCATTTTACTTATTTTCAATGGCCTCGGCTCGAGCATGCAGGTCTACGTTAGTTGTTGTATGGCATCTCTTCCACACTACAGCTTACTCTACAACTTTAGGTAGTGCGACATAATAATCAGCCCACATCATATTATCTGAAACTGTTATTGACGTTTTGTAATTTTAATTTAATGTAAAGCTATCTTATGTGATATTTTTAAAATAACCAAATATATATTTGAACCAGTAATCTAGATAATAAGTTAATAAACCTATTGCACTATTTTCTTTATGTCTGAGAGGATGTATACCTTATTATTCTGTCAGACATACGCGCCAAATTTGATGCTTATTTTGTTTAAAAAATAAATTTCGTTAACTGTTGATAACAATAATTTTACGAGTATCATATTATTTTTATCGATCGTGATTGTGTTGCTAATTCTACTGTAAAAAATTAAAGAGACATTGCTCTCTGTTTATATACAAGTAAACGTTATATGAAAAGTAGGCCTAAGCAAGAAAAGCATGTTTATTTCAACGTGAGTCATGAAATAGATTATATACACTGTCTAGGGGTTTATAGAGTATTGTTGGTTATATAAAGTTACTCCGTGATACCTATGTTTGTCTGGTAACTAATACCATGAAAATACTTGAAACTTCACGCCAAGTTATGTAAGCATTTTTGTGAGCATCAGAAACTTCAATGAAAGCAGAAATAGAAATCCTGGGGAATATATTAACAAGCTTAGATTAAATAAAAATCTTAAAGTGACAACACTCATTGAGAACACAAGCTATTCTAGAGACATTATGTAGAAAAATTATAAAAAACAAAACAAAAAAACTACAGATCAATAGAGAACTCCAACAATAAAAAACCCTACTTTAGGATCTAAAAGTTTCAATCGTTTGGTTCTCAAAGCTGTCAGAGTTGAACATATTGTTACGTCTCCGTTTGTTAATTGATTTTTTTCGTAACTTCGTTCCAACGAAACTTTAACGACACAAGTCTTTACTTAATAAAACTGGTTTATTCTTTCCGAAT
>NW_013665625.1:1616850-1617724 GCF_000517525.1 Limulus polyphemus
TTTCTGATAACACTTTCACGAATTCTGACACATTTTCAGGTAACTCTTCCTAAGGTGGGCGTCCCTTGTGCTTGGGTTTCCTTTTAGCACAACATGTACTGCACGTTCTGCACCATTCTTCCACATCTTGCCTCGTACCTATCCAGTAAAATCTCTGTCGTAGGTGACTCAATGTTTTCTTAACTCCGAGATGTTCTCCTGTTAAACTATCATGGGATTGACGCAGCACAACTTCCCGTAACTTTCTCGGTATAACCATTTGCCAGGTCATCACTTTCCCATCTGCAGTTTCCCATCTCCGGAGAAGAATACCATATTCAAGCTTCAACTGGTCCCACTGTGCCCAATAGTTCTTTGTCACAGGGCTTAGACTAGACTCCTTCTCCCAAGCAGGGTGCAAAACACTTGCTTTTAGAAAAATCAGTTATTGGCTGGATTCAAATCTTGGTCTTTCTCCTGTTCTGCTTTGATATCTATATTTGGTTCCACTTCACCATCATCAACTCTTTCAGTCACCTTGACTTCAGCTTGATGGCACCTGGTTAGTTCAACCTCTCTTCTGACACTTAACGGAATTTGGCCTTTGTTGTTTCCAAACGTAATTTTATCGAGGTTAATTACAAACTTCCTCGGTAGTAAGTAGTCCAACCCTAATATGCATGGATCTTCAATATCGGCCACGTATACTTTGTGTCTATCCTTCATGCCCATGAGCTCAATAGTCACCCACACTGGTCCCCACAACCTTGCAGAATGTCCTGTCACACCATAAAGCTTCTGTATGGCTTCTGGTACTCCTTCGTGACCTAACATCTAACGCAGAATTTATGACAAAGTTGCACCTTTGACCATCCAGCTTTCTTGTCAGATAGAC
>NW_013665625.1:1618713-1627342 GCF_000517525.1 Limulus polyphemus
TTAAAATAAATATATAACAACAAATTCATTACAACTCCCTCCTTGGAGAATTAAAAATTGGCTTTAACAATTTTTAATTAAGACATTATATATATATATATATACATATACATTGGCAAGATTACTTTGTATATAATACATTATTTAAAGGATTATACAACTTCAATAATAATTACATTTTTGACTACAACCAGTACAAATCACTTTACCGTAAAATTATATAGTACATGAAAATACATCGGCACAAATGTTATAAGCCCTTATTATATGGATAATTTTCAAACCATATTCTCGTAACGATAAATTGCAATTTAACAGCCTTATCCTTTGTTTTCTTTTCTTTCTTTCTTTTTCCTTTCTTCTTTTTCTTTCTTTGTCTCTCTCTTTCTGTCTCTTTCTTTTCTTGCCTCTTTCTGTCTTTTTATCTTTCTCGTTCTGTCTCTTTGTTTCTTTTTCTGTCTCTTTTTTTTCTTTGCCTCTGGCCAGGTGGATAAGGCGCTCGACTCGCAATCTGAGGGTCGCGGGTTCGAATCCCCGTACTCCCAAACATGTTCGCCCTTTCAGCCGTAGGGGCGTTATAATGTGACGGTCAATCCCACTATTCGTTGGTAAAGGAGTAGCCCAAGAGTTGGCGGTGGATGGTGATGACTAGCTGCCTTCCCTCTAGTCTTACACTACCTAATTAGGGACGACTAGCACAGATAGCCCTCGTGTAGCTTTGCGCGAAATTCTAAAAACAAACACAAATTTTCTTTGTTTCTTTTTCTGTCTTTGCCTTTCTTTCTTTTTTTCTGTCTTTGTCTTTCTCTCTCTCTCTCTTTCTTTCTTTCTGTCTGTCCTTTTTTCTTTCTGTCTTTCTTTCTGTTCTTTTTCTTTCTCTGGTTAGATTTTCCGACCAACTGACAGGTATGACAAGCTTTACAAAATTTAACACATAAGACCATTTTTCATAAAAAGAAATTCCTACCATTTCAACAAAAACCTGTATCTGTTCGATCCACCGAGGTTGAGGATTCTTCTAAAAAATCCAGCTCCTCTAGTTCGAAATCTTCATACAGTCAGGCTAAAACTTCATCAAAACCATCAAGGCCTGTCTGCCATTTCTGTAAAAAACTAGTCATGTTATGTCCGATTGTTGGGGTTTGAAAAAAAGAAAGAAAAAGAGGCAACACCCAATGCGTTTGTGTCCACATATGGATGTAGTTTCACCAGATCACCTAATGTTGTTGATTTGGCCACTGATATAAAGGTTGATGTAATCAGGGAGGGATTTAGACCTTTTGTGTCTCTTGGTTATGTGTCTTTGACAAATGACACTGGCAATCCCATACCCATACGTATTCTACGCGATACTGGGGCAACTCAATCATTGTTGTTAGAAAGTGTATTGCCGTTGGATTCTAGTTCTGCCACTAGTAAGTCTGTTATTGCTCAGGCTATTGAAGGTGGCTTTGCTAATGTTCCTCTTCATAATATTTATTTAGCATCAGACTTAGTTTCGGGACCAATTGTGGTTGGGGTAAGACCTACTTTGTCAATTGAGGGTGTATCATTGTTGTTAGGAAACGATTTGGCTGGGAGAAAAGTTCTTGTCGTACCTAAAAGGGTTCACGAGTCGATCACTGTTTCATCTGAGGATGATGTTGTAGTTGAGGAGAATTCCGATGTGTTTCCCTCGTGTTCTGTGACTCGAGCTCAGGCTAAGAAATTAAGTCAAAAACAAATGATAAGCATGGATTCAGAGGATGATATTATAGATTTGTCTCAGACATTTTTTGGATCCAATAGGAATCTTGTGAATGATCGTCCTTCTGACAATACCTCGGTGAAGGACAACGATGAACGTGAATGATCTGATTCACCTAATGAAGTTCCATTTACTGATCACTGAACAAGAAAAATATTTGCAGATCACTTCACTATTTAAACACGTACTCCCAAAAGATGAAATGGAGAAAATGACAAATGGTGTGCTTATAAGAAAATGGAGACCACCAGATGTGCCAGCTTCAGAGGACTGGGCTATTGTTCATCAAATCGTTGTTCCCAAAGCATATTCTTCTGAAATATTGAAAGTTGCCCATGAATTCCCCATGGGAGGTCATTTAGGTGTCAACACGACATGTGACAAAATTATGAGATATTTCTTTTGGCGAAAATTAGGCAAGACATTTATAAAGTCTAGTCATCAGAAAGAGTGGCTGCTTCCTGTAGTGTTTCAACATTTTTTTCATCTAAGTAAGTTTGAAGTCGTCATATGCACAACGTTTAAATTATTCAATTAGGCATAATTGTCTTAGTTTGTCGAAACTATCGCCAATATGCATCGAATTACTCCATCGATCAAAATAAACCTCTTTTTTTCGTGGGCAAATTCCATATAAGTTTGATTATCTTGTTTGCGATAACCTATAAACTTTTGGCGATAAGCCTCTGGTACTAACTCGTATGCTTTGAGAATAAGTGCTTTAACCTTATCATAATTCGTACAATATCTTGTATTGCTGCCATCAAATCTGCTAAGTTGTAGTTTGATTTGCCACTTCTCGTTTCCATCTTTTTTTCTTTTTTCTTTTCCATTCCACTCTCTGACACCAATTTTTTACATATCTGCTTCTTTGTTTGTTTCTGGTAGAAATTATTTCGGGGGATTTTCAGCGATATAAGTTCTTTCTTGATTAAACCAGTTTATTCTTCCTCGATACAAACTTTTAGTGCACAGTAGTTCGACAATCAGTACGTTCCTCGTCACTTTAAACTTAACCACTTTTATAATGCATGCTATAAATCACAGCGATTGACAATCTCAATAATTTCGCTCTCGACGAGTGCAAAACACACACTTTACGGCTCACTAGCTCGAAACTAAGAGAATCATAAATTACACGGAACTCAAAGTAATACTGCTCTCTCTCTCTCTCTTTATTCATTTATATCCCCGTTGGCTTTGACTGCCAAGCTTATATACTAACGAAGAGGGCACCTCGAACACATTCGGACTTCCTCGATTATTCAAGAAACTCATCACGCACGATACCAGCGCCAAACACGCCAGCAGCGTCTCGTGACTTCCGCTGTCTTAACAATGCCATTGACGCACGCGAACTGTTCTTTCTTACAATATCTGGAGGAAAGAAAAGGTACATTGCCATCCATGATAATATTCCATCGATAGGCAAGGAAGCCTGTACCTATCTACCGGCAATTTACGCTTTGACAAGATGTGATTCAACAAGTAATTTATCAGAAATCAACAACAGGAAACTCCTCACTGCAATCAAGGCTCATCATGAAGATATGTGTTTTGCTTAATTTAGGCAGCATACATCCAACATAAATCGTAATGTTCTTCTAGATGCAAGACTCTTGATAAGCAAGTTGTGCAGCCAGAAGTTTGAAAATCTAGATGATTTGCACAACATATTCACAAAGAAAGTGTTTTACAGTATCAGGCTTCCTTCGTCAAATACTAGTGGTGATACACACATTCAAATGACAAACTTTCAAGTATTTATCTCGATCCATGCATTGCAGCCCATTTTTCTCTGCCTTCTTCAGTTATTGGAGGTTGATAATATAATGATAACAATTCTCTTGTACCGGGTTTTTCAAAGTTAAAGGAACACCAAATTCAACTGTAGAATTAGCCGTGTGTGGCTGTGTGAACAGTTGTTGCAGTTCATGTTACTGCAAGAAACATGGAATGCAATGCACCGAGGCCTGTAAGTCTGGTGGTGATTGTGAAAATTCGCAAATGGGAGACAATGAATGGTATCCTACTCCTTACTGTGAACTGGATTAGATGATTTCGATGACAAAATGGGATATGGTTAGACATTTCGTTGAAACTATCATTATTCGTAAATAATACTTATAATTTATAGTCAATGTCTAACTTAAAATTTAAGCAGTGTTCCTTTAGGGACTTTCCATGACAAGTGTTCTTCAGCCCAGAGACTTTAACCCAAGTTTGACCATTATTTGATTTATGTTGTGCTCCTACTCGAATCAGCTAATTTTAAGGAATGAATCCCGCTATATACATATACTATTACGTCAATCATCTTATTAAACCATATGTCAGGTAAGAGCTACTGAAATATTTTACCCCTTCCCTTTCGTATTTCAGTTTTTAAGGTCACCTCATTGTAAAGTTTATCTTTTGAAATATTCTTTCTAGCTAGCTTAGCCTTGTTAGTTACTTTAAATATTTTAGTTCAACGAATTCAGTGCATTGAGATAGACAAACTTAGCTCTCCTTCACAGAGAAAGGTTGTACCAAATTTCGATTGCCTCCCTTTGTAAAATTTTCTTGACCACCATATCTTTAGTATTGTCATTCATTCAGAGTTCCATAATGATGTGTCGATCAATATTTATATCATTTTTCCCTTTAAACTGTGAAATAAACGAAACTCATTTCTAGAGCTCTTTTCTTTTATTGGCTCTCTGACAAAATAAATGTGTTCCCGATGGTTAGGCCACAAAGGATGGAATAAGACCCAGATATACTCCAGGAACAAATATTTAATGGAGATCTTCACAGTTTACAATGTAAACGACAATACACTTACAATGCAAGGCAAGTGATCATCTATTTGGATGTGTGTGATAAAAAAAAGAAAGATGTGGAGCTAGCAAAGGTGACAAAGACTTTATTAAACAATATGCTTTTGTTAGTGCGTTACCTTCCCCCCTCTCCCATAATTTAGGTTGAAATATAAGATGTGAGACAATAAAGTTTGTCTTCGCTTTAGCCCCTTCAAAATCCAAGATCCTAATTGGATTTCATCACATCAATAATATTCCATGCTATAAATACAAACATATGTTCCACTATCCTATGGAACAACTTTATGTAATTTGCTCACTGGCAAACTTAGACAACTACCTAATTAAATTGCAAGCGAAAGCCAAATTAGACCTGCACAAATGAAAATGAAAGTTAACCCAGAAGTTACAAGAGAACTTGAGTTCTCAGAAAGTAAAAATATATAAAGATACACAAACTTGTTACTGACATTTGAAAGTGAGAAGTTTAAGAGTTCTTGTGTAGAAGTTAAAATTACAGGAACGCTATGAAAACACTGTTTAAGTCCACATGAAAGTAACTCTGCTATTATACATAAAACTTAAAATTTACACAAGGGGACCTCTCTCAAAAATCTGTGGAAAATTCTGCTAATATCTGGATAAAGTCCATGGAAAATCTCAGAGAAAAAAATCTTTTCTGTCAGGTCCCAACACTGTTTCAAATATGTCAATAAACTCACAAGCTTCTGACACACACAAAAATCGGTGATTTGTACTTGTAAGGTCAGTTGGCCAACGGTCAGTGAAGATCATTGGCGAGTCTACCTGCAAGTAGTACTGCCTGATTTACCAACAAAACTAATTTCGTCTGCTAATGAAAAAGCGCGTTGTTATTCCTGCAAGAGAATCAAAAAGGTGTCTAATTTCTACTTGACTCTATTAGCCACTGTGGAAAGTTGAAATTAGAAACTGGCTTGAATGTGAATATGGCATAGTCTGTCTTTCTGAGAACATGTCATATAATTAAAACTAAACAATGTTACTCTGGGTGTTTTGATACTGTTCTTGCTTGAAAATAATGATATGAAAATGTGCATTTCTTTGATGAAAATTCTTTTTGCATTCTAGTCTGGTATCACTCACTAGGGGAAGGTGGTGCAGCTGGACAAATTTTCCTGGTTCTGGGCATTCAAGGTGGCTCAGACATTCATTTTTTTCATTTTGGCCATACACGAATGCATCACATATTCATGTGCATAAAACGCAACAGCCTATCTGAGCACATCTCCTTGGGTACTCATCACATTTTTAATTTTACTGTGAAAAGCGTGTTTTGTAAAATCATTCCACAGTATGTGAAAAGGGGGATATTTTTTGAAATTTGCGAAAAGGGGAGAGGTTAACATTTTTGAGGTGGCCCATTAGGAAAGTCCTATTTCTTTTGACCATCTTAGAAATATATGATATAATTACATAATGTTTTGTTGTGTAGGAGTACAGACATAGTAGATGAAGATTAACTAATGTTGAACTCATGAACTATGCAGCTTTAAAATTGTCACACGAATGTACCAATATGTTTTTTTGTTTAAAGTATCCGACTACATGCTTATTGTATAACTATCAACTATATAATCATTTTAGAAAAGCCATTGTACACAGTTTTTAGTTCTGTATGGTGTGTTTCAATGGAAATTCCCATATCAATATACCATACTCAAGTTATTTTACTTTATTATGATAGCTATAATGTAAGTCAGGCTGGTATATATATAATATAATTTTATAATGTATTAGAAATATATTGGACATATATAATGTCATCTTTGAACAAAACATTTATATATCACTATCATAAAGACACGGACTCCTTTTCATCTTTCTTTAGAGGTAAATTTACTTAAACTCCTTGCTTTTACAGAAAAAGGGAGCCTTCAAGGCACAAACTACACCGTGGTATTACTAATACATTTACTGTGGAGGGCCCGATTAAAATCTTGAATTAAATCTTTCGTGGGGGTTGGGGAAACAAAAGATTACCCTGGACCCAAATATTTCTGTGGGTGGCACTTTTCTAATCAGTTGTAAAGCTTCAGAGAGTTTTATGAGAATAATGTATTTCAATGCATTGTAAGAACTAGATATTCATTTTCAACTATTTATATGTACCATGCAGTGGCACAACTCTTGATGAATCATATATCATGAAGATGAGAAAAGTTGTACCACTGTGACAAAAATATCGATCAAAACACTAAAATTATGAATGGAAAAACCTGTCCACCCATTCAAATGTTTAATTAAACAAAATTGCAAGGCGTATCCCAGCATAAAGTCAACAGACAGAAGAAATAAATGAGAATTCTATGGAGGAATCTTCATCACAAGTACTCGGACATCATGTGACAATGTGAAATACCATAATTGTGCATGAAACTGCAACTCTGACTATTTGGAATGAACTGGTAATTATAGCAAATAATGCTACAGACATAAAGAAATCATGTATAGTAACAGAAGTATAGCTACTCAAGTCTCCCAAACAATTCAGTGAGGAAAAACAAGATATTTTGTTGAAAACGATCATTGATTTGTTTCTGTTACTATTGAATAATAGAAAGAGGGTGCCTTTACCGTTGGTTAAAAACGTATTTCAGGGAGTCTAAGAGTAAATCAAACATCAACGCTAGCTTAGGGTACCAGGATAATGACACTACTTCTACCCCAGTTCTAATTTAAGCAGTTAAACAGTCTTAATATGAGCCAATTGAACAAATGGCATAATGCCAGACTGAATATGCCTATATTTGAATAAAACAACTCACTAGGAAAAAATAAACTTAATTAAGATAAAATCTGGAAATTAGTATGTCTTGTTTCTCAATAGTCGCTCAATAATGTTTATAATGTAACGAATTTGTCGTTATGTATTTATTTTAGTATGAACGCTGTTTAGATTAAATTTGTATTTAAAAATATTCGTAGATTACAGTGTTAGACATGTATTGCTTGTAACGTATTTGTTTTATATTGATTTTAATGTCAACGTACATAGCTTACAGTGTTAGTTACATACTGCGAAACTCCCACCAATTCTCCAAGGCTGTAGAATATTGGTGAACGTAAGAATCGCCAATATATCCTCTTCTGTAACCAGTTAAATGTAGTTCAGAATTGTTGTCGGAATTGAAGCCGAGAAAGAGAACGAACGAGCTCGTATTGAAGCCGAGAAAGAGAACGAACAAGCTCGTATTGAAGCCGAAAAAGAAATGGAAATTAGACTTAACTGCGATCGACCAAGGCAAAATAACAACTTTTAACTTAATCGATATGTTAAAGTACCACCGTTCAATGAAAAGGAAGTTGATAAATATTTCCAACATTTTGAGAAGGTTGCCCAAACCATGGAATGGCCCACCGAAAAATGGTCATTATTATTACAAAGTGTCTTAACAGGTAAAGCAGAAGGAGCTTACGCAGCTCTCTCTTTAGAAACAGAAAATAAACAAGAAGAGAGTCTACAGCAGTGGTTGGAGAAGAAAGAAAATAAACAAGAAGAGAGACCACAGCAGTGGTTGGAGGAAAAATAAAATAAAGAAGAAGAAGAAGAGAGACTACAGCAGTGATTGGAGGAGAAAGAAAATAAACAAGAAGAGAGACTACAACAGTGACAAGAAAACCAGCACCAGTGGCAAGTGGAACAAGAAAGGAAACAAAAGAACGAGAAAAGAAACAGGAAAAAAGTCTCCAACAGTTGCGAGAAAGTCAGCAGCAATTACGGGAAAGTCAGCAACAGTAGCAAGAAGAACAAGGAGAGAGAGTACAACATCAGCATGAAGTACAAATGGAAAAGATTAGTAAATTTCAAAGTGAATTAAATGCATTAAAGGATGATTTATTGTATTTTACACAAGGAGGATACATTAACCATCGACTTAATCAGCCCCAGACAATGGCAAGCCCCTTCTAGACCCCACAGCCAAACCCTAATGCAGACATCTTCAGTCCTGTTAGAAGTCACATCCCAGATATGAATGTCAGTAATTGGAGTGATCCACTACGAAGGAAGACCACAGGAATTCGATGAGAAGGCACC
>NW_013665625.1:1628342-1632542 GCF_000517525.1 Limulus polyphemus
ATTATTCGTAATAACTGTTGTTGTAAATTGTACTATTGTATATATATATATTAAAACGTATTTGTGTGAAAAACGAAAACGGTATGTGTCAATCTTGTTGGCAAACAGCATAAATTAACTAAAATATCGGCTTCGGACTATTTCAAATTCGCAATACACAACAATAGAAAAAAAATGTTGTTACCCTCCTGAATGTGGGTTTCCAATCCTGCTCCACTAACACTAAAAATGAAGAATTCGAGACTCATATAAAAATCTTGAAAGAAAAATGTTTTTGGAAAAGTGAACAGGACAAGAAAACGTAATAGTGGCTAACGTCACAACTGTAATAGGTAATTTTTGAATTGCACCTTCTTCGAGATTGCTGCACTCAAACTGACTGTACAAATACAAGGTTCTCAGTTGGTACAGTTCAGAGCAAACTAGGCTTATGAATGAATAGGACAAGACAATTATCAAACTATTTTCTAGCAATAAAATTATGATTCTATGACAATGAAAACAAATTGCACAAAATCAGACTCTTAAAAACAAATATTGGTACAAATACTTATAATCAACCTATAACTAGCTTCAAACCAAGAAAATATTTGTCAAATTAGATAAACTCAACAACTGCAGCCTCAGTTGTTGCATTGGAATGCTTGTTTGTTTGTAGTTAAGCACAAAGCAACACACTGGGCTATCTGTGTTTTGCCCACCACCGGTATAGAAACCCGGTTTCTAGCAGTACAAATTCGCAGACATACCACTGTGCCACTGGAGTGCGAATTGGAATGCATGGTCTTAAATCAGCCAAGTTTAAATATGTTATATCTATACGCACTCACGTGCCAAAGATTTGCCAGTGAAGTCTGTAGTAGCTCTTGCTACAATATGAATTATAATGTATCTTTTGGACTTGATAATTAGTTTGGACATGTCTTTCTTTCCCAACAACATAATGACAATGGAGAAGCTAGGCCCATTAAGCAGCTTCATGAATACAGTTTTAATAGAATGATATATTGGAAATGAAAACGTTGTCAAAAGGCATCACCCAACTCTGAAAAGGATCCTGCTCTGGCCGATAATGACTAATAAAAAATATTTTCAGTAGCTTCTTTTGTTCAGCAGCAGCTAACCTAAGAACGTTTAAGGTTATGTAACGCCATTTCCTTTGAAGGACAAATGGGATTGCCTTATGAGCTCTCATCAATATATATATATATATATATATCAATAACGTATTAATGTTTTTGGGAAACCCCAATATGAACAATTGTTAGACAAATTGTGTAGGATTTTATAGAAGTACACCTAAAAACAAATCCCTGAAACTGCCCTTTGATAGCAATCTAAGAGTGCTTTCGTGGCCTCGTTGTGAACCGATTTTACTTGTGAAGGATTAATTAAGACTCGCTACAAAGAAACAGTTCTGAAGTGTTTGGGGTTTTTCAACATAATTTTGAACATTTGTCTCAGTAATCTCCCTTTTGTAGACATTAATTAAAGTGGATTCCTATTTTATCTGGATGCCACAGTGTGAAATATTATTCAGAATTTGACTTAATATAATAATGCCAGTGACACTAGAAATATACTTTTTTTGTTTCAAATGCAAGACGTACACGAGAGAGTGGTAACCTATGCTAGATATATGTTGAATATCTCTGAAATCAATTATTATATGATTAAACAAAGATATTTTACATTCCTAGGACTAATGACTACATATAAGACAAGAATTGTAACAACTACTATGAATTGTATGCTGTCTAAAACCAGGGAAAATGAAAGCTTTCAGTTATTTTTTAATACTATAACCTGAACAGAATAGAAACGCAAGAGTACTAATAAATAAATGAAAGCAGAGATGCCAAAAATACGAACCCTATTGGATGCAGTTTGAGAAATAGATAAAAGGACTGATGTAATATATTGAATATATATGCGCTCAAGAAGAAGCAAAAAAAAGAGGTATTTGAACAACTGCAAAAGAGAAGGACAGGAGAAACCAAAATGTGTAACACACTGTGGCCATCTTAAAGATGTGTTTCTACAGAGTAGATTTTAAAAGAGGAGTTACAGGATGATTCAAGCATTTCTTATAGAAAAATATAACAAGTCATGAAGTATGTATTAGCTAAAAGAGAAGCATAAATATGGGAGATTGGGTGAGATGGTGGAATTTTTTTCTGACATAGCAGCCATTACAAGTTTTGACTGAAATAGCCGATATTTAGACTTTAAGGGCACAAGACCCAAAAGCACAGTAAAGTATTTAGTTCATATAGATGTTATACAAATATTTGTGCCAGTGGGCTACCCAAGAGTTGACTGAAACCACAGAAAAATAAATCTGAAAGGAAAGACTCAAAAGTATAGAAGAAATATAAGTAGGAGGAGCATGCTGATGAAATGCCTCAGATAGCGGGAAGATATGAGAAATGGGAAGATGGTGGAGAACAAGACTGACAGACTACAAAGACATCGTGATTAACAAATCACTGCTGGAGAAGACAAGGGGAAGTCAGCAAGAAAGGAAACATGCAGCCCATAACAAAGAAAGCTAAAAAGTCAAGAAGTTATAAACAATTCAGAGGGAGAGAGTAGTCCTCAAAGGTTGACTTCTCTGACTTTCAAAATGTGTGATAGCTACCAGCCATGTAAAAATTCATAACAAGTAAACTGAGTAGAAAGAACCATGATAGTCTAATAATGTTGCATCTTTTGTTCTTGTAGTGATAGTGAATTAGTTGCATCCATCTCTTTATTAGTTTGTTGCTACCAGCTATGTAAAAATGTACGACAAGTAATTTGGGTAGAACTGGCCATAACCTCTCGTGATGTTGCATCTTTTTTTCTTGTAGTGAGCATGATGAATTAGGTAAATCCAGCTCTTTACTAGTTTGTTAAATAGTAGTTATGCATTGATATCCATCACGAGAAGCATAAAGCGAAATTAGAAAAAGTAATTTACTTAATAACATTGCTACAGCCTCACAAGACAAGCAATAAAGTCCAATCATTTCATGAGGTAAATATTAGGACATCATAGGGCATGTTCGTATACAATGTGAAACTGAAATTGACAAATAATATAAAGCAACTTAAATTGAAACTCTAGCTTAGGAAATCCCTTCAAAGTTAGTCGTCATCCTGATGAATAGCTTGAGCATTGTGCAGAGAAAAACAAAATTTGAGAAAAATTACAGAAACATTATTTTCTGTAAACTAATAATGCATTGCTCCAGAGTGTACGGAAATCCAAAATAAAATTTCAGTAAAATATTAATCAGACGGTAAAAGTGGTAAATAACTTTTCAAGATGTTTCTGAAGGTAAAAGAGTATTTGCAAGATTTCACCAAGAATCTATCAGACAAACTATTGCAATGTTATAATGAAAAGACAATTCAAAACCATGACAGCCAAAGACTGGAAATAGTTTGCATATTTTACTCTCAAAGGAATGATATGATAAAGTAGCTTCATCTCACAAATAATAATTTACAAAACTCTTAAACATCTGAATTGTATCATTTTCATCTATAACAATCAATATTAGCTGATTGCAAGGAACTTGCAATGTTGATCGTTGGAGCATGTCATTGAACGTTTAAGTGGAAATAACAACAAAACAAATGAGTCAATTAGAATCTTTTTGAATTTAAGAATGTCTAAGACATTCTGAGCTAAGACTAAGCATAAATTAAGCACCATTACAGACTCAGTATGCTTTTTTAACATATTGAATAAGTCTGGAAACTCGAGAGTTAGTGTACTAATTATTAACATTTTAGGTAAGAAGCTACCAAAATTTACTATTGTAACAACTGAGTTATGGATTTACCCAATAGATGGCAATAGCAAATACTCAACGAGGAAGAGGCACAATGACGAGAATTCTATGTTTACTTGATAGAAAGTAGCAGTTGCTTAAACAACAAGCTAAAGTTATCGTGGAGGACTATAATATAGCTATGAATGAGGATGAGATAATTTTGTATATCTTTCAAATATGTCTATGTTATGCGACACCTTATACAATAAAACAATTTTACCATCAATATAACATTTGGAGCATTTTCGATGACGAGGAACCCACTTTGAGACTAATAATGGCTGGAGACGGCTTGAATGGGTAATGAAGAAAAACTTTAATATAACAGCAAATGTACAACATGATGATAACAAAACCTTGTCGAAACGTTGTACAT
>NW_013665625.1:1632905-1645693 GCF_000517525.1 Limulus polyphemus
ATGTACAACGTTTCGACAAGGTTTTGTTATCATCATGTTGTACATTTGCTGTTATATTAAAGTTTTTCTTCATTACCCATTCAAGCCGTCTCCAGCCATTATTTGGGGCATTTCTTGTGCCATTGATATGGGTTAATGACATATAATGACATTTTTGCTGAAATGTAAGTTAATCATATAAATCGTAGCTAAAACAAAAACTAACTTTTAAATATTTAAAACCGATCCTGACTGAATGAATTTAATGTCACAGAAAAACTGAAATCCATAACGATTTAATTGTTTTGATTTTGTGATTATTACCCAGATTCTCAGCCATAATCTCAATAATATTTCACGATTCACGAAACAAGGTCAGCCTTAAGAAGCTTAAATTAGTCATAAGTTCATATAATAACTCAACAATCCAAAATAATCTTCATAAATGTAAAAAATAACTTTAAAAATATACTATGAATACTTTTTAACATTATAATCAGTAATATGGTTGAAACTAACAATAAAGAACAGTAGACTAAGTCATTGCTTACAAAATACATAAAAATACTTAGCTACTAACGTCCACACAGCTTATCAATACACGAAACCTGTATATACTCAAAATATCCAGGTATTAGGATGATATACGAGAATATTTGAAACATTATCTTTGGCTTTGATACCTAGGAATGAGCTAACTGGTAAGTTGGAATGACCTGGTTGGAAAAATTCCAGTGCTAACTATGCATTAAATTACTGAATATTATATGACCAAGAAACATTCACACCTCCACTATTCCAGAATACAAGATTCAAGCATTGTTCCTGTGGTAGTCGAAAGTTCAACTTTAGTGAATTGTTTCAGGCTATGTGTAACTTATTAGCCTAAATGTTATTGAATTAAGTTTTAATTACTTGAATTTTTATCCATAATATAACATTCTCGTTCAGTTAACTCTAGTTTCCAAATTTTAGGGAGGATAGGAATTTAATGTTATTTATGGTGTTAAACGTATTTTTTACACCAATGTTTCATAATGTTGTTTTGAATTCCATTCTGTTTGTTTGGGATTCACACAATGCACACAAGGGTAAGTTTGAATGTATGCAGTAGCCTTTATTCTTAAAATATAACATAATATGTATAATTGTATTCTATATTTTAGTTTCTTGAGAGTACACTCCCATATCCTTTACTTATATATATATCACTATCCCAAAATACCAGAAGCAATATCACAGTCTTTTTTAATTTTCAATATTCTTTTATCTTTCTTCACAACATAACGTATTATAGCTTTTAATGTGCCTTAATAAAGTATCGGGTTTATATAATGATAGAGGTAAACCACGCATTCAAAAAATATTAGCAATAACGTTTTTGAATGTAAAACACATTTTTATTTCCTTATTTTCGAGCTGAACTATTTAAAAACTTTCCTGCAATTCTCGACTAGAGTTATTTGATGATATACGAATGTCGTGGCTGCCATATTATATATTTCTCACGGAAAAATCTACACACTAGTTTTTCTTTCTTTTTTTACCTACAAGAAATTTTCTGTAATGTTTTGTTATGCACTTTTTTATGGTTAAGATTATTTTGAGTTTTTTGCTTCTAGAGATAGTAAAATATTTTTCCAAAGCTAACACATGTACTAATGTGTTCTAAAGGTGATGGCAAGTATATAGGTGAAGATGAGCATGGTTGACCCTCAAAATACATATATTTTTTGTAAAAAGTAAAAAGTAAATTTGACTGACTATAGAAGTGTTCTTGCCTAATTTGTCGAATAATGTGTAGGTTGACATTATTTCTTAAAACGGTTATATTAAAACTTTAAATATTGTCCTATGACTATTTTGGCTAACATTTAATTGAAATTTAATAAAACTACAGATCAATAGATGGTGAGGATGAAACACCGAGTATAATTGTAATCAGATGAGAAATGTTACGCGTGTTTTGTATAATTAGAAATGTTATAGGAATGAATTCTAGTCGTACATTCTGACCTAAAAGTGGGATATCTACATCATTCTGAATTTTTTTTTTATCTCCGCCCTTGTCTTCTTTACACAAATAGTCAGAGGCTGGTCAATAAAGTTCATGATTTACTTTTATTTTATGAATAAAGGTTATGTTATTCGCACACTTGTGTTCACTTGCCTTCTTCTTCTGTCTATTTTAATCTTATTTTGTGCAAGACACTTTCAGAACGTGAATTTTGCCATTACTTGATTGTTTTCTGTCAGCTATCACAATACTCGGATACCACGTATTATTTACCAAGTTGTATATTGGTACCGACCAGAAGTTTTGTTTATTGTTTAATTTATTTTGAAAGTGCTAAGAATCGATGCAGCACCCCATAAAATCAAGGACAAGAAGCGACGCAGTTTGAGATGGTCATGTTTTACTATATGGTGGAGTATACAAATAAACCAACAGCAGTGCCAACACCCGAGATTCAAAGAATATTGACCATCAGCTACACTACAGCATTGTTGCAAGACATTATAGCAAAGCCCCTTGGTTTCATATGTGACAACCGAGCTTTCCATGCTCACTTACCATTGTTGCACCAACAAGTTAACAAGAGTTGGATTCACAAAGGCACCAAGAGCAAGAGAAAAAGAGTCTTTGCTTCAATATTGGCTTATTTGGTCACTTGACTGTCCATATGTTGTTTTTGCAAGATAGGAATACCAGGCTAAGAGAACATTTGTGATAACTTAGAAACAGATTCAAGAAGGTAAACAAAGAGATATGACTTCAGCCAGTTTAAACTAATAGAGTCTGAGTGGAATTTGTTCACTATCCAAGGAAAGATCAACAGTCAGCTTCCATCTAATGTTATGGTAGTTGGTTTGAACAGTGGCCCCTCTGAGTGTAGGTGTTATACCAACACTGGTCTGTGACTACAGACATTCAGTTTTATATTTCCATCTATAATTATCACATCAGTGATAAAATAGGTAGAAATGACATATATAAGACGGATAGCTAGTCTTATAGACACTGTTATACCATATCCACGAATGAAAATCTATCTTTCATAGCACTTAATAGCTCTAGTCGAATAACGTTCTAACATATCTTAACATAGAGATATAAACTTAATGAATGGCCCAAGTAATTCGCTAACAATAATCACAGATATATATATATTACACATGTCTAAAAACAAACAACTTGCAGTCTTTCTTGGATTTCCAGGGATGATTCCAACATTGAAAATCGATCAGAAGTTCAAATACACGATAATAAAACATTTGAAGAGTATATGATGGTCTCCGATGGTGATTGTCAGAAAGAATGAAGCAACAATAAGGTTCTTAGCGGACTTTAGATGGGTAAATCCAGTAATATCCCTTTCTCTACCACATACAGATAAATATTTGGAAGCACTGGAAGGTGATTATCAATTAAATGCAGTAGACCTACCTTCTGTTTACTGGCAAGTTTACCTGAGTAATATATGCTTTAATGTATGCTTTAATCAAAGTACTGATGTTGGCTTATTCTAGTCAGGGATTTCCATTCATCCTGGATACTGATTCCAGTGACAGTAAATTTCGAGTGATTTTAGTACAGATATAGGATAGTACGTAGCATGCAATCACGTATACGAGTGGTATACTAACTGATCCTGGACGCTAATGCTGTA
Organism: Limulus polyphemus; assembly: GCF_000517525.1. Taxonomy (NCBI): domain Eukaryota; kingdom Metazoa; phylum Arthropoda; class Merostomata; order Xiphosura; family Limulidae; genus Limulus; species Limulus polyphemus. Next base: position 1,636,556 of record NW_013665625.1, read on the forward strand.
TGGCAGAAAAGAAACTGCTTGCAATTGTAGGATTTGTCAAATGTTTCCGTCACTCTTTATATAGAAGTGAGTTCAACATTCGAGTGAATCGTGCATCGATGATATGGCTAATGAACTTTAAAGATCAAATAAGGTACGATTACATGTTGTATAATAATATTTCAAGAGGAAAATGTGGTTACAAAATACTGACTGGGTCTATAGTACATGAATACGAATGAATTATCTTGCTATCCTATGAGAACATGTTTGTTTGTTGAATATTGAGATCCTAGACTATGTGCAGCATTTAAAGCCATTGCAGCAGCAGTGAAATGCTTTAATGAAACACAAGAGTCCTGACAATTCTATGTTTCAATAGACACCACAATGGTCAGTTAGGATCTTCGTGAGGAGCAACTGTAGGACCAAAAAATAACTTGGGCACTATGTGCCATGCATTAAAGATAAAGTATGATAGTCACAAACTAGCAATTGTAGTACTGATGCTCGTAATTCTGGTTTTTGTATAACCAGTTATAAGTACAGAATAGTGCTGGACTTTTTTTATGAACCATTTAGATGCAATAGCCAATTTATTATGCAACTAATGGTCAATGGAGCTCTCAGACAGGAGATATTTCCTACAGTATTTTACTAATGCATGGATAGAAGGCACAAAAGATTGTCACACACACTGTTTCAAACTGGCAAGAGAGTTTATTGTGTAAAAACCTTGAGCAGTGGCTTAGGCATCTTATCATTTGTGCTTAAATGAAAAAATCTCATCACATCAGGGAAACTGGTAGATATTTCAAGGTTTTTTCTATTGAGAGAGTAACCCTAAATGTAACTGGTTTCAGATGTGTTGGTTAAACAATTGATATCAAGCTTTTAAATATCTGGAGAGATTCATAGAGATGGAAGAGCTTACTTCAATAGCCAGTTTTCTGCTGAGATGTTCAAATTGTTGGGTATGATGAAAAAGCACACTTCACCATATCATTCTCAATCTGATGGTGCAAACTTTCAAGCTTACGCTTACTTAGTTTGTGAATAATAATGAAATGGTTGGGATGAGTGCCTGAGAAACAGTTGACTGGTTGTTCTATAAAGCTCATGGTGTTTGTATGAGAGATTGATCTTATATATAGACTTCTAACCACAATAGATGTGCTGTAGTTTCCACAGTAATATGTGAAATAACTGCATTCTGTGGCATTTTATGTACAATAATTTGAGCCTCAGCAAATGGGTAAAGTGGTCATGCATCTAAAATGTCTGTTGACTTGCTTTGGCTATGATATGTGCCTGCAATCCGTAAGCAACTCAGTTCTAGTTGGATTGGTCCATGTCTTGTCTGTTAATAGCTTTATGAGATGAGCTATGAGTTACGGTGGTCTTGTGGTGTGCATTAAGAAGTTTAAACTCTACATCACTAATGGTGCCTTCAGAACTGGCTACGCCAGGAATCATTGCTGAAAGATTAGGTTAACGGATTACAAGAGCACTATGTCATATTATCTAGACTCAGCTGATGAGTAGCAATTAGAATGGTCAGTTGATTGAGAAATTAGTGGCAGAAGGAAATGGCATTATTTGTTTTCCGAGATAACGCATTTTCAGGACGTCATGTGATAAGCATTCGATTATCACATAGTTAAGACAGTTGTTTGTTTGAAATATCAACAGCTAAAAGGGTGTTGTGACCCTTAACTTTCTAAGCTATTAGCAATATTTGTTATGTGATATTGGTCTTGAGATATTGCTAATCTAGTAAGTATTGTATTGTCTGCTCTGCAAAAATTCCACCTTAACTAAACTAGATATCTTGATCAATTATTGTCAGACATCTCATAACTAGAACATAATATATTATCAGATAAGGTCCTATGAAAATTGTTGGTTGTTCCGCACTACTGATGATGTCTGGGAAACTGACAGAAAAATATTCTGAAAGGACTTTCTAATTCTTACTTTCTGGGTATTCAAGTTAAGTTTTTGTGGTGAATATTTATGAACATATGCCTTTATAAGGTTTTCGCAACTTTGTGAGATTGTGTGTGATGGTGCAGGTCTGTAACTGTCTTCCTGAAGAATGGTACAGGAACTGTGCTCTAATAAAACACGAAAAATTGACATTGTCTATTTAAACCAGGTAAATGTGTGCCTACTAGGTTAGTCTACGTGCATAAGTATGTATATTGTAGTTCACGTCGCAAAATGTGATACGAATTATTATAGCAGAAAGGGCCATTTAGGTTTACTTATGTACACGATTTCTTTTATTTTCATAGCATTGTTTGAGTCAATAACTCTTTAGAACACATGGGGAGTGTTGTTGCTTAAGTAAATTGGTATCGATACTTGTTTAGCTGCCAAATAGTGATGTAACATACTGCTGGTACACAGTTAATATGTGATATTGAACTACATGTGCGCACGCGTGTATAAATACATAGGTGTTTTTGTTACATATTTGTGATATAAATATATATATGAATTGTCTAAATATAAAAATGTATGATATAAGTACACACACACACATACGTATATATACATATATATATGTATGTATATACGCGTGCTAATTTTCACTAACAAAGCCTAAAAGTGTCTTAGAAGCTACATCAAAGCTGGGGGAAGATATTTTTTTGATATTGGCGAAGGAATATCTTGTAGTTAATACATTTGGGATATTTGTATATTATGTGACTTAATCTTCATAAAGTGAAATCACGATTACTTGTTCATTCAGAATGGTAGAAAACGTAGTGTACTGTTGTTTTTGAATGGTTTTGATTTAGACATTCATGATTTTTTTAACCATATACTACTTATAGAACTGGCTTATCACAGAGTGAGTTGACTTAAGAGTTTTCAATCTTAATTTTTGATATATAAAGCCACAATTCTTTACCATTGGTGATTATCTTGTTTCTGAACTGTAACCAGTAATAAAAGCCTGATGGCAATACTGCACTGCAGAAATGAAAGATGGATTGTTATTGGCCGAGCTGAAGGCTTTCAGCAAAGTACCAATGATAAGAAAGAAACACCTCGATCTATAGGCTGCTGAAGCTGCGGAAGAAGGCCACCGCAGCAAATTAGGAAAATAGCATTCAAAATAGCCACCACATGGAGATTGGACATGTCAGAGCCAGTGCATAGGTCTTCATTATCAATTACAGGACCGTGAACTTGTGCATTAGTAACACAATTATTGGAAATTGCGATCTTTTATTTAACTTTTTCATTTAGCCTGCTTACATTTAATTTAAAGTTTGGGTCTAGAAAGACCTTGAGATTAGAAACTACATTGTAGCAGCTGAACGAAATGCTAATTTCAAGAATAAGAATAGAAAGTATGCTTATTTAAATATATTCAGGTAATTTTTCTTAATTTCCATGCTGCATATAATTAATTCCATCAATATAAACTGGATGTGGGAAGATTGTAATCATGCACCAATTTACTTGCTTAGATGAAGGTCACAGCATAATGGTTGTTCCATAGGCTTGTATTTGCTAGGCACCGTTTCTGCGTTGTTTTCTCATAGAGTGAAGTCATACTAATTCTAAGAGCTGGTTCAGAGACTTGTAAAAGTTAATATCAGTTGGGGGTTTGTCTTCTTTGAATATGATTATTTTGAAGGATCGTTGACATATGTATTCTATGGGGTACTGCACTAATACTTTCATCTGACTTTAAAGTAAGGTATTGATACGATTTTGAATCTCTGTTGATCTCTGTTCTTGTCCTGTGTGGACTGTTTTGAATTCTCCTCTCTACCTCAACAGCCAGTTAGTTTTATACCGAAGTCAGAGGCTAGCCAGAGGAGTTCAAGCTTACATTCGTTGTAAGAATAGCTTATTTTATTTGTACACTTTGTGTTTATTTATTTTCTTCTGCTGTCGATATTCATTAAATTTTCAGCAGAACATTTCTGTAATCCATATTCTGTGGATACGTGATTTATATATGTTTATATGTTTATATATGTTAGACATCATTGTACATGAATACCATATGCGTATGAATTATATTAAACTGATGAGGAATCGAGTTATCAGAACAGCTAGTCAGAAATTCGTTAACTTTGTGGATTGACTCCAAAGTGATATCAGTACACTTGATTGACAAATAGAAACGAATTTTAAAGGTTTTCATCTGTTATTTTCTTTATTGAGCAGATATATTATTGGAAGTTAATTTTCTACATATATGCATTTATTAATTTGTTTCCTTTAGGTAACATCTGGGGAATTGTTACCAGAGGGGGGAGAGAGTTCCCAAGGTAAGCCCTTGCAATGTGAGAGCAGCTTTGGTCCATAAAACCGAAGACAAGTTTTCAAACTTAAACATGACTTCTCAGAGATATGTACCGCGTGTTCACTTCTCTTAAAAACCCAGCCTGATGTCAGTTTTTTTCTAAAAAAATTTGTGTGACTGAAGTATTATATACAAGTTTAATACAGGAGTAGTTGACCTACTATAAAGCTTATAACTCTTCTTTATTTCATAAAACTTATAACTGACTTCCTAACACGTTTCTTCGGTTCTTAATTCCTTAATGGGTTTTGAAAAAGTAGCATATCATTGGATTACCCAATACTTGGCTTAAATATGTCTTCAAGAGTTTTGATCTTTCCCCTTAAGATGGTGGTCTTCCTCTTAATTATGGAATCCTGTTCTTGCACAGTAAGTTGATGACACTTGTTAATTCTTATGCATTTATGACATAATAAACCACTCTTGTGAAACCATAGAGCAATATCGGATATAACTGTAGAAGAATTAGCCATCAGACTCTGACCTATAAATAAACCAGTGTATCTGTGTTATAAAGTTTTCATGATTCATATTTGTCATCGATATGTATACAAAATATCGTCATTCCACATTAACCCTATCCGGACCAGAGAACATCTTTCAGGTGTCAAGTGTATATCCCTATGTGAGATAGCGATTTATACTTTTATTTTGTTATGATTTTGTTTACCATTCATTTATTATTCTTTCTATCATTTAGTTCAACTATGAATTCTTAGTTACAGTAAAATACTGACTCACCTTCTATCTAGAGCAAGTTGATTTTCAGTATGTATGTATTATGAAACGTACACAAGCTTCCCCTAGTGGTGACGTACAGATATTAATGTTGTGAAAGAATATTAGATTTATGATTTCATTTAATTACAAGAGATGTAAACTCGTGATTTAACCACTAAATAAAAAGCCTTCTTTTATCTTGAAAACGAGCTAGTTCACGAGATACAGTTAAAAAAGAATTATTGCTCGATGTTGTTCTTGATCTTTAGAAGTGGTTTAATTTTGAAACACTGTGTTATTTTCTAGTGAATTAGGTTTTTTATTTTTCTGGTTCTTTTTCCTAATTTCTTAGATAGTTATTGAAATTACTCACATTGATATTTATGTTGTATTGTTTATTAACATTTGTACCTAGTCCTGTCCAGACACGGGGTCATATCAACAACTACTGATAAAGGTCAACTTTGAAAAAAGTTAAAAGTAAAGTTTAAATACTATTGAATAATGCAGATTATAAAGTGAATAAAGTGGTATTAAAACTAATTTCTGGTTTCATGAAAAAGTGATTAGATGTACCTTTTGCAGAGAACAACAGTGGACTCTACTGGAAAGATTAGAAGACTTATGATTTGTTTAATGTCTCTTTAGATATTCTTTTAGTTCCTGTAAATGTTCTCGCAATAAATCACATTTGTTTCAAAGCTATGTTAATTTATTCTGTAACAAGATAAGTCTATTTAGGCTTAAAGAGCATGGTAAGGAAAGACTAAATGTTCTGATAACTTAAATCCTTATCTATTGAATATTATTGTTAAGTTAGCAGTACTGAAACAACGTAAATGAATAAAAAAGTTCATATAATTTATTGAAAAGAAAATACATTTATTAGATACAAAGTGATCTGTACCAAGAATATTGTTAGCAAAAATATTATTACCTATTCTGACTTTAAGTCATTTCGAAAGATGAACTCCTTGATTACGAATACACTTTACTCAGTTTCTGCTGTGTTTTTATTTAAGTGGTGAATACTGTAATCAGCAAAATAACGTAACAAAAGAAATATCAATGAAGTTGAAACTGATTCAGTGATTATATCAAATGGAAGTATCATACAAGAATAGAAAACAATTGAAATTATATGATGAAAGGAAGTATTATTTATTTTGTTTCTTCAAAACATTACATCTCAGCAAAACTTTGGAAATTTCATGACATTAACAGAAAGTAAACTAAATTTAATTGTATTATTTTTAAACCAAAGCTAGCATTTACACACCAATGTACTAAGTTAACTCTTATAAACGTGATAGGGTTTATTATCCTAGTTCTCTTCACGGGGTTAATACTTATTCTCCACGATATATAGATCAGAAATTTTATTGAAACAATGTATGACCTCAAAAGTAATACAATTTATATCTTTTGCAGGTTCTCTGTATCCTACGCACACCACTTTACTATTTGAGAAGTAGTAGTCTGAAACTCACGATTATTTGCTAACCCTTGACATTCCACTAGTAGCAGAAATTGTTCCATTACGGCTTTGTCTGATAAATGACCCAGAATCCAATTCTGCTGCTTAGAACACATACTTTATATTTATAATGTTTTTGCCAGTTCCAATTGACAGACATTATCTGCAGATCATTTTTGTCCAACTTTTGAAAAATGTTTTACAGATCATTTTAGAAGTTCCTTATTTTTAGACTCACCAGTAATTTTAACACACACAATCTTATGATGGCATTTGTTGAAGTGCTTCAATGTATTGATGCTTTTCTATAAGTGGACAGTTTAGAATTCAAAGTGTTCACTTCAAAGCTTCCATAGACAGCAATCATACTCATATGAACATGTTAATGTTCACACAACACTAAAAGGAAGACGCCCCTCCCCAATGGTATATCGGTATGTCTGTGGACTCGATATAAACCGGGTTTCGATACACGTGGTGGGCAGAGCACAGATAGCCCATTATGTAGCTTCGTGCTTAAACTACAAACAAACAAATAAATTATTGTTAAGACAGATATTGAGAAACTGGCCTCATGGAAACCCACAATAAGTGAGATTATTAAATGGAACATTTGGAATTATGATATAAATGAAGCACTCAGACAATCCACATGAAAACATTTACTAAGGTGGTTTTATAAACTATTATCATTTAAATTTATCTTTTTTTGTATGGCTCGAATCAGACTCAGCTCATCTTGCTTTCGGATTATAACTGCGCTCTATTAACAATAATAATTACTAGTTGATCATAGGCCAGATGTGGCCTAGAGGTTAGAATGCTTGACTGTAGATTGAAGTTTTATATGTGTTGCCACTAAATACGTTCCATATTTTCAGCTATGGCCATGCTGTAAAAATTTCAGTTAATCCCATTATTTGGTTTTAAAAGTCTGACAATGCTCTTATGGGGGGAGTGCTGCTGGTTGGCCTCCCTCACTCAGACCAGTAGTTAGAAATTAAGGAAGATTTTACTTGAATCCTAGTAGTCCCTCACTTGGCCATTTAGCCCATGTATGCATTAGGTGCTTTCAGATAGAAAACTGTAATTCCTTGGACAACAGGTATTATTCCTGTCAAACCAGAAAAAAAATTACTATACTTATGAACAAAAAATGCCTTTTTTTGAAGTAAATAGCTCTAATATGTTTACCTGTGTGACATCATCAAAGCTTTTGTTTCTAGTACTGCTCATTTACTGGACCATCACACTTTGATCATAACATTGGAAAGCAAATACCCTTCTGGAGAAAGCTTCTGCAAGACCTGTCAAAAATCACATCAATGATGCTCATCTTCAGTGTTACATGCAACTCATCCCAATATTAACAACTTTAGTCCTACAACTCTTGACCCTCCTATCTTTCGACTCATTCTTTATTTAAAATTATTTCAATGGCACTTATAAAATCAAACTTAGATTATTAAGCTCATGAAACAATATCAAATTTTAAGTCATATTTATTTTTATATCAAACATTCAAGATATTTTTAAGAGAATTGGAATTTTTATTTCTATTTTCTATTTCTTTGTATTATTTTATCTCAACTAGTATACTCGTTGTCATACAATAGTGATATTTGTTACTTATTGAGTTATTCCGAAGTGGAATTATTTTATATTTCTACCCGATTATGGAACTTATTACTTCATTACAAAAACTCTATTTCTGCCAACATAGTTGTGTCAGTAACATGTTTAAAGGCAATTTCCGCTTTTTTTTTCCAACTTTCCTCATTGTCCTTTTGAACTGTTTATCCGAAGTCAATTTCCTAATCCGATGCTGGGAATTGCCCACATAATTACTTAAAACAGTCACCGTCTTTATCTAAGGCCTTTACAAACTGTTTCATCAAGCCCAGGTTTATGTGAAGGCAATAGGACTTTCTTTGTGTCATCCAAACTTTCACGTTCAATGTTTTTCGACCCTGGTATCTGGCTGAGTCTTTGTGGCCATTGTTTCTTTATCCAGTGCTGATTTCGTGCTCTGCTGTCCATTTACACAAAAAACATGGAAACTTTGCATAACTGGATTGTTGAACCAACAACATACAAAGAACTTTTAGGTCTCCATAAAGTACCCAACCATGTTCTTTGTATTTGACTTTATTAAGAAGTTCGAGATTTTTGTACGTTCCCTTCAAGTGAACCGAATGAGCAATAGGATGCATATATGTTACCATATATGTGAAGGAGAACACCTTTTAGTCTTTTTTTGGAGAAATCAATGAACAATCGCCACTCACTTGGTTCATAGACTGCAGCTCCTAGCATCGGTGTTAATTCAATAAACCATTGAATCTTTTTGCCGAAAGTACGGTATAAGCTCTTTCTGTACCAATAAAATGATGTCCCTGGAGAAAGTAAGTTCTGAGCCCGAAGTCTGGACCCCCAAATCTCTGAAGAATCCTTTGGAAGGCCCAAATCATTAAGTTCACCTTGTGTGCAAAGTTGTGGTTCACCAGACGTTTCAGGTTGAAAACGATCCCAATCATCGTTTTTATTGACATCAGATGAAACTGTATCAAGAGTCTCCATTGGAGTAGGTACAGGTACATCAGGTCCATGAGCAACAGGTCTTATGCAG
>NW_013665625.1:1646750-1656463 GCF_000517525.1 Limulus polyphemus
ATAAGAAATTTCTTATTTATTTCGCGTGTTATAGCCTTGCACGTTACAAGAGCAAAAATAGCATCGACCAGTAAATAATATTGAAAAGAAAACAATAATGTCAAAGTTCACGCACAAACAAATACTATCCAGGAATGACACGTCATGCGGCTTATTAACTGTTTATATACTAGCGGTGTTTCTCGTGGGTTCTAGAACGATCGATAAGACTCTCACGTCGCGATTGGTCTAGATAAATTTATTGCCAGTGGTTGTCAACATTTTATGCCCAACAAAATGTGACCCGATTTCAATGAAAATGATTCACTTATGTAAAAGTACATATGACGCTTTGTGAAAAATCTGTACGTGATGGAGAAAAATTGATATTATTTTCGGATTCAGCGTACAGTAATTACTGTAGAACATGTAACAATTTCAGGACAATAAAACCATCGCAGTCCTGTGTTATTACTTGTTTGTATATGAGTGAACATAGGCTTGTTTTGAAATAAAAGATTCAATTGCACTGGAAAAATTAAACAAAAAAAAGGTCTCTAAATTAACTTGTGTAAAACTGTGATTCTAAATGTTACTGGCGCGAAACTTTCTTAAACTTAAGACCTACACGAAACAAAGTAAGACCTGTAAATCGTACTATATGGTTATAGTTTTTTTTTCTGTACTTTAGTGATAATTGTTAACCAAAGTTTGACGTGATGTTAATCAAACAATCTGGTTAATTAATTTGCAAGATGATGCTTTAATTAGGATTTCAAACCCAAATCTTCCAAAAGTCGTGAATGGGTCTTTGTGGTTTAACTGTTACACAAAATCAAAAGAAACAGGAAGGTTTTTTTCATCAACATCTCTAACCAGGATTATACTACAATTATGTAAAATTCACAAAGTTTTCTTTATCGTTACACACAAATTTACACAATCGACTATCTATGTTGTGCCTATCACTGGCATTGAAGCCCGGTTTTTAACGTTATAAGCTTTCGTATTTACCGCTGAGCCACTGGAAAGGGCAATTAACAAAGTCCCCTGAGGTTTCCCATTCTACAATATGTTAGCTATGTCAACATCAATAATGGCATGTTTAAGTTGACTAGTCTAAGTACTGTTTTATTGTTTGTTTCGGATATTCGCATTAAACGTAATTTGATCTGATATTCTAAAGGGAAGTCAGCGAGTCTGTTTGTTTGTTTTGAATTTCGCGCAAAGCTACACGAGGGCTATCTGCGCTAGCCGTCCCTAATTTAGCAGTGTAAGACTAGAGGGAAGGCAGCTAGTCATCACCACCCACCGCCAACTCTTAGGCTACTCTTTTACCAACGACTAGTGGAATTGACCGTCACATCATAACATCCCCACGGCTGAAAGGGCGAGCATGTTTGGTGGGACGGGGATTCGAACCCGCGACCCTCAGATTGCGAGTCGAGCGCCCTAACCACCTGGCCATACCGGGCCCGGCAGCGAGTCAACAGCACCTATCACCAACTTTTCGGCTACTCTCATGGAATAGTGAGATTTGACCTTCACTCTTAAAATACACTCATAGTTTGATCAATAAGCACAATTAAATGCTTAGAAAAATCAAAAGCATTGATTCGATGAATTCGTTTCCTTTTAACTCCAAGACTTTTCTTCGACATAATGACGATTCATATTGTACTGGATAATGACTGTGTTTTAAAAATGTACACAAATGTGAGATTAGAGTTAAAGTAATTAAGGAGAATTAATAAAATGAATATCATGTTTCTTCCTCTCTTTGTCTTTTAACTTTCTTAGGGTTCAGTCATGTATAATCGTAGAACAAGAAATTGTTTTGGAATAAGTTTTAAAATAGCAGTGAAAACATTTCATACAATGTTACGCATTTAAAACAAGACTTCATTATCTCATAAATTGGAGCTCTTAGTAAGTTTCATATTTTTGTTACACATTACCTGATGCTGTTAATAAACACCATAAACCTTGATATTAGTCGTATTCCGGGACTTGTTAATTCAAAATTTTCCTTAAATAGCAGGATTTTTTGTTTATTGATATATTTGTGAATTTCAATAGTAAAAAAATAGAGCGATGAATACTTTACAATATATTAAATACATTAAAAGATCTGAATGCATAGTTCTTAATGTTGGTCTCTATCACTTTTCTCAAACTGAATGCCTCATTACGTTTTGAAAACTTTAGAATGTCCATCTTTATCTCTTCCATTCATTGTGAAGCCATTTCTTAGTTTAATGTTCCCATTCTTATCGCAATCATGCAGTACCCAAGTTGGCTGGGTAACATTTTCTTTTGAAGCTAAAACTTTGGTGTTGATAAGCGCGCTTCTTTCAACCATATCCTTTAAGCCATTAATCTTTTGAAGTTTCTTGTAAGCAAATTTTGCAACCATGCCCATGAACACGATTGAAATTAAATACATGGTGATAGCTCCTATCTGCATCCATATGAAAGAACGAGGGTGGGTACAAATGCTAATTAACAAGTGAGTCCCCACATAAAGTCTCATATAAAAGAAAATGGCCACAAAAGTATAGTCCACAGCATCCATTTCCCATGTTCCTTTCCATCCACTTTCAAGCATGAACCATCTTAACTGCAACACAGGATTCGACACTTCGCCTCCACCAATAGCTGCCACTATCTCGCATCCGGAGTGACCCATATATATACACAAAAATAAGGTCACAATGCTGATAATGTGGTGTAGTAACATAACAGGACCTGTATCAAAATAAATGAAGTTAAATGTTTAAACATACCCAATTTTTAAAAGTGGTTACATAAAAAAAATAAAAAATAAACTTTGGTGAATCAATTTTACAAAATATAGAATCAATTATTATAATAGCTTATCCTTTCCGTGAAAAAATTTTCTTAATATACATCTAAGGTCAGAGCTTTTTCTTTCAAATTACAATTCACTCTACGGACTTCCCAACAAAATACCTTATAGTATTGGTAAGAAACATATTATACAAGTGATGCAATGTTTTATATGAAACATACCTCTTGTTCTACTTAGCAACTAAACTATCTTCTTATTGGTTTTTAAAGACACAATGTGGATCACATTGATTGGCTGGAAGTGGCAAAGTTTATGTTTGTTGTGAATTTTTATCCCAATGTTTGGTATTATTATCTCTAGTTTCATGTAAAATCTGTGGTAAAGTGCTTAAAATGGTTATATCTATCCTCCAAAGTAACGACTGTTGCTTAAGTGTCTTAAAAGGGATGCACCTTTTGTTCAGGAGTGTATTAAAATGCTTTGCAACTACTGTATATAAGGAAAGGTAAACTCTGAGCTCAATTTCTTCTGTCAATTAAAAGGAAGAACAACAAAGATTCTTAAATAAATTTGTTCTGCTTTTCTGTATAAATACACTGCCTAGACATCCGATCTAAACTATTTATGAGGCTTTGAAAATAGAGATTTAATACACTTGGGTTACAATACCTCTGAATAGTTGTATACTTACTTAAAAAAAAAACATTCATGTATAAAAGGTTAAGCGATCAAATATTCAATTTCAGAAATTTCCTTTGTTTGGTTTTCTCTTTCTCGTTAAGATTAAGAATCATTCCTAAATTTGTTTTCTAAAATAATTAATAAACTTCAAAACATATTAACGAGGATGATAAAGTAATTTTCATCATCATATTACTTTTGTAATCTTCTAATCCATGTATTTGTTTAGCACACATTGTGGAAAATAAAGAAATATTATAACATGCAATAAAATTGCGAATAACTTTATGAGTAATCCTTACTTTGATGTGCACAAATTCTAAATGAGACGATAAATACTAATGGAAACAGCTCAAGTTTCATTATCAAAACAATAAAGCTGCGACCATGAAAGTCATCTACTTTCTAAACCAGTTTGAAAGTTTAAGTCAACTCAATCAATTCTTCATCACTTGTAAGAGAAATATGTGTAATTAAGATTCATTCTTTGAATTTAAACTGAGTATGTTATCATTTAGGATTCTTTCACCTTTTTTTCTTTAGTGTGTGATTCATATCTCATTATTTTCGTATTATTATATTTTATTGTACGGTCTTCTTTGTATTGATGCACTACTACATGCAGATCGGTATTATAGTCTATTTTGTCCATGAATTGTTTTTGATTGTCTATTTGTTTCTCCAGTATATTGGTGTCCACATTTACAAGGATGTTCTAAATTGTGTTGTTACTTTCTATTTGGTTTTTAGTGGTTTGATGTGTACTAACTGTAATGATATTGTGTTGCGACTTTTGAACATTGTTTTGATTTCATGCTGTTTACATATTATCTGTATGTAATCACACAGACTATTGACATGGTTACGTGTCTTCAATTTTTTTCCTGCTTATTCTTAGTGTTTATTTATTTTCTTTTTTTTTCATATTTTAGGGTATCCATTGTCAAGGAGAGTTGTGAAATATGTCTCTTCCTTATACTTAGCATCTTCATATTACAAATCTTGTTCATTCTGGAAACTAGGCAGTCTACATGGTGATTTGAATTTTAATTGGGGTATTTACCAGTATCTGTGAGTTTCCTGCAAAAGCCTGTGGTATATGAGTTATGAGTGTTGATACCCACCAACTCTAGAAATGGAAGTGTGTTATCTTCTTCTATTTCCTTTGTGAATTATATCGTTGGATGTTATCTATTCAGGTGGTTTATACATTTTGGTCATCTTCAACTAGTTTCGAACTTGACGGTGTATTTCTCTTTATCCATTATTAGAAAGTATTGTCTTTCTTTACGAACTAGATGGCGTTATATTTTTTCTGTTTGCATTTCATGGCTTTAAAGTGCTAACTTTATTTTGATTGCGAATTCTCTCTCTTTTTTTTTCTTCTTCTTCTGGTCTGCTGTAAGTTGTGTCTTTGGTTGTAGATGTATCCAGGATTTGTATTTTGATATTTTAGGGTGAAGTTTGGTCGTTCACGTAGTACACTTTTTTCGCGTTCTGTTTATGATCGTTTACTTAAATATATTACCGCGCGTTTCGTTGTGTCTGCAGGTTAGAGGGCTCCTTGTTTTGAGAATCTTTGAGACAATTTAGTTTATTTGATGATTGTGTGTATCTTGAAAGAGGCTATGCTGTTTGTTGTATTATCCATCTTCTGTTATATATTTTTAATATTAATCTGTGTCTTGTTTTATTTATATTATGATATTTGATTCTCTCTTTGAAGAGGTTGAGTTAGTCTTTGATATCTTGGGATATTGGCAGGTAATTTGACCTTAAGAGTTTTAGAATTTACGTTATGGTGTTTACATTTATGGAGGACGGTGAGATGGCTATCGGCTATCTATTTCAGTTAACTTATGGTTAAATATTTCTATAGAATAATCTTAGGCTGTTATCCAATTTTGCCCCCCCCCCCTCAGTGGCACAGCGGCATGTCTGCAGACTTCAAACTCTTGAAACCGGGTTTCGATACCTGTGGTGGGCAGAGCACAGGTAGCTCTTTGTATAGATTTGTGCTTAACTACAAACAAATAAACCAATTTTGAGACAACAAATATTTCTTGAACGGATTAAGTTACTGAAATAAACAGGAATCAATAACTTTAGAAATTTGAAAGTAATCGTAATTTATTGGATGGTATTGATGAACGATCTTGAGCTTTGAAATAGGGAATGGTACTTCTTTGATGCTCTTTACTAGGTATAGTTTTGTAAATACTAAATAGACATTCACGATCCCTGGTAAGAACACATGGATGAGTGTTCTATGTGATGGTCCTTGTTCTGTACTACTGCTCAGCGGAACACGTTTTCACTCTATGAGGTTTTTACTCAATATAGTGAGATCATTGTTGTCTCTATGTGTTTTACAAAGTTCATCAACTGTACGTGGACAATGATTTCAAGGGGCCTGTTTGAGGGACTTAGAGTTACAGAATTCCACCTGAGATATCTGCGTATAATATACCACGAACTATCGTTTACACTTGCATCTTGTGGAGTAACCGGCACATTGTCTTGGACGTGTGGCTGGATGCTTTCTTTCAGTGGTGCCGTATGTTATTCACATCCAACCCATATAAAAAATGGTACTTCCCCGTGGTATAGTAGTGTTACAGCATGTAGCATAATAATATATAATGAGTGCACTTTGACATATTTCTCGACTTTTCATGTGTTTTTAATTTACCAGTATAGATTTAACCTACAACCACGATAAATCCCTTTAAAAATTTTCACTAATTTGCTCTATACATTTGGGAAATGTTGTATCACAGACAGGGTGATAGTAATTTTCTGAGCATATGCTTACCTGCACTTGTCCCATGCCAGATACCACTAATACAGCTTTAAACAGTTTACCTTCCGTTTGCTTATATGATTTGATATAAGCTTGCGAACACGGCTTTTGTGTCACTTTTGAAACCCAAATCTTTTTTTATAGCTACAAAAGGTTTAACTTTCTTTAATTCCATCAGTGTGCGACTGGTAATATTCATGGAGTAGCCTGATTTTCTCTGCATGAATAACGCTTTTCCGTGCCTTACTGATACGGTTTAGCACTAAATACAACGTTTTCCTAAAAATGTTAAAATAACATTATGTTTGTATCTTTTCTATGATACCGTCTAAACATAAGTGAACGACTGTTGTATATCTAACATCGAGCAGCACTGATTCAAATATCCCTCTTTGTCAGAACAATACTTCTTGGATATTTGTTTGTAAGTTTGTGGAATTTCGCGCAAAGCTACTCGAGGGCTACCTGCGCTTACCATTCTTCATTTTGAAGTGTTAGACTAGAAGGAAGGCGGCTAGTCAACACTACCAACGTTTGGGTTACTCTTTTGTCAATGAATAGTGGGATTGACCGTCACTTTGTAATGCCCCCACGGCTAAAAGGGTGAATAAGTTCGATGACGGAATTCGAACCCGTGTCGCGCAGATTGCGAGTCAAGTGCCCTAATTACCAGGTCATCTTGGCTACTTATTATTCTCTTTGTTACCTAATGTGTTAACTTTCTGATTTGATACAACATTTATCTTGAGTACTTTTTAAGGTCACCATTACTATCGTGATACAGTTTGATTATGGTAGTGAAACTAAGTCGTCAAAAGCTGCTCTTTCAAGTGATTATATGCTATTTTCATTTCAGTTTCTTCCATTCTCACACATTCATATATATATACACATATAATGAAGATTACTTTGCAACTTTAGCTTGGTATATTGACTTAGAACTAATCTAAATCTCTTAAGCTGGCCACACTTTGTCAAATAGCATTGAGAATACAGCTAAAATATCGCTAATATCGTGGGTACACAACTGATGAATCAATGCAACTTAATCATTACTAGTTTTAATTTTCTAAAATTATCCACTTCTGGTTACAATGTTATATTTAATTAGCTATATTAATTATTGAGTTAATTGTTAATTCTGACTTTTGTATGTAACGTCTTTGTTTGTTCTTGGACATTCGCGCAACAAGAGAAGGCAGCGAGTTAACAACACCCACCGCCATCCACCTCTAAGGCTACTCTAACTGAATAGTGGAACTTGACCGTCACTCTCATAATGTACTACATTTTATCATTTCCAAATTTATCGGACTGAGAATCCGAGGATCCATGGATCACGACCTTCTGCCGCAAAAACGCACATAACAGCAGCGATCAAATCCCATTCGGCCAGACAAGAGTGTGGACGGATTTACACATATAGTCTTTTGTATAGCTTTTCGCGAAAATTCTGCAATAAATAAACAATTTAAGTGAACCCAATAATATCACTACAGCTTGGTCTTTAAATTGGAGCGAGTTCTTTGTTTCTATTGTATGATGGTCTGGTCTTCTAAATTCATGATTAATTTATTTAATCCTTTGGTGTTTTTTTTGCCCTCCAGTGGCATAGCGGTATGTCTGCGGACTTAAAACGCTAGAATCCGGGTTTCAATACTCGTGGTGGGCAGAGCACAGATAGCCCATTGTGTAATTTTAATTGCCTCGAAATATTTTTCTTGTTTCATAAGTAAACTTCTATTGATTGATATGAAATCTCTATGGCAGTTCTTTTACATAATACATTTATTCCATGGCACTACTTTGGCGTAATTCATTTATTCGTCCTACGTTTTTAGATCTATTGGAGATGTCTTCATATTCAATAAGCAGGTCATGAAGAACCTTGCATGACTTCTTGTCAAGACCTTCACAATTTTTGTCATACGACTACTGCATGCATGAAGACAAATTATTTATCTGACAAAAATGACTGAAATCAGGTGAACAGAAAGAATTTGCCTTTTTGTGATTTGTTCTTTTTATTTCCATTTAAGCTTTTCACTGGATAGTTTATCATGTTTTCAACTATTTTAAGTGTTCTGTTCTACACACATATTGCTTTTCTAAGTATCAATGCTTCACTTACAGTTTTCAAGTATAGAACTGGCACACAGTCGTTGGTATTTCTTATTCACATAACAACTGTGAGGATAATCTCTCCATACTCAGCTAAATTTCTTCATGAAGTCTGTTGGTGCACTTTCTTATATCTATAACCCACACACACCATGATGCACAAAAGAACTCCCAGTGATAACATCGACGCTCAGTTTTCCTTGCTAAAGCCTTACCACGACTTGTATTTCTCACCAGTCCCATTTTTAGCTTTATTTATGAAGAAAGTTCTAATCCACGGGGATATGTTTGACGGAGCTATGAAGGAACTGGACATATAGCGAGGATTTGAAGTTCGTAAACTTCGAGTTATGTCCTTTTTCACTGCATCTTACTGATACTGCATTTCATTCTATAGAAAGGTAAGAGTAAAACAAAATTTTGTTGGTCCGATTACTCTAGGACCAAGCGCAAGGCGGTGTAGTTAGTGTGCTTGATGTGGATCTGAGAGTCCGTGGTATTTGTCCCGTTACCACTAATTTTTTGGAGCCATGGAAACGCGGCAAGAGTGACGGTCAAATCACACTATTCGGTCAGAAAAGAGTAGCTCAACAGTTGACATGGGTGGTTTTAACCAGCTTCCATCCCTCTAGTCTATACTTCAAAATGAGATCAGGTTAGATGTTATTCATGATCCTATTTGGAACTACTTTGCTGTTGATATTTAATGAAGGTAGTTGCTCACTTGTCCCTTGTATAATGTTTTCGTTCCGCACACTGCGTATATACGCCGATGTATTATGTACTGGTGATCGACTGATTGCTCCACAAGTAAACAGGTCCATTTACGAAGGTCAGTTTTCCAAGACCTGAAAACACAATAGTCCCTTTTAGGAAGAGGCCAAAGGGACGAACGCACGTAATGAAACACTTCAGATTGCTTGTCTAATCTACAGACAACTCGAGACTTCAGCAACCGGTTGTCCCATACGTTTCTTTCTCTTAAAATTCTGTTGAGTACCTCGACAGGTGGCGCTTCAACGTCGACAGTGATCCTCCATAATCTTAAAGGGTGAAGGTCATCAGCTTTCTTATAAGATATTTCCACGTTTTCAGTATTCTGTACAGCTATCCACCACTTTGCTTTGTCCTTTGAATTTCGTTGGAATTCTTGAATACACTCATCTACAATAGATTTCCAGTTGGAATATCCATTATCAGTAAAACAGTGTAGCTCCTCTAGCGTTGATGGACTCCATTCAGTTAAAACTGACCGCCTAAGAAGCTCTTCTGAAACCGAGAAAAGATGTCTATAGTTCATTATCATGCAAGTTAAAC
>NW_013665625.1:1656896-1670354 GCF_000517525.1 Limulus polyphemus
AAACAAACAAACAAACTTTCACACAGATGTACACTGTGTTGAGAAGTATATTGACAGTTAAAAAAAAGTCTGTTATTTAGACATACAACACATTGTTACTTAGCTGTTTTTTTTTACATGCTGGTGAGTTTACTAAGTAAAAAAGGCGAACCTTTAAGAACACAGGAACTACACATAAAATGTATTTTGGCAAATAATACCTGATATTTAATCACTATTAGTCCATAATGTAATTACAACACCAAGTTTCGGGCGATTCACAAATATTTTTATCTCGTTTTATTTCTATCTAAATAGTTTTAAAAGTGAAAGTACGTATCTACTTAAAAGCAGACTTCGTGTAAAATATAATTTCGAATTTTCGTTTACGTATGTGTTGTATTTTGTGAATAACAAATTCCTATTAACTCTGAGTGTGTTTAAATTATTAAAATATGAAGGAATATACACTATTCAAGGTCTTGGCCGCAGGCATAACAAAAACGTTTTATTGCTATGATAAGCCGAATACGTTAAAGGTGTGAGTCCAAAAGTAAAAAATAATGAACCAGTATACGCTCTTCTTGTTCTTCTTAGGTGATCAGTGTAAAAATAATGAACCAGTATACGCTCTTCTTGTTCTTCTTAGGTGATCAGTAAAAGTGTAAAAGATCATGTCATGTTATAACAAAAAATAAATTTCAAGAATGCCCAGAAAAAGTACATGTGAACTCAGTGTGCATTATTTTTAAAATAGAGGAATTGGGCAAAAAAAAATTTAGTATTAATTATATTTGTCTATCTGAATGGGAATGTAGCGTCACTGCAAGTAAGCTTCGTAGTACCTTGGCAGAATAATGTTTCTGTGACTTAATGGTAGAATCAGAACGACTTACGTCGATCAGGTTAGATGTTATTCATGATCCTATTTAGAACTACTTTGCTGTTGATATTTAATGAAGGTAGTTGATCACTTGTCCCTTGTATAATGTTTTCGTTCCGTATACTGTGTATACACGCCGATGTATTATGTACTGATATTATACGGGTTGTGTTACATGTACTATACGTATTGTTTTATATTTTATAGAAACCGTGGGCTTATGGCCCATATTTAAAGAGCCGCTGTACTGCAAATTTAATGCTTCAACTACTATTTTGCATTTTTTTAGTTTACTGATCATTGCCGCTATAATGCCAATTTAATTTCTTTAACCAAGTTACGAACGGTAATTAGTAGGCCTACTTATTTACATGCTCTAATGTAAGTCAAAGCAAAACTTGGGAGGTCGCTTTCAGGGAATCCCCGTTGAATTGTTTTTCACAAAATACCCAGGTTTCCTAAGAGGTTGGATGAAAAGTTTTACCTTTGTGGAATCCTTGGAAAGGAGACGATTCGTTTGGCACCAATTAGAAATTGGTGAGTCCAACAGTTTAGGAGAAGAAGTTTTCGGGAAATCCCCGGATTCCAAAAGGGGGTGGGGTGGAAAATTTTACCTTTGTGCAAACCTCGGGATTTTATTATATAGATATATGCAATCATATTTTATACTACACTATGAAGTTTACTTTATGTACGACCTATCAGTTACTTTGCACAAAAATGTGCAACCTTTACACGTGTAGATATCCATATAGCAATTATCAATATTAGCAATAAATATTATTGGTTATTTGTTCCCCAACCCACACATTGTTTAGGTGCCTGCCGCCCACAACTGGAAGTACTGAACGTGTCAGGGTCTATTATCCCTCGAACGCTGGACCTTTCGATCCGCAGCTTGGAACTCTAATTACCATGCTACCTCCGAATGCACTCCAATATGCCGTTGGTAGCATTGAAACACGTCTATAGTACTTACCAATATAGAGGTTCGTTACTTATTCTGTATATTTCATTATACCGAGTCCTTGATTTTAAGCTATAATAGTCCCTTTTGACAAGTGACAAAATCAGAAGTTATTAAATTGAAGAATTAGTCAACACTAATCACTTACTAAAATTGATATGATTTTCTGCCTTTCAAGCTCAACTCTCACAAATAATAACAGACTTTTTAGATTCTTTTGTATTATAAATAATTTAATAAAGCGGCAAAAAAAACAACAACGATATGGAAATTATGGTAACCAAATTATTTCCTTTTTCTTTTATTTAAAACACTAAACATATTCCAAATAACCCTCTAGCGCAAAAAAATATAACTGTTTTGCCTTAACTTTAGAATTAGTGTTTAGATAAAAAATACACTTACTTAGCATGATCAATTTATCTCCTCATTCTCTTAAAATACATTTCAGTATCGGATCAAAAATGTATGTTTTCTATTTTTTTATAAATAGTACCTTATATTTTTCAATCGTTATTTCTTCATGAAGTAATTATTCCATTAAATTTCACACATTTATTACACGTTGTCTAATTCCCCCTACGCCTTTTTCATAATAATGTAGCAAAAGGTTGTATGTGAGGAGAGGAACACCCCTATACACTATAAATAAAAGTCAAGAGATACAGCTTTTGAGTGGATTGTATATTTTTATCTAACTTTTTTTACGACGTGTCGACCACTAGTGTGGCCATCATCAGGTAATTGTATCTATTTTATGAAAAACTACGCGAGCATTTTGTTCCGATTTAGAAAACATATAAGAGTGACACCTGTGTTTGATTTAAATTACATTTTAGTTCACAAATAATTAATGCTTCTTTCATTTTTCTTCTATTAATGTTGTTCTCATTGCATAATATTTTAAAGTTGTTAATTTTAATTGGGTGTTGATTCGTTGTGCTGTGTTCGTAAATGTGTTTAATTTGTGTTCTTTATGTGTTTTTTTATTCAAAACCGAGCACTAAAATCAAAGATCATCCTAGGAAGGTTTATTCTGATAACTTCAACGATGGAAGTATCTACAAGTATAAATGCGATCGATGTGATATCACTTACATAGGCGAAACGGGACGCAAAATAAGCATTAGGATCAACGAACATAGCAATCCCATCACAGATTTACGAACACAGCACAACTCAACATCCAATTAACATTAACAACTTTAAAATATTATGCAGCAATGAGAACAACATTAATGGAAGAAAAATAAAAGATGAATTAATATTTCATGAACTAAAACCCAATTTAAACAAAAACTCAGGTGTCACCCTATGTTTTCTAAATTGGAACAAAATGCTCGCTCAGTATTTCACAAAATAGAGACAGTTATCTGATGATGGCTACACGAGTGGTCGAAAAGTCGTAAAAATGTTAAATAAAAATAAATAATTCACTCAAAAGTAGTATCTTTGGACTTGTATTTAAATGTTGTATGTATTTTATACAAAACGATAAATTCTATATATTAGAACAATAAAACAATTATTTCTTGTTCCAACTAAGAAAAATAGTTCGACTAATTAAATAAATATCCTTTGAGTATTTTATGTTTCAATTAAAACTGAAATAAAACTACCCTTTTTTTCCCACAGATCCTTGGTAAAATATGTTATATATGTCATTGGATTTTGATTTTGTTTCCTCAATACGAAAACCTTTGCATTTCTCTACACTATTTTAAGTTCCTTAAAAGAAATTCTCATCCAGTATGGTATAGCAATCAGTTTTTTTAACAAAACTTTAACCCTAAATTTTACCTCCCTTGGCTAAGATAAACGATCTTATTTTATTATTGAATATGTATGCATCTACTTATAATAGCAGTTACCTTCCGTTTTGTGAAGTAAGCACCACGCCAGGTCAAACAAAAAATAGCTCAGACAAATGGCCATAGTAAATTCTTGTTCCGGGGTATTTGGTTCACCTGGAAATGAACATTAAGGCATGATAAAAATATTTATCCAATTCCATTTACTGTCATTATGAAGGAACTCACAATAGCAAAACTAATGCTAGAAATAAATTATTCTGAATGTATATCTAAAATGACGACTAGCATCAAGCATGTCGTGATCAAACCTTCAACTCAGCTGTGAGAGCAGCTGTATAAAATACATATCTGGTGTTTGAGATTCTGAATTTGCAATAATCTTCTTAAAGCACATTTCCTATGTTCTCAATTTCGCCTTTCAGTTTATGTATTTAAATTGTTATTATAAGGTCGATTTCGAAAAAAAATTTGTAACTGAAAGATAATATTTTCTGATTCACTAAACATATAACTATATAACTTTTGACGCCATATAGAAAAAAAAAAAGCATATACATAAATTAGAATACAATCTACCAATTAATGTGATATATATATATAATACAGTAAAATAGAACTATTTGAAGGTTAATTATTGAGTAACACTTAGTTTGAAAAAATAAAACAGTACTTTTATCATATATTATATACATTTACCAGATGGCGCCACAATAGTTCGGTAACTTAAATTCTTAGGAAATACTTCGGAAAAAAAATGCCTTCCAAGTCTGAATGGAAGTCCTCCTAACACATCTAAAAAACTCTGTAAGATTTAAGTTAGTCTTCCATTATAAACCTGTTCTAATAAACCTAATTAATTTCTTCTTGATAATTACACATTGGAGCACACTTAATATATCAACCATAAAGTTATTTTCCTACATGTAAATGAATTTGACTCTCCATAATAGTAATAACAAAACATCGACCTATTTAAATTCGATGACGAGGAACCCACTTTGATACTAATAATGGCTGGAGACGGCTTGAATGGGTAATGAAGAAAAACTTTAATATACGTTTAATATAACAGCAAATGTACAACGTTTCAACAAGGTACCTGATGATGACAAAACCTTGTCGAAACGTTGCACATTTGTTGTTATGTTAAACTTCTATTAAAGTTTTTCTTCATTACCCATTCAAGCCGTCTCCAGCCATGATCGACCTATTTAGCATAGAACGAGCGTACCCAGGTTATAATGCACCTGATCCTCGTAGGTCACTTAAAACCTTGACCTAAATCCCGTTCCAGAATACTGCCCAGAATAAAGCCGCAAGTTAGAATAGGCCTTTAACTATGGTTAACATTTTCCTTACAAACACCAATTCTACCATATCTAAGAATCATAAGATGAAATTAACATAGTGTTTCTTTCTAAATAACGTTAACTATTTATATTATCTCAAAGTACCAGAACATTTAATTTTGTTTGAGATTTTATGCTGCACAGCATAAAGTTTGAATACTTTGACCAAGATTTTCTGCAATGCGACTGCCTAATCTTCTCTAATGTTACATCTTTTGAGTTTAAAAACGTATCAACCGATATGAAATGGAAAAAATATGTGCTAACTAGAATGAACAACAGATCTGTTACTTTTGGGTTCTGCACCTTTCCATGTTTAAAGTAATAAAGTGATCGAGAGCAAACACACTACATGTATTGTCCACTGTGGAATCTACCGCAAATCTATTGGCAATTCATTAATCTTTCGAAGGAAAATACTTTTAAATAAAGCTTATTACCAGAAATCCACGCTAACAAAATTTAGCCACAGCTTTCAGATATTACAGTTTCACGTAGTTTAGCTTTTAAATAAAAGTTAAATAATAGGTTTCAATACCTTGGTTATTTTATTAGTCCAAAGACAAAAGCATGGCTTACTGTTCATGCTTAAATGTCATAAAAAAGTACTATACAAATGTGTATGTGTGTTTTTTCTTTTCTTAATGGTGCTGGATATTCTTTGCGTTTATTTGGAAACTGTTTTGGTGTATTAGTTCTTTCAATCTAAGATTGCCTACATTAAAAAGCGCCTTTAAAACCTGTTTTCTTCATACTCTTAGGATGGTTAATTAATAATCCAAGTAAATATATACTCTTAAAATGACTACTTTTCTCTAGATAAAAAAATATACACTGATTAGCTAAGAAAGGAGATACTTACGTAAATATTCGCACTAAAACCGTTAAGTTTTCATTATGACAAACATTTTCAACCATTTGTTACATTTTTGTTACTTCATAAAACATAAACACATTATTTTTTTATACACTGTGGAGAAATTGGGATTTCAAGGCTTGCACTTTTCTCCCCCCCCCTCCCAACCTGTGGCTCAGCGGTAATCATGAGAGCTTATAACGCTAAAATCTGTGCCTCGATCCCCGAATTAGTACAGCAACGACCATTATGTAGCTTTATGCTTAATTAACTACTAACAAACAAGTAAAGCCTTTCGTAAACTTAAAAAGTGCTCCAGTCAATAGTATTTCACCCAAACCTTGGACTGAAATAGTACTATGATCAATCCCGTAAAACAGGTAGAAATATTTAGTTTTTATGTCGCGTCTCAATTAACCTTTTCTCGTGTAATATAGACGCGTTACTGCTGTTTGAAACACATAATCATACAATTTATCAAACAGACTTAACGTATTCTGAGTAGCAAACTATTTTGTTACAAAAAAGGGGATTAGACAATGTTCTTGACTGAAGTTTTAACAAAATAGTGTGCTACTCAGAATATTTTGTGATAGTCTTAGATGTACAGAGGTGGGTCTCCAACTGCTATAAATATATATACAATAGCTTGTTGCTTGAGCATGACGAAACTAGGTTAGTTGGATACTGGGTCACCTTGTTAAACACGTCACCATTCTTGTCCCAGTGAGTATTTGTATACGTTTGAACCTGTTAAACTTTCGAGAGTTATAGACAGTTTTCATCTCGTAGCTCTGACTGCACTAACATGTAGTCAATATCCGAAACAAAAATCTATGAAATAAAGTTATTTTCATTTTTATTGCATTGTCTTTTATTTACTCATGTTTGCGCTCCTATGAAATGCAATAACAAAAGTCGAAATATAGATGAAAAAAAAAAAACAGATGAAAGATAAAACAAGTATACTCTAAGGACCTCTATACACATTGATAAGTATACAAATGACTTACCCATATTAGTTAGAGGCCAGGGGCCTACCACAAACGCGTTCCACGCTGATAGTGCAGACACTGTAGTTCCATGAACTATAGTAACTAACCTACAATGCCACTCGGGTTTTTTGCCCCTGTCTAAATAGCACAAAATCCAATAGAGACCAGTCCAGCCGATGGTACCAAATAACACAATGGTCCAAGAGAAGCAGGGCATTTCTTTGCTTTTCACGTTTTCCGTTTGGTGTCTATTGAAGAAATGTAATTGAATGTTCACATATTTTCTGTGTTTGTACAAAGTCAACATGTGTGGACAGAGATAAAAACACAATTTCATGCAAATGTTTTTTAAAATTTCAACTAACAAATGTACAACAGACTTTCTTCGTAAAAACATTGTAAACATACCCTAGTGTGTGTTAATTGTTTGCAAAAGAATACCTTAAAAACAAAGCTAAAAGTATAAATCTAGTAAAAACAACAGCTTTATAAGAACTGAATAAGAGAAGCATTGTTTGTATGGTATAGAAGTAAACATAAGCCAAAATAACTGGTGCGTTTTTTTTGTAATTTAATAATATTAAAAATCTGCTTATTTTTTAAAATTGTTTATTGACTATTTCGATACATTTGAAATATAAATTTCAACTTCCAATATCACATAAAAAAGGTACGCTATAAATCGAATGGACACTAGTTTTTTCTGGAAATAAAAGTGAAACCTTAAAATATACCTTCCAAAATGGCAATAAATCTGAGCTTTGTGTTTTTATCATTCAAATTTAAACTTGTTGCTTATACTTACCCCCCCCCCCCCCCCACACACACACACTCGCTATTCTATACACCAAATAGGCATTCGATCGTTAGATATTATTATAAGCTATATTTTTAATGTTGCAACTTGTTTGTTAAGATCAAGTACGTTTGTGGAAGTGGACCTAAAACATCCTAGATTTCGACGTCAAATGTTCTGGTACGTTCGAGGGTAGATTCAAGCATTATTAGATATGATGAAATTATCAAGAAGAAATAGCTAAGAAATTTAAAGAAGACCAAGAGGGGACAATAGAAAATTAAAAAAGACCACAAAGAACCAGTCAAAATATTAGAAGAAAGTGCAAGTATTTAACATGGAAGTTAAAATAATGAAATAAACTACTTCAAGAATAATTAAAATCAAAAATAAATTCATTTGACGACAAGATCGATAAAGCTATAGTGGCATTCTAGAGGGATTACAACAAGTTTAAAGAAATGTAGAAGGACATCAAAGAAGTACAGAAAGTTTGTGACGATAAAGTTGTGAATGTAGAAAAAGACACGAATGAAGTAAAGAAAGACATCAACAAGGTAGAAAAGAGCATTATTGAAGTAGAAAAGAACACAAGTGACAGAATAAAACATTAAGACATTGGAAAATGAATTAGTAAATGTGAAGATTAAACCAGGCACACCTCTTTCGGCATCGGCTCAGAAGTTCCAGCCTGAAATGCCATCTGCTACGATATATGGAATAGGAGAACTTAGGTGGTCTAACCTATTACCACTGCTGCTGTTGCACTTGTTACTGAAGGACCTTCCTGGACTACTCCAGCCATGACGCTAACAAATCCAGTTCCCGAATTTAGGTGGTCAATTAAACATCGCCTAATCGAGAAACCAACAGACTTTAATGTTAAGGTACCATGGGAGGTTCATGTAGAAATCATTTCCAGAGTAAACTGGTGGAACAATAAGCAACAATACATTAATTATGCTGCCCAGTTAAAAGGACCAGCTTTGCTTACATTGGTAACCTTCCAGCTGAAATCCATAATAACTACAAAGCATTCATGGCCGTCTTATCCAACAGGTTTGTAGTTTCACACTTCAAAACTGATATATTCGTACACTAGATATATTATGGAAAGCTTGCAAGTAGAGGTGTGCTTTAGACGTTACAATCTTATGAAGGAGCCTTTTACAATGGGAGCTACGCTGCAGGGCTATGCCAAATGCATGATCGGAAGTGAGGCTCTAAATCATTTTAATATAACATACTCAACCCCTGTATTAAAAGAAGGTTTGAATTAATTTTCAGGTTTTATTCTTTATAATATAATATAAACATGTAGATGGGTGGAGGGTGAAATACAATATTGTGAAATTAGAAATTTTCTAGACATATATACATAATAAATATATTTCAACACAAAAAAGTATGTTCTATTTAACACTGATAAAGATAAGGATTAAATCTTATAAGCTAGAAGAACCTTTCGGAATTGACCGATTTCCTGTCTTTACTTTACAAGAAGACTATCTTACTGGTTTGCTAGTATTGCTGAATGACGAATAAAATTAATTAACGTAAAAATAAATAATAAACAAACAACTGGTGTTAAAATAAATAAATAAATACTGTTATCAATCCACATCCAAATTCTGATTTGGAAATGACTCATATAAAACGGATAATAGTTACACTTCACAAACTTCATTTAATTCACACTGTAACAGCTGTTGTTTGATAATATAAATAAGTGCCTCAAAGCACCAGTGTGGTATCCAAGCCAACCTGATCAACCAAGGTATTCGGTAAAAATACTCGTCAGCACTCTTCTACAATCTTCTTTACATTTATTTATTAGTTATTAACATTACTAACATTAATTTTTAAGTAACTGACTAAATAATGAATTGTTTATAATTTTTTATTACCATGGATGTTCTCAGTGGTGAAGATTATTTGATTTAGCGCAAAATTACACAATGGGCTATTTGTGCTGTGTACTCTAGCCCCGATTTTAGCGTCATAAACGTAGTGGCAGAGAATCGTGAACTTGCAAAATAAGTGCTATTTGAATTGTACAGCGTAACTTAGGTATCTTTGCTACATGTGAAAGTCATTAAAAATTACCTGTTGTTAATATTTTTGTTTTCTTAATAAATTGATTTATTTTGTTATAACTTGGGTTACCGATTACTTAAAGCGTGCATAAGCTGTGCTAAGATCATTTGGTTCTTCATCAGTAAAATGCTCTTGGAGTCATCTATTACCACATCTCGCTATTTTCTGAGATGGAATGACGAAACTAATGAACAATTACAGTACTCCAATTAATTCATTAATTGTGTCCGGAACAGATGTGAAACACGTGCTTTTTACGATTGAGTTTTATTCCTGAAAACAAAGCACGTAATAAAGTTAGGTATGACGCATCATACACAGATTTTTTGCACCTACATTTGAAACTTAACAATTTAATGGCTCTCAGCCATTAGGTGACTTCTCTTGTCAAGTACAGCTTATATAGGTCTATCCGTGGGAGTTTGTGGAGACGTTATAACTGTAACTATGACAATCAATCCTGCTGTGCGATTCAGAGTAGCCGCAATCGTAACACATGCTAATGACCAGTTGCTATCCCTCTAATCAGGAGTTATAAATTAGAGTGGCTATGTCCGAACCTTAGAAATTTCTGACCTAGCTGTGTAGCCCATATGCCGCATAAGGTGCTGTTCAGACTTAAAATAACAAATGTCAGCTTACTGAATTGTGTTTGTTTGTATGTTCATGTGATAACGTAAAACACGAATTCCTAAATATCGAAAAATAACAACCTGTGAAATAAAAATTTTGGCGATAGTACCATACATTATGCACGCGACGTTCCAGAGCTACAGCACTATCTATTAATACCAGTGTTGAGATAAATAAGGCCTTTCATGTAATTATTATAATACAAGCTCTGCTCTTTCGACTGTAATTATGTTTTTATTAGTGTCATATCCCTGCAGCGATCATCATTTACTAATATATTTCCTTTTGAAAATAAAACAACTGATAAAAATAATTGTCGTTTACTATACTATATATAAAAAGTGTATTTTAGAAACATACCAATTACCATGTGCACAATCAGCTATAGATGGTAAGTGGATCTGGAACGTTGTGGGTTCTTTCACCCAAATCCTAACCCCTTACTCAAGTTATGTATCTATTCTTTTGATAAGGTCTGATCATGTATTATTTGTTGATGCCTGCATGATCCATAATAAAAATGTTATATTTTTACAAGTTATCTTGTCAGGATTGTGCAAAGCTATACGTCTTTGATGAAATATAGATAGTTGTGAAATATACACATACGCACGCACACACACATATATTTAAATATAGCGACTAAATAAATAGATTCAATAAAATTTATATATATATAAGATATTTATATCCCTTCAAACATTAAACAGTTTCTACTACAATTCAGTAACCGTATTATAAGAACTGAAATAATATGGAAAAAATACCTATCTCTCAGCAAGCAACAGTAGGGGTACCACCCATAGTCAAGATCGTACGTTGTAAAAACCTTGTAAATATATAGTTTTTTGTCCTCACAAATCAGAATTTTTAACTTATTTTATTTTTATTAAGAAGACGAAAAATACATCCTTAAATAATTTAGCATAGCACATCAAT
This sequence comes from Limulus polyphemus, assembly GCF_000517525.1. Classification (NCBI taxonomy): domain Eukaryota; kingdom Metazoa; phylum Arthropoda; class Merostomata; order Xiphosura; family Limulidae; genus Limulus; species Limulus polyphemus. The sequence continues at coordinate 1,668,205 of NW_013665625.1, forward strand.
CTATTAGAATTAAACAATATTTGATAAAATGCATGACAATATAGACTCAATATAATGTATCAGCTGTTTAAAAACACATTGTAGCTGTGATATACTTTATATAGTTCATTGCTTCTGAACTTATAAACATGTTTATAAGTATTAAAGCTTTTCAATCATGCAGTAGTCTGAGTGGAACTTTACAAAGGCGGTTATTCCTCTGTATGTCAAATTATATATGTGTACATTTAGTGTAAAGATCTGTTCATTCATTTTAAAGAAATACAAATAACGGCTTATAAGTAGCGGAAGTCGTAATCACGCCCATAAATTTCCCGCGAAACACAATACTACGAAACGCAACGTGAATAAAATGATAAACACTTACCAGTCTTATGTTGAAGTTATTCTTAAGGTATGAAACAGTGGAATACTGAACTTAATTAAATGGCATCTTTCCATTTTCGGTGCATCGCTAAGAGAAAACATTTATTTATAAAACAAATGATGTTAAGTTAAAGAACTTACATGAACACTCCCCGGCAACGATACCTCTCCGTTGTCTAACACGTTACTTCTGTGTGCTTTCAACAACACGCGATTACTTCTATCTTCTGATTGGTCGACAAAATTACGTATATTCTACAAGCTAGTCGGGTGACACAACATCCTCTTTACTGGACATGACCTAGATTCCCTTCAATCGCTTCTCTTGGATTTAAAACATTCCGTGCTGGAACTGACCTAGAAACAAACAGAAATAGTTCCCCGATGCGAGAATTGTGGCAGAAGAAGTTCAGCGTACCGAACTGTAAATAACAGAATCTCGCTAATTTTAATCGGCTGTTAAATTACTATTATACTTTAATAAATATTACTGATCTAAATGCATAAATAGATAACGTTCAAACACGTTCTTTCTTTTCTAACGTTAGTTAGTCTTTCCTCACTTATATTATTGAAAACTAAAAACATAATTTATAAACTAATAAACTTAATTTTGCATAACAAGTGGACTAAACTTAAAAGTGCATAATCTAATAAATCAATACTCTCCTAATTATAAAGTAATTTTAATTATGCCTAAATATGTATGTTTACTCGAGTTTTTAAGTCCTCCTACAAAGTTTTAATAAAAATTACTTAAACTTCTGTATATAGGCTTTTGACTTCCGCGCAACATAATAATTTTTTCCCCCGAAAGAGTCCTAAAGGAGCCCTAAAATAAAGGGATTGTTGGGTTCTTAAGTTTGATTTTTACTTGAAATCTTGTATTACGTAAAGAGCCTTTCAAAATAGTAATCTGTATTTAGATTTTGAAAACTTTCAAGTTGGGGTCTCATGTGGAGGTCAAAAATATTCTGAATTCTCTCTCAACTGGATAGACGGATTTACGTGAACACTGACATTAGGCAAAAAAAAAAAAAAAAAATTATTTATCTAATGGGCGGCCTCAAATGGAGATTCTGGTGTCTCTCCCAACTGGATCAACGGATTTGTGTGAACATTAGCATTAGGCAAAAATGTTTTTATTTTTTAATTTATATAATGGGAAGCCTCAGATGGGGATTTTTGGCTATTCAAAACAAATATGTTCTTTTAGATTTTGGAAATTTTTAATTTTCGCCCCTCATTTGAGGATCAAGGGAATTGGAGGACTCTAATAAGTGGCTACACAAAGGCACATGAGATTTGATAAGAATATATATAGTCATTCAGAAGCAGGCGTGTAAATTTTCCGCGGGTAATTTATTAGTTAAAGATATTTTCAGCCGTAAACCGAATACCGTCTCATGAGGGCTGTCTGCGCTATCCGTCCCCAATTTAGCAGTGTAAGACCAGAGGGAAAGCAGTTAGTCAATCACCACTCACCGTCAACTTTTACCAACAAATGTGGTGGGACAGGGATTCGAGCCCGCGACCCTCAGATTGCGAATCGAGCGCCCTGACCACCTGGCTTAAATTAGCATACATATGTATGTTTTATTATAGTAAAGTACTGTACTATCTACATGCAGACTAGTTATTAATTGTTAAATTATATTACTAATTTAAACAACTCTGTAGAACAACAGTATATTAGCTATTTCAATATTTGGCTATCATATACGTGCATGTATGCACTACTGGAATAACATGTTGGCATGCTCCATCCTTCTGGGGTGCTTTTC
>NW_013665625.1:1670958-1673797 GCF_000517525.1 Limulus polyphemus
TGTCTGATATCATAGATAGAAATCTCTTGTATGAGTTTTGATGGCATAAGTTTCTGAATTGATGTTGCTTGCTTTACATGTGCATCAAATCTGGAGGAAAGATTACTGATAATGTTGCCAAGAAAAGGAATGTTTACTGTTTTCTTAAAGTAATCCTCCACGGAACTATATTCTGTATTTGCACGTTGGGTTTGTTGTTGACTAACTCCTGGCAAGCTAACATTAATATTAGATATCTTGAAGATACGATGTGAATAATCATCTATGTTGACTCTTAGTGAAGTCAGTTCTTTACAGCATTGTTCTTTTATGGAAACACCAGAAACAATGTCCTAACTTGGACCTTGCAAGTTTACAGAACCTTCTTTTAAATAGTAAAGTGAATGTTGTAAAGCTGTTAAACAAAAAAATTAATTCAAACGATTCCAATATTTTTAGATAAGCCATAGCATTTTCCTTATCTTCAGCAGCCCAACTGTTATTAAACATTTCAAAATTATCATCTCCATACACAATAATCTCGCTCACGTGAAATAAGAATGGATGGCATAAACAGAACCTTTCCCAACCTTCAATATTCTCAACCCAACGTGTAATGCACACATTGAGTAGTGGAAGACATGATGAAGCTGCTCTATGTTGGATGCCCTTTTGATACATTGTATTTAATAGTTTCCCACGTATAGGTGAGGATTTAATCCAAATAGTTATTCCTTTAACTTCATCGATACAATTTCGTATTGGTGGAACTGAACATGAATTTATAATAGCAGGATTAAGTGAGTGACCCGAGAAATGAGTGTACAAGGCCTAGTTTTGCATATCTGGAATTTATTTTTGGACACCACATCTTTTGTTAGCCATGATGGATGCTCCATCATATCCTTGACCATGAAATTCATTTAGAAATAATCCAACATCAGTCAATATATTTGTAATTGCGCAAACAATATCTGTTGTTTGGACCTCCTGTAGCTTAACAAAGCCAATAAAGTCTTCCCTAATTTCACAGTTGCCATCTACAATGTGGAGACATATTAGTAAATGTTTCACACTATGAGAAGACACTTCATCAACAAGAACAGAGTAGAATCCAGCCTTTTTTACTTCATCACTAATTTTTACTCGAGATACATCATATCCTATGACATTGATGATGTCATTTTGTGAGGGGGGAGATAAATATAGTACGGGTGTCATACTTAGTTATATATAGAAGCAAGATTTTATGGAAACTTTCTTTGGTTATTGTTTATGAATCATATGTTGCGTAGCTTTACTTTCAATTGCTATGAGTTAGCTATTGTTATATTGTTGCGTCATGTTAATAGAACTTTTTGAAATTTTCTCGTTGTTTTAATTGAGTATTATTGCATCAGAGTATCTAGTATTGCTGGAATGCTCTACACTTCTGTCGAAAGATTATTACTTAGATCTAGACTGCGTGATTGTGAATTGAGCTATAATGAGCGTATAGTGGCGATTTTTAAAGTGAAATATCATAGACTGAATTTAATAACAGAGCAGAGAAGAATTATTCGTTTTGTAAATTGTGTTATAAAGTAATTGAGCCAAAAAGAGACAACTATTTAGCTCTGGATACAACTGTGATAACCTTTAACTATATAAGCATAATTTTTTTTTACACCACAAAAATAGGGGGTTCAGCCGAATACCCTCCAACTCCTCTTCCCACATGCGTGACCCACTTTCGTAAGATCACCTCACCATAGTTTTCTCCCTCTTTGTTTTGCTTTTAATGTGGAAAGCCGCCTCTTATAATAACGTCTTTTACATTTATTGCAATTCTGTAATTGTTTTTATCTAAAAATAAATTTCTTTTAACTAGCAAAATTTTCATTATTTCGGCTTTTCAGATAACGATTATGTAACATGAAAAAGTAAACAAGGTGAGTAGGCACGTATATAGAAGGGCCATTTTTCAAAGCCCAGAAAAATATTTGCTGAATTTCATTACAATTAATTTAGTGGCACCTGTCCAGTTTACTTGATCATACACTACTAATTGACTCTTTACTAAGGCAAGCTCAAACAGTATATTGAGCCATGACATTCACTGTATTCTACGTATTGTTAACATTGTTCTTTCATTGGGGTTATTTTTTAATTGTCTGGTGAAAATAATTAAACGTCCAGTTTAAGTAATTATTTAAAATTAGAGCATTTCGGAGTTCATCCTTTTACTTCTGTTAACATAACTATATTAGATTAATGAATAAACTAATAGACTCCATAACATCCTTATGGATTAAATCAATATTTTAATAATTCTACTGCTTTCAATTTGAGTAATGATTACTGTGTTGCTAATTTTTTGCAGTTCAGATAGTTTTTCTCATAAAAATAAGAAAATAAGAGGTAAAGGGAAAAATATATAAAATGGATTGATTTTTTAGAATTCTGCACTAATTTAGATAATGTTTTTTTTTATTCTAGTACTAACATATGTAAATTTTATTTAAAAAAAAGATTTATCAACTTAATCTTTCTAAAATAAGAGCAATAATTAAGGTAATTAACAAATATAACTTTCGAAATGATCATCTGAAACATCTATTTTTAGACATTGTGAAATACCGATTAAAAGTTAATAATTTACCAAGCCTTGAAAAAGTTTGTTTGTTTGTTTGTTTTTTAATTATGCACAAAGCTACACAAGGGCTATCTGTGCTCTGCCCACCACGGGTATCGAAACCCGGTTTCTAGCGTTGTAAGTCCGCAGACATACCGCTGTGCCACTGGGGGGCCCTTGAAAAAGAAAACTTTAAATGAAAACGTCATAGCTGATAATCAGACATAGAATACCTAATGAGTTACA
>NW_013665625.1:1673807-1675359 GCF_000517525.1 Limulus polyphemus
GATTCCTATGCAGCAGTCGGCAAGGGCCGATGTACGGTACAGCTAGTAACATACTAGTTAATTTATTTAAAAAAAAGATTTATCAACGTTAACTCTTTCTAAAATAAGAGCAATAATTAAGGTAATTAACAAATATAACTTTCGAAATGATCATCTGAAACATCTATTTTTAGACATTGTGAAATACCGATTAAAAGTTAATAATTTACCAAGCCTTGAAAAAGAAAAACTTTAAATGAAAACGTCATAGCTGATAATTAGACATAGAATACCTAATGAGTTACAAATTTCTAAAATCATTCATCAATCTATTAAAAAAAAGAAAACATTTTTCCTTGAAAAAACTTGAAGCCTACTGTTAGCTATAAAATGTGAAATTCTGATTGGACCACTATTATATTGTTACGACAGCGGAAGTCACGTGACGCTGCTGGTGCGTTTGGCGCTGGTAGCGTACGTGGAGTTTCTCGAATGATCATGAATTTGTCTGTCATCTAGAGTGTGATCTAGATGCCCTCTTTTTTTGTATATAAGCCTGTCAAAGAAAGCCAGCTGCACATAGATAATTGAGTCGACAGAACAGTAGTGACGGTGAGCCGTAAATTGTGTGTCGTCGCATAGAACGAAGTTATAGAGTTTGTGAATTGCTGTGATTATAGCGTGTGTTATAAAAGTTGTTAAGTTTAGAGTGACAAGGTACGTACTGACTTTGAAATTACTGTGTATTAAAACTTTGTATCGAGGAAGAATAAACTGGGTTAACCAACAAAGGACTTGTATTGCTGAAGTTTCTGGGAAATAATTCATACCGGAAATTAACAAACAAGCAGAGACGCGACAATATAATTATAAGAGTTTTTAACTAATGTAAATGTAAATCAAATAAATAATTTACACAGTGAATGTCCAAATAGTATACTTATTGAATTTTCACAAACATATTATTACTAGTAACTTAGAAATTTAGAAACTGTAAACAATTAGTTATTGTGTGGAATTCTTAAAAAGGGATCTAAATACAGAATTGTCACAAAATGTAATGAGGAAGATATTCTAAAATCTATTAAAAATAACTTTGTTGAATACATTTTAAAACTTAATTATATTACATCTTATTGCAAAGATGGTTTTTAAAATGGAAGTTTTATGTACTTAAAAATATATGATTTAATTATCTTCTGCGAATTTAAATAAATTCCCTATAGATATAATTGTTTCTCAGTTAAGAAATAAGATTTAAGAATTGTAATAAAAATATGTCATTGTACCCATATTTAAAGTTAATTGTAATTTTTGAGGATATTTGTAAAAAGTTTTATGCACTACATATGATAAATTAAATTAATAGTACACAAACATTTAAACTTGTTAACCAATTTAAGGTTACAGCAATTAGTAATTTCATTAAAGCTTACAAGAAACTTCATCCTACACCAAATTCTTTTTCAGATTTACCTAAACTGCATAAGTATCTGAGTTATTTCCGGTTCAGCGAATTGGTTTGAATTTCGCGCAAAGCTACACGAGGGCTATCTGCGCTAGCCATCCCTAA
>NW_013665625.1:1675777-1687382 GCF_000517525.1 Limulus polyphemus
CGAATAGTGGGATTGACCGTCACATTATAACGCCCTCTCAGCTGAAAGGGCGACTCTGTTTGGTGGTACGGGGATTTAAACCCACGACCCTCAGATTGCGAGTCGAGCAAACTAACCACCTGGCCATGTCAGGCCTCAATTCAGTAAAAATACTATAATAAAACAACAGGCTATTTTATTAAATCCATTATTTAATATTTTATTTGATAGAATTAAAAATACAAATAGTAAGAAGAATATACACACTTTTTGAATACTTAAATAATTCTAAACAAGTGAAAACTATTCAAACATTTAATTTTACCATACTATATATGACAATTCCATTGAAATATTTAAATTCAGTTATGAATTCATTAATAGAACAATACAGCAATCATTCGGTGGTACTTGAATAAAGAAATGCTACCTCTAAAAATATAAAAGATATATTAAGTTTCTGTATTCATAATAATTATATTTTTTAAACAAGTAATAGGAATTCCTATGGGAGCTAACTATTCTTCTTGTATAGTATATTTATATCTTTATTTTTATGGAAATAAGTTTATTGAAAGTGTCATAAATCCGGTCTTTTGTGCCTTAACTTATAAATATATAGATGATTTAATTAATATCAACAATCCTGAGATAAATAATTTTATTAAAACTATTTATCCGGTAGAATAGAAATTGAAAGCACTTCTATTTCTGAAGAAGAGACACAATATTTAGATGTACAAATTGAAATAATTAATCATGATATCAATTTAAATGTTTTCTGATAAAGGAAAACTTTTTATTTTCCAATATATGGCCTACCCTTTCCTAATAGTAATATGCTATATTCTTCTGTTATATGTATTATAACTTCACAATTGCTCAGCTTCTGTTGTGAATAAATTACAATATTTCATGATTGATGTTGAAATATTGGTGCAAATATTGATATTTAATGAGTTTAATAACAAAAATTAGATAAAATTATTAAAATATTTTCTGACAAATACAAAAAAAAATGTATTACATAAATATACAGAAATAAGAATTAAAACATTTTGCTTGAAATTTCCATTAAATATTTTTAGTTTTCAATAAGGTCGTTGTGTACAATTTATCAGTATTTTCACGCGTGTATCAACACCATTATCGCACACAAATATAAAAGTTGTTATAAAGGGTAGTAAATTTTGAAAATTAGTATTTACAGTGGAGGTTGGTAGTTATACTAGTTTAGATAACTTGATCGGGTTTTTACGCTTTTATAGTAGTATAATTTGTATACTGTACTATTAATTAACTTAATAATATCGGCCTTTACTACTATAATGGTGGATTGGAATGCCAAAGTCAGGAGGTAAGTTTGCCTTGTTTACCGCCAGTGGTAGTTTCTTCTTTTTTTCTTTCGTTTCCACATCTCGCTCTTCTTACTTATTCTTATTTTTCTTACTTATTTTCTGTGTATTCGTCTTTCTTTAACGTGTGATACTAGCGACTGGTAGACGGAGTATCCCCACCGCAATGTGGCTCCTACTTCCTCAGTCGTCTCCAAAACCCAGGGCACATCTTATATCCCACATTATAGCTTGTACTCTGGTGATCTTTTTAATTCATGCATCGTTTTTTTTTCTTTGTTTTGTTCTGGCCTGCTTTGATAATTATTTACATATATCTGTCTGTGTGTGTGTGTGTGTGTGTAGCAGTGGTTGTATAAAGGAGAGGACAGGGATCAGTGTTGGTGGACACATGGACCATATACATATTACGACATAACGATATGAATACCATACGCTGGCATTTTTAACTGATGGACCGCGAAACAGTTCTAATTGATACACCACGTATGGTTCCTGATACTGCACTCAAAGTACTAGCGTAGAGTTGTACAACTCTGTCATACCCATTCAGACTTACAGTCTTGCAACAATTAATGTTGCTATAAGTAGATATGGTTGAACAGAACTTTCGTTTAAGTCAGAAATATGAAATATCTTACAACAGTTTCCATAATGACTTACACTAGTAATTTAAGCTTTTATATAATTAACATTCACATTTGTTAACTGTACATTAACTTAAACTTTAATCCAATTAACTTTATTGAAGTTATAAAAAGGTAAATGTTATAGATTATTGGTTGTTTTAGATGAACTTGACAGAAACATTACATTGCAAAATGCCAGTACGTAACTGTGCTAATGAGGCATTGTTTGGCTTAGCTTTTACAGGTTGTTGTTCATGATCTATGGTAATAATATGCATAACCAATCATCTTGATCTTGACCCTACTCATGGTCTGTTGCTAAACAGGTTAAAAGCCTTGATCAAGAGCGGATTAATGCAAGTGCTTTGGGAGCTGGAGTATGGGACCCACAAAAATATATGGCTTATAATTCATCATATAATATATAAAAGTAGCTTGTGACGTTAAGGATCAGGATAGAGCACGGTTGTTTTACAAGCATCTTATATTAAAGGAGAGACAGTGAGATAGAGCACAACTTTACAGCTAATGAGAACCCTGTTGACATATCAATGACAGCTACATTTCAAAAGCTGAATTCCTCATTTATAAATATCATACTGTCATTATTTTTGAAAATTAGGTATAATATTCAAAATGTATAAGTCTTCATTATAAAATAATGATGGCCATTTCTTTTTTTAGAATAAGACTTTCTTACTTATCTATATAGTATAAGGAATTATGCAACAGAATAGGTTATCTGCATTCAGTCCACCACCAAGATTTGAACCCCGATTGAAGCGTTGTAAATCTATAAACTTACCACTGATCCACTAAAAGACAATGCAACAAAAAACATAAAATATAAAAATCATCCACCAAAATCCAAAACTGCAGTTGGAGAGCACATATAAAAAGTAGGGAAAAAGCTGAACCAATATTTCAGTAAATGTATTACCATTTTAATTTATTCATGGAGACAACTCATACTCAGTTCTTGTTGATAGGCAATGTATTTGCAGTGAGTGTCTCATAGGCTGGTGTGTTGTTGATCTGTTTACCTTAAGTGTCGCAAATGAATTGTTTTCACTGTACATTTCACAATCATTGTTATTCATTTGGGTAAAGCTTTTTGGAATATTGTAGCTTTTCTTTTTGCAATTTATTTATGGTGCTATTACGCTATTAATAGTGTGTATGTGTTGCTCTAGCAATTACACTGCAATGTTATATATATATATATGGAGTATTACATTTTTTTATACTTGGAAACCCTGTAATTCGTTTTTTATAAAGCTGTATATGAAATGTATAAATAATAACAATAATTTTTCTACGGGCTCATAAAAAGAACACTTTTAATACAATGTAAAAAGTTCCAATTTAAAATTGGACTAATGTTTAAAATTAAGCAAGGGGTGACAAGTCAATAAAGGAAGAAATTGAATATGTATAGAGAGGCTCCACTAAACTTAGAAGTACAGGGTCCCCAACAAAATTAATTAAAAAATACTAGAAGCAGATGGAAAATAATTTGGTGCCATGATGCTAAAATTTACTGTAAGATTCGCTGGTGAAAAAGAGACATTATGCGTACATCCAACCCAACTCTGCTCTTCTTGCCATAAAAAGTATAAAGCAAAGCTTCCACCAAGAAAATGATTTTCTCTGAATGTCGAAATACTACAGGGCCAGAAGGTGAGTTTACTCGTAATGAGAGTCAGTTGAGTGAGAGAGACATAGGGTCAAGGAGAAGTTCCCTTCTGAATATAGAACTTTTACTAATGTTATGGAAGTCCATGCCATTAGTCAGTATTGAACCATCAACTCAGGGAGACCTGCACATCTCTGATGCACCAAACTACATGAGCAGGCTGTGCCTCTGATGATCAGTTTCAATTACAGGGGAGCACAGATAACTGAAGTATGTCCAAATGATGAGGCATCTGGTGAGTTCAAGACCACGTGGAGAGATTTCTATCAAATTTCCAGTCCATTGACAGTTAGACAACTCTGGCTCTGGACCAAATCACTGGCAAAGAATGGACAATAAAGGCTAGACATACTATTAGAAAACGAACTCTGTAAGCTATAGCTGTCTCTCCAACAGATGAGGTGATGAGTATGCACAAGTGAGGGCACTGAATCAAGAAGAAAGGATAGATTTCCCATTAATTCAATGGAAGCCCTCAATAACTGGAACTGAACAGAGCTGTACGATAAGCCACCATGGGCAGCTTGTTGTCCTGTAACCACAGACTATCGGGTAGCAGAGTGCAGTAAATAGTATCCACAAAGAGCTGAGAAGATCAGTAAAACCTCCATCAGGAGAGAGAGGTTTTTGGCCCAGCACATAAGGCCTGGTAAGTGAGTTGATATAAATCATGCCTTCGATCTTCAAGGAGTTAGCAAAGTTGGGTTTGAATTGAGTTTTGAGATGTCTCATTCAGGTTTATGCTTGGAATTGATGAACTTCAGAGCAGGAGGTTCAATGCCTCGTCCTGCGCCTTGATGTTCCAATCCTCATCACCATCGACCACCTGCATAAAGTACAGTTAAACAACGGAGAAACCTTCAGAAATGTGATGCACAGTCACTTGAACCTGGTAGAAAGTATAGTAATTTACTGAACTTAGTTAAAGGCTCAAAAGCGGTGCACTATTGAATTTCTCACCACCTATGCATATGATCTGTCCCAATTGCATGATAACGCATACTCAGCAATGATTGTGGCAAATAGATAAATTTACGAAAAGGCTCCCCAGTGAGCAAATGCAACAACATTTAGGGATGAGGGATACTTTTACCCTTACTGAAACTGTGTCCATTGTGATATGCTTCAAGGTGGTAATGTCGACCCAGCTACTGGAAAGGAAAAATCCACAGTAGCCACTAAAGTGACAACTCTGTCAGCGAATGGTGTTACGAATTGTTTCCCCCACTACAAATCAGGACCAATAGGAGAAGCAGGAATAAACCACCTCCACAAAATGGACATTTGGGTCAACCAATCTGAGCAAAAGTGAGTAGGCAGGGTTACACAAACCTACCCACAGGGCACATTTTGCCACAAGGTTTAGAAACAGGATACTCTAGACAATAATTAGAAATGCTCCCCCGGGTGTCATTTACTCTTTCTGTTGGTTCATCGACAGGGGAATTGCCTGTATTCTATGGTATCACAAGGGTGGCAGAGCTAATGATTCTAGATGATGGTACAACATGTACTGGTTGACTCCTGATATCATAACTTTGCTGAGCAGCAAAGTGAGTGAGGATATGGGCATTGGAACAATATATCAAAGACAGTCTATTACGATTTGTGGATGTGGTGGTTAATGCCATGGAAAATTAATGGAACCCAAGCCAGGCTTGGCCTTCAGATTGGGGAGACACGGCACCCAGCTTGCAGAGTGGAGTTCAGTAGTCTGTGCAGTCTTGTCAGGACTGGGTGGGGCCTGGTGTGTGCTTATTGGAATTCAAGAACGAGGAGTTGAGTTCATGGTGTGCACCAGGACAGTGAGAACTCTAATAAGTCTCACAATCTGCCAAGCTCTACGAATAAAGTCACCACTATAGTCAATGAGTTCGGATTTTGTTCTGGCAAACAGTGATAAAGTAGAGGAGAGGTTTATCTTTAGCTCAGACTGGGGAGTGTCACAGAAAGAAATTGTTTATTTTTGATCTCGCATAAGCATCCATGGGATAGATGTAATGCAGGTCCTATCAGTCAACTTTGCCTGTGCTGTGGATGAATTGATGTTCTGAGGGAGAATCTTACAGTACCAACCAAATCGAACCCTAGAACAATGAATCATATAAGTTTATGTGGTGGAACAATTGATAGTATCTCATGTATATAGATGGTATGTCATGGTGTAGTATGGACAAGGTCAATACATTAGTGGCTTGAATGAAATACAGTTAAAGAGGTGAACAAAAGACAAACTTTTCCTGTTTAAGAAGAAAGCTTCACTAGCTAGGGCATTAATCTGTCTATCAGTGAACAAAGTCTTAGTGTTAATCTCTAACTAAGGATGATTAGCAATCTAGATTGATGCAGGAATGGTTATAAGTAAAGTAAACAAAGAGGAAGTAGTGGAAGCTAATGGTAATGCTAGGGTCACGTCCATCATACTATTAATAAAAATAAATACAGAATTACCAATACATGTGAGGGCATTGGTTGATTATTATGCTGACAATCTAATCCCAATGCAACACGAGCAATTCAGTCATTTGTTGGGTGAACTTGTCGATGTATTAGTGACACTAGATAGCCAATTGGGTCAATGAACAGTTACTTAATAACACAAAAACACAGGCAATGCACACCAGTAAATCAACCACCACACCAACTTCCCTAGTACAATAGACTTTGTGAGAGGACATCACACAACCATCAGAGAGCGCTTGGTTCTCTCCAGTCGTGATTGTAAAAATGTAGGATTTGTGTGGACTTCAGGTGGGTGAACACGGGGACCCGTGTTGATGCCTTCCATTATCATAAACAGATGAGTATCTGAGCACATTGGAAGGCTCTCCTTGGTTCAATACCTTGTATCTAGCTTCTGAATATTAAATGTTGAGCTGGGCGTGAAATAAGAGTAAACCTGCATTTAGCGAAAGAGAAAGCCTGTATGGATGTGAACATCATGCCCTTTGTTTTGTGTAGTGTTCTAGACACTTTCAAGAGGTGATAGATCTTAAATACAAGTAAATGCAAAGTAGATATATTTGCTCGCACTTTTGAGGCACAATCTGAGAACCTGCACATAGTATTTTAATATGTGAGAAAAGCAGCTGGAAGTGTTTGCTCATGTGAACTGAAATGAATTTTTTAACTTCATAATCAGGAGAAACAAAGTGTCAACTGATCCAGCCAAGATAGCCAGGTTGTGAGTCAGGCCCAGATCAGTAGTGAAACAAGAGGTTTACAGTTTATTTGGTTTCACGGTGTACTATGAATGATTCGTAGCCACTGTTTGAATGATAGCAGCACCATTGTACACTTTCACGAAAGTGGAGGCAAAGTTTGACTAGAGTGAGGATTACAACCAAGCATTGCAATCCCCAAAGCTTGCTTAAATAGATGTTCCAGTGCTGGTTTATTATCAACAGGATTGTGTGTTTGTGCTGGACATAGACACCAGTGACAGAGGAATCAGAACAGTGCTGTTAAAGATGCATAACAAAGTGGAACGTGTGATTGCATATGCCAATTGTACACTCATTGGTCCCAAATGCAAATACTGTACTATGAAGAAAGATACTCTTGTTGTGGTTGTCTTCATAAAGCACTTTTGCTACTACTTATATAGGAGCAGATTCACCATCTAATTAATTAGCTTTAAAAATTCCAGAGGGGAATGATTGCATTTTGGATAACAATGTTACAAAAATATGACTTTGTCATAGTTCATTGCCTAAGCCCATAACACACAAATATAGATGAACGCTCGTGCTGTATGGTGAGAACCTGCGTATTTATGTAATTTCTTAATCCTTGACACCTTGTATGAGTTAAGAACGCTAGTATATCAGCCATAGCTATAGACCTTAAAGTTGGTTAGTCTAAAGACAAATGGATACTGAAGCTGACATTCCAAGAGCTTTTAGATGAGCAGTTGAAGAAGCCTGACTTAGTATGGGTACTCCTTGTGATCCAACAAGGACTAGCTCAACAAACACAGGTGGAGAAGCATGATACAGACGCAGTAAACTTGAGTATAACCATTTGTATAACCAGCTTTGAGTGCAGAAAGGTGTGTGGTACAGATATTAACAGCCCGAAAGGCAAGGTGCCCCTGTAGTGCTGCAGTTAGTGCACTAGAAATCTGTGGCAATGTAAGAGATACTCCAGACATTGCAAAAACAATAGAACTGGAGGGCATAAAGTCGTGGCGCATACTTGTGTTAGCGTTTGACAATGGGTTTTCAGTCAGATGTGCAGCACTGGTGTGAACACCGCATAAGTGTGTTCCCCAAAGAAAAAATTGGCTCCAACGGGCTAAGCTCCAGCAAAGAAGTGTTAGTTCTCCTCTACATGACACCACTTTCCAAAGGCAACTGCTATACACTTGTAGACATCAGTTATTTCGCAATGTTTGCCGAAGCCCATCCATTGCCTGATACACTACTGCAGATCATTACGGATTTATTAGAGGAGATTTGGATAGTGTAGCTCTGAGCACCTGATGAAATACGCACAGCCACCTGTTCACTGAGTTTTGCAAGGTGTGGTGATGACTCGTACCTGCAGTTTGCTGGTTTAGTAGAGTTGGCAGTGCAGACTACCAAGCGGATGTTTGTAACATTTGCCAGACTCTCTGTATCCGACTGAGATGAACACTTTTAATTATAGTGTACAAAACAGAGATCAATAGGCCGTCCATCTAACTTGCTCATTTTCATATATCTCACTATACCTTTTACTGTAGAAGTAATGTATGGACCTCCACTAAGAGAAGAAATCCCAAAAGTGTGTGAAGTGGTTGAGGTCAACGATGGTTAACACACATGAGTTCATGAAGCAGCAACTTGGGAAGGTGGCCCACCAGCAAAAGAAGTCTCATAATTTTTCCTGGTCAGCTTCTGCTGTTATTGTAAATAATTCTATGTGATATATGTCAGGAAATCGGTTTATAGCTGAAAATACCACACTATACAATTGACTGACATCTTTTTTTTTGGTTATTTTATGTTATTCTTACTAAAATAGACCCTTAGGAGGTTGCCGTCCGTATACGTTCATGGACTTTTGAAAGCATTTAAAGAGTAAGGAACAACATTGACCTCAGCGTACTTTGCAAAACCTTTCGACAGTAAAAATTTAAGCTGCACAAAAATAATTCATAACAAAACTATCACATAGAACACCACCAATAGTGGAAGGGGCTGTAAAGCCTGGTTACCCATTCTTGTATCGTTATCTTCAAGTACGACCACCCCACTGCAGTCTTAAACAGTATTTTACTTTTATCTTTATAAAGCATTAAAAATGCGCATTTTCACTCTTCATTCAGATCTGTGGGTATTATGTGGTCTTGTGTATAATATAAGAACAAGAAATAATTTGAAAATGGAAATGAATTAATGTTTAATATACACGGACTTGGTATTTTGGATCAGATTGCACCAAATGTATGCTTACTTATGCATGCTCTATTTTATAATTTTCTTTTAAGCTGAAGATGGCAAAACCGAATGAATTTCCAGAAAGTTTTTTTCTATTCATATAAAAGAACAAATTGGTCAAAAATGTCCTACTAACACATGAGCGACTTCTACATTCCATAATTTCTACATACATGTATTAGCATATATTTATACATGTACAAAAACAAGTTATATTTCCTGGAGGTTCTTTGTGAGTCACAGAACGCGAATGTCGGACACACACACTTGTGAAGACTTTCCTCAAGAGTGTAAATTTATTTCTGGAACAATTAAATAGGAGCAATATTATTCTCTTTGGTTTTAATTAGTCCTGAAATAGGCCCTAAGCCCTGCAAATTGGACCAGTGTCAATTTATGTGAGAGTTCACATTTGGTTTCCAATCAATCCAATCTTATCATAAATTGTTCTATTCTTCTTCACGCTAGTTGGTGGGCACAAAGTTCTCATTCTGTCACCACACATTTACTTTTCACTTTCATTTCTATCTGAAGTGCAACATTTCTTACAACCGTTTTTGTTTCAAATTCGTGTGTCTTTGATTCTCAACGTTTATCATATATATTTTAAATTTTTGTGGAGGAACAAAGCATTAATTTTGCAAAGCCTAATTTCATTACAAATTGATTTTTTTTTAGGGTTGCGAGTTCGAATCCCGTCCCACCAAACATGCTCGCCCTTTCAGCCGTGGGGGCGTTATAATGTGACGGTGAATCCAACTATTAATTGATAAAAGACTAGCCCAAGAGTTAGCGGTGGATAGTGATGACTAGCTGCTTTCCATCTAGTCTTTCACTCCTAAATTAGGGACGGCTAGCGCAGATAGCCGTCGTGTAGCTTTGAGTAAAATTCAAAACAAACCAAACCACTCAGATGCTAGCGGCATCTAACGAAAGTGTCCGTTACTCTGTTGTGAAAATAACTAATAATGATGCCTTTTAACTGAAAAGTAAACTCGAAGTAATAAATGTTTTCATGGTATTTTTTCTGAAATATATAAAAGATTATATGTGGGATAAGGTAGATATGTTTTAATAAAATATTAGTTGCTTTGTTTCAATAGTTTATAGCTGTTGTGTGATAGTATAATTTAATACCAGGAACAAAATTTAAAAGTTTTGTATAGCTGACGTATTGTTTCAATCACTAATGGTAGTGATGTTATTTTTTAGACATACTTTATCAAGAAGGTAATTTATTTTCTTATACTTGTTGTAAGAATGAAGATCACATTTGTCATGGGCTTGGGAAGGTCTGGTTGTTAGGGCAGTCGACTTGCAACCTGCAAGCCACGGGTTCGAATCACCGCCAACGAACACGTTCACTTTTTTAACTGTGGGGGTGTTATAATGTGACGTTCAATTCTAATATTCATTGGTAAAAGTGTAGCCTAGCAGTTGATGGTGTTGCCTTACTACCTTCCCTCTAATCCATCACTGCTAAATTAGGGACGGCTAGCGCAGATAGTACTCAAATAGCTCTGTTCGCAACAATATACTACGTTATTGTTATACAGAAATGTTATTTCTGACAGTTAAGTAGGATAATACCAAAATTAATAAAAATGTTGGTCATAAATTAAATAAAACATATATAATTATTTCAATTAATGTGCGAGTCTGCTATAGTTAAACATTTTACATTGCTTTCAGTTAATGTAATATATGGAGAGCAGTTTATTAAAAATTATTTGATATACAAAATTTCATGACGTTGTGTTTCCATCTAATTATTCGTTGAACTGGTATCGTTGTTTGGGTTGACGTCATTTCCTTATCCTGCTTAGGACACTCTGCAAAAGATGAAGGTTTAAATGCAGTGTTTTTCCCCATCTTGAGAAAGCACCACGACGATAGAAGAGAGATTTTTTAAAAGCTAGTGTAAATTATGAAAATTCCTGTATTATAAGTGTGAAAAATTGCAAACGAAAGACCTGTCTTTGTATCATTTAATTTGCTTAAAATAATATTGAGTTAAAGTTATATTATTTGTAAAATTCTTTGCTGTTAGATAAGGTGGTACATTTAACTAAAAGCTTTTTTTTTTCCTTTTCTTTTATAGATATCCAAGTGAGCTTTGATTAACATACCAATATCAACACACATTAGGGGTGCTAAGTTGTAGACTAGATCTCCAGTTTTTAGTATTGTGATGGAGTTTATCATAAACAAAATTAAACATCTGTTACGTCTTTGTTCGTTTGTTAATTTCCGGTATAAATTCTTCCCGAGGAACTTCAGCGATACAAGTCCTTTCTTTAAATAAAACTACTTTATTCTTTCTCAATACAACTTTGCAATACACAGAATTTCCACAGTCACTTTAAGTTCAACACACGCTATAATTCACAACGATTCACGCACTTTACTTTCGGTCACTACCGCTCACTTGACTCAATTATCTGTCTCTATATCTGTCTATCTGCTATTATTTCTCCGATTTATTTGCCGGGCTTATATATTAAAATAGAGGTCGCCTAGAAA
>NW_013665625.1:1687392-1721687 GCF_000517525.1 Limulus polyphemus
TTGCTAGAAACAGTCATGATCCTTCTAGAAACTCCAGCGCGCATGCTTCCAGCGTCGCGTGACTTCCGCTATCGTAACACATCCGACTAAAATGAGTTTTCTAGCTTATGGACAAATTGCTAAATTTTTACTAAATTATTGTTGTAAACTATGTGTTTTTGTGTATTTGTTTTAATTTAGACGTTTGTATTAATATTGGCTAGAGGAATTGTTGACATCACACGAGAAACGCATAGCTAAACCTCCTAAACTTTCTTGAAATTTGAAAACTATCTCAGGAGTATAAAAATACAAATTATGCTAAAGCAATTAGTTGATCAGAGCCTAATTATTGAATCAGCTAGTTAGTTAGTTAAGTGCTATAAAGCTTGAATTTGTTTTCGTTTCGCACAAGCAGTAGGAATATGAAAAGTGCTGAAGTACAAGAGAAGTTAGCAAGTAGGTGACTATTTATCGTTATTTCCTGTAAAGTTAGGCCTACCTTTAGTTACTCGAAACTTTTAGAAGTTGTTCTTGTATCACTGTAGTCATAGAAATAAAACGCTTTCGTTCTCTTAAGTGGATTGGACTTTGCATTTTCCTTTTTACCAAATAATCCACAAGAATCCCCCCAACAATATAAGACGTTACAACAAAATTACATTCATTTAACCAAAAAAGTTTTAACCTTGGGATATATCACAAATGATGGGCAATTAACTTTTAAAATCAAGAATAGATTGACTAAGCTAACATTAGCCATTATGGCTAAGCTAACAACCAGCCATTTTAGTGTTGATTGATCTGTCTGAAGCATAAAATCTTGTACTTGCTTGTGGGACTTCTCGATAAGCAAATAATACTGCCTTCAAGTACCTGTCCCAGCCACTTGGTCTCTCCTGGCACATCTTTTTTCAGGATCCTCTTTTAGACTCTATTAACTCTCTCACAAAGTCCATTACACCTAGGGTTGTATGGGGTGGTAAAGAGCTGCTAGTACTGATGAGCCTGCAGATCTCTCGTATCAGTTCTGAAGTAAACTGGGTCCCTCTGTCACTCAGGACTTCTTTCGGAATGCCTACTCTGCATACCACTTCCAGGAGGAGTTCTGTCTCTATCTATGGCAGTGCTATGGCTTCTGGATAACATGTCATATAGTCAATTACTGTCAAACATACCAGTTGTCAGAAGCAGGTGCTAATGGTCTGATCAAGACCACAGCTACTCTGCTAAATGACTCTTCTATGAGAGGCATCTCATTCAGTGGCACCTTGGTTACCCTACCTCTAGGTATTGTCCTTTGGCAGATGTCGTATGACCTGCAGAATCTTGTCACATCTCCAATGACCCCCGCCCAATGAAAATTATTGGTGATTCTATCTGCCATCTTCTTTGCTCATAGGTATCATCCCACAATTGACTCAGAAGCCAAATTCATTATTTGAGTCCAGTATAACTGCCATGATAGATCCAATACAAGTCCTCCCTTCCAGTTCTCTATTGTGTAAGTCCTTTTCTCCTTTGCCTTGTGCTAGACTTTCTACCTGGCACTGCTCCAAAGTTTCTGCATAGCTACATTTGGAATGTTGCCTTTTAATACTTGCAGGGGCTTGATGTCTTGCTTGCTCTTCTTTTAGTGGTAACTGCAGATGCTTGCTTCATCTTCTCTCTGTCTGGTTTCTCCAAACTTCTACTGCCTGGTATATTTCCAATCACCAAGTCATAGATGGGTGCCTTCATACATATGGCCTCAAGGTTTCCCACATTGTATGGAGTGTCCACCTTTATTCTTGCTATGGGAAACTGTTTCACCAATTAACACACACAGATGTACCTTGCCTGTCATCAGATACTAGACTGGTTCTCACTGATGCACTACTGTACCAAGTGTCTTGTTAGACATTCACTTTCTTGCCTCCAACATAGCCTTCACCTACTGGCATGTTGTAATATGTTGGCACCTCTCGATGTTTCTCATATGCTCCAATCAATACTGGCACTGTTGATCCATTTGCTATCTTGTAGCCAATCTGACGTTTTTTCTTGATTTTGTTTCTTCTGGCAGCCACATCAATGGGGACAATCATTTTTTTCTTGTTTCTTGCCAGCACCATCTTTATAGGTAGCTCCAGCTGTTTTATATTGAGATTTCTGCTGTTTCTTGTTGGTGATGGACTTTTACTGATGACTTATTGTACAGCAGTACATAAAGTTAGGTGCAACACACCATCATCACTGATATTCGGGAGAGAACAGTCACTGATAAGAATCTTACACGGGATATATAGAGAGATTAATGAACACCATCAATTACATACAAGGCATTATTCACACTAAAGACTTAAGTCAGCAAGTACTGAAATACAAATGTCACTATAATGTTAATACTGATAAGACTGGATTCCAACGAGGTGGCATGATATATGTGTACAATCCCCACTCCAAGAAAGGACAAACTCCAAAGTTAAGCAAGTGCTGGAAGGAGTAAAATGGTACTAAAAAAGCAATTGATGTGATTTATATAATCCAGAAGAACAGATGATCCAAGCCAAAGATCACCCACTGTAATTGTCTTTGGAAGTACTTCGGGTAACTCCTGACTTGTCAGCAGAAACTCAACCTTCTAGAATATCTTTGAGGATGGAGCCTCCAATGGATTTATTCGACTATGTACTCTGGAAGAGCTCTCCCCCTAACAGGACGGCCAGTAACAACAAGGAACACGACGCCATTTCAACTCTATACCATGGAAGGGAGAACCATCAAAATATTCGGGGAATGGGCAGTTTAGTGTAGTGTTGTAGTTTTATAATTATAGTGTTATAATTGTTCAAGGGTCTTCATAATCCAGGAAGGGAGCAGTGTTGTAACTATATTCTTAATGCCGTAATTTAAATGTGTAGCTAAAGGGAGCTGTGAGTCGTAATGATAATGTTCAGAAAAAAGGATTTACTAAGATAAGTCTAGAACACTTAGAAAGTTCTAAGTGTAAAGTTTTCTAACATGTCCAAAAGTAGATTATATACGTGTATATATGTATATATAAGATAGTTGAGAGATTGTAGAGTTTCAAAATAGAGAGTTGAATCAGTCAGTGTGTTTCTAAAAATATTTGAGTCTGTGTTTACTTTGTTTATCGAGTTTCTTTGTACAAAAAGTGTATTTGTTCTACGTTAGTTAACATCATCTGTAACAAAAAACCTACAACAACTTACAACAGTGTATAAGCGTTTCAGCTTGAAGAAATATGAAAGGGGAAAATAAACGGACTTAACTTTGTATTATTTTCACCAAATAATTTAAAAGATCCTGCCATTGAAATAACGATAGTACAATAGTATTTATGGGAGTGCAACCTGATAGTTAATAAAAACTTATTCTGATCTTTATCTGTTCTTCTCTGATTTTATTTGTATTTTATTATGAGTGTACAATGTTCAATTTACTATTATCAAAGTTCAATGGCCATACAAAATGGTACTCTATTTTAAACTAGGCTTATGCTTTCCTCTGTATTTTATAGTATTGGAAAACAAAGGATTATGGATCAAAATCGGGCCTCAGGATCATCAAGGCAAATACCAGCTGTGGTAGTAAAGTATGGAATCTTGTAACACGTGAGAATCCACAAACATATAGGTTAGTGGCAAAAGCTATCCACTTCTTCCAGGTAACAGTACATAAAATAATTAAGAACGATATCGATCTGGAAAAGTGACACAAATTGCTTCGGTATATCCATTCCACCACTGAATACTTCAAGTGGGTGGAGTATGAAATGGGTATTCATGCTATTCCACATGTAGACATACCAGTTAAGTCACCTTTTGGATTTCTGTGCAAGCAGACTGTTGAAATGAGTGCTGGAGAGCCATTGTCTTTATACATTATATGGATTATGAAAGGTGTGAAGGAATGAGGGGTGTGATCTTAACAAAACAGCAACATAACAGTCATTTGAAATTGAAACTACGCTGCAATTCAACAGTTATATCATGACCAGACATGGCAACATGGACTGATTTCTCGAAATAGGAGGAGTCATAAAAGCCAAAATGCATTTACAGAGATAGAATAGTTCGATTACTGTCTGCCCATTACGATTTTAGTGACGAGGGTGCAAAGGGGTTTGATGTGGGGGGCGTGAAACCTTATACGTGTAGTGAGTGTTGGTATAATAAGCCTAAAGTAAAGAGTAGTATGGAATCACCTAGCCTAGAGCCAAGTGCGTAAAATTTATCATGAAAGTAAAAATTTCATTGAATTTTAAACTTAAATCGTTTCTGAATTAAGCTATTTTCTGTTACATCACCAACTTTTTAATAAAAACAAACCCCTTTAATCAAAGGAGATTCTAAATTTAAGAAATCAACAAATATTTTTCCAGTTTTGTTGTCTATACTACATTCAGTATATAGACTAACAACAACGTTAGGTTATACTTTTGTTGCTAAGCGACATGGCATAAAAGCCATTGTGGAAACGTAGTGTTACCAAAACACACTAGCTTTTCTATATATTAAAATATGTTAATCTAACTGATTTGTACCAATAATTATTCTGTAAATACGCCACGAATTCATTTCACGAATGATCTTAATTTTGATTGGCTCACAAAGAACTTTATCGACGTTTGGCTGCCTCGACTGCACTTTTCTGCCTCTTTGTTGGTCATGCTTGATTTCGAAACATGTATTTATTTCAGTTATCTATGAGATTTGAGGTTAGGGTATACTACAGTGTGGGGATGGTAGTACTTGCCCCGTCATTTTTAATGGGCTATACACTAATAGTGATAATATAATCTACTCAACCTTTGTATCAGTTATTTACGAGAAAACAAGACTTACAGCTATGATAAATGATGATACCATGTGTTTTCTACTCCCTTTTTCAATACGTATATTTTTTCGAAATTTGTGTTTTTCTTTCAATTCAGTTTGAACATGGAAAGTCGTTCAAGTAAACAGTTAAATTTGCTTCTTACTAGGTCTTTCCAGTACATCGTTCGCAAATTGCTATTAATCGAATTTATTACAGGAAAAATAGCCTATAACGCACAAAAATAGAAATATGTCTAACAGAGAATCGAGTAATGGCTTGGTACTTCTTCACCTCGGTCTTCAAGCATGAGTATATGGAGGTCATGTGCAGGTGAATGATATGTACAAACCTGGCTTATGTTGTTATTGTCTTTTTTGTAGTATTAAAAGCCAGGTTTTCCCCAGTTAAGCAGATTTTAAATAGACTTGAAGCAGATGTTGCACTGAATTTTGTAGAACATAGAAATTTTAGGGGAACTTTGGTAACGTTAGTAACTTTGTGACTGCTATGTAACTTTTATCTTAAATATATTTTAATTTGATTTTAGCTTTATATATGGCGTTGTGGTTTTCCTCATAGGGTTTGTTTGTTTGAAGTTAAGCACAAAGCTACACAGTAGGCTATTTGTGCTCTGCCCACCACGGGTATCGAAACCCGGTTTATAGCGTTGTACGTCCACAGACATACCGCTGTGCCACTGGGGAGTTTCTTCATAAGGAAGGGGAGAGCACACTAGACTTGTGAATATGTTTGTTTCTTTTGTTGTAGAGAAAAGCCACACTGGGCTATTTGCTGTGCCCACCATTGGGAATCGAACTCTGGATTTTAGCGTTGTAAGTCCGTAAACTCACCGCTGTCGCACTGGGGAACAAACTGGCGAGAGGTAGCTCCCTAAGGTTTTACTTACTTTTTCTTGCCAGTCCAACACATTCACAACAAAAATACTTGCCCTAATTGTTTAACATCTGCAATTGTGTTTTCATAGTTAATAAACGTTTTTGTACTTATGCATCTATTTGTGTGTGTTGAGTTTTTGTTCTAGCGGGCAGGTTTGACTGCCTGCTTTGTAGTAAAAACCGTTGCACGGGAAATGCACGGCATAGTAAATCATATTTAAAATATTAATCCGTTACAAATTCGTGTACTTACACTTATTGTAGTACTGTTATTGAATCTAAAATTTTAGTATTATCGAGAATTTTACATATTAATCCTTCTGCCTTCAATGAAATATATTTGTAAATATAATTTTAAACAGAATGAGCGTACGTTTTCAAACCAACCTTACTTTTAACAAAATTCTGGAACCCTTCTGGTACAAACACTTCTAAAAATTGCTGTCACCATAAAATGTCCCCTCCCACAGATGGATCAACGGGTCAACAATGCTGAAATCTGGGACTCGATTCCCCGCGGTGGGCATAATGCAAATAACCAATTGTGAAACTTTGTCCTAAAACAATGAGAACCACAAACTGTTTGTTTCAAACAGTACATTAGTTCCAAAAGCTATCAAAATTTACCTTAAGGTTCGAGATATTGTTTTAGCTCAAAGTTACACAATGGGCTATGTGCACTCTGAAACTTTTACGTTAAAACATTTATTTAGTAGATAATAGCGACAACATTATTCGATATTAAACCACAGTAAGCAGTTAGTACTATCCCAACAATTGCAGACTTATAAAATATTAATTACACGAAATTTTATTCTCTCACATTTATGGATAGTTCGAGTCTCCAGGTGGGTTAGCAGTAAGTTTACGGACTCACAATACTAAGATCCGCGGTTCGAATCTCCGCTGTGGCCAGAGTGCATAAAGCTCATTATGTAGATTTTTGCTAAAAATCAACAACATTTCTTCTTATTTGAAATATACTTCTTAAAATACAAACTTAAACCCATGGTATTGCCGTACATCGACAGATGTCGCCCATTTCCAAAAATCCATTGCTAAAATTAATATAAAATAAAACACTATAACCGGGAAATGTTTACAATTAAGAATAGTAAATGGAAATTTATAGATATATATAAAAAATACACATAGAAAATTCAGGTAAAAAAATTAAATCTAACATATGTGAACTCAATAAAAAACAAAAAGTAGCAACTGACAAACACACCATTATATGATCATTTGGTAACCAAGCTGTAAAAATTGTTTTAAACCGTATGAACAAAACTCGTAAGCCTATATTTTAGAACTGCACAGAGTTAAAACAGTAATGTTAATAAATTGTTAATTCTCAAAAAAAATATTTATAACAAAAACTGTTTGAACGTTTTAACCCAAAACTGACTTTGCATTTTCTACAGTAAGCAAGCTTGAGAGAGATATGATTTGATTTTAAAAGCTTAAAGTAATCATTTATATGACTGTTGGAAAATCATTTATATATAACTTATAGAAAAACGTTATAAGAATACAACGTTCATAATATATATTATAAGTTATGTTGATATAAGCACTAATAATGCTCTCTGTTCCGTTGTATCGTTTGTGTTATTGTTTATCATTACAACTCTCGTCGCATGTTTAGAAACTCATAATATATCAATTCATTATTTTTTCCTCTCACAGTATTCTGAATTTCTACATCGTTTTCAAATAAGCCAAAAAAGAACAAGACATAAGATATTCCAAGTAGTTAGCTTACGATAACGAAGTTTATTCAAACTTTTGACAAACCATCTACTTGAGTCCCAAGTCAAGCAGTATTTATCTGACTGACTAAAACATTACAATGCCACAAAAAGAAAAAAATGCTTTCAAACTGAAATTTTAACTAATCATCTCAACAAAACTTCCTGTATGAAGAAATTCCTCCAGACCCCCTCTGGATGAATTTGCAACTATAGCACATTTCATACTCTCAGTACTTGACTTTAGCCCTTATAACATATATTTAATTAGTTATAGTCATTACCGATACAAGGTTGAATTTTATTTTCGCTCTAAGCATGTAGTTAGATTGGACGTATGTATTAATTTTAAACGTTCGGCTAACCCTGTCCAAAGGCACTTTATAACATGTGGTATATATATATATATATATATAAATACGAAAATATAACTTTTCATATGAAACAGCACACCTGTGATGTTCTAATGACACGTTTCAAGTTTGTTGCAATAACTAACAACAATTTTGAAATATGAAATTACCTAAACGTTCATATTCTATTTTTGACAAATGTTTTTTCTAATAACATATATTTCATAACCAGCAGTATTATACGATAATAATTTGAATTAAAACAACTGATATATTTGAATATTTAAATTAAACACTTTTGATATCAGATTTCAGATAGTCGCAAAATTGTATATAATCAAAAAGAGGCAATGAACATTATCGGAGTTAGTGGTAAAAGTTTTATAGTTGAGAACTGCATTAAATACCAAAAGAAACGAAAAGTACTGTGACTGGTAACACTTGTGAAGAGAGCTAAATAGTGTAATATAAATGGGTAAAAAAAGGAAAGTAAAATACACAATAAAATTACATGTCAACCTCTATGATAGTTTCTTTTTGCATGAAGTTGGCGTTTGGACAGTAAGTTTCCAATGAATTTTAATAATAAAACGATTTAACTAAATAATAGCGTTCAGGCTAGTCGATAAAAATGTTATAAATGTTTTTTTAGTTTTATTTTTCAAGTTTCCTTTAATTACCGAAGAACTAGAAAATGTGATTAGGCTACTTTTAGTGTTAGGGTTATAATTTTGTATAATAACAAACACTTATTGAAATTTTTAAGTGATGCTTAGATCTATGTTTTTTGTTAATATTTTATTAACAGTATCATAAAAGTTCTATATAGATTTCTAGTACACGTTCTGGCGCTGTTGTACTTACTAGTAGTAGGCCCCAGTGTGAAGTAACTACTAAGTATTACAGTGTTACTACTAAATTTAAAAGTAGGGCTATGGCTGGGACTTTCAAAAAGTTAAAGAATTAAATAAGTATAATATAAAGCTAAGTTAATTATAAAGTAAAGTCAAAACAATAGTTTAAGCGCACTTGTCTACCAAAAATAAATAACTTAGTTTGAAAATTTAAGGGTTTCAATGATTTTTAATTTGCTCAAGCCTAGGCCTAGCGTTGTAGAAGGTCTTATCTTCACGACTGTTATTGTTAACTTATTTGGATGTCAAAAATAAGCTTGTATTAATATTATGATTCGTGTAATGATAATAACGTTGGAAAGCCCTAATTAATATAAAATTTCAAAGTTACGAATTAAACGCCTAAAAATGACGAAACATTAGGATCCCATAAGCCTGATATTTCCGATAAAAATCACTTTGATTGTTTTTTCATATTCCGTTTTATTTGTCTAAACAAAAATGGTTTTTAAAACAGCATTTCGGTCTTTTCAGATCAGTCTTGCCTAACATAACACACTGTCCAGGAGGCCTGTTATTAATTAAGTATTAACTACCTGGATGATGAGAAACTTAAGTTTATCGGTAGCACTATTTATTTATATGGTATAAGAATCTCAAAGCCAGTGGTTAAACGCTGAAACTATTGAAACATTGGGATCCTATAGGCTTAACATTTGTAAAAACAATATCTTGCATTACAGATGTTTTTCTCGCATTTCTTTTAATTTGTCTTTCACGGATTTTAACCCAGAGTTGTGTAAAGAAACATATCATTTTGTCATACATGACTGCTTAATACAAACAGTTATTCTTTTGTAAGTATGAACTTTTATTGTGAACACACAATTAATTACAGGGCAGTAATTTTCTTCATTCTCCCGCTCAAAAATAACTCCACAGAGAATACTCCCATGCACTATGACTATGTACTGCCATCCATCGTTATTTCTATACAGTATATTAATAACGTTCCTCACCCATTAAGATATTACTACTACAGTACTTTTTATTCATTTTTTATATATAATTGTGGAAGATCAGGGTGGACTACCCATTTTTCCAAGTGAGATATCACCATTATTTATAATCTTTCAAATCTGTTAACAGTCTATTGTTCTGTCCAAAATGCCCGATGTCCTGGTTTTGCGAATGAAAATTTACAGGCACTTCATGAGGTTCTGGTGCTGTCTGGTGTGGTATAACTTCAGTGGCTATTATGTCAGGGCTAGAAGACGTTTATTCGGTGAAAAGACCATTTAGTGTTTTTGGTAACAACAGGACAGGACTGGATACATTGGTATGGGTGTATGTTCCTCTGAAAGGTCTAGTGCTTTCATTACAGATCTCTCTGACCTTTCTTGTCTCCTATGAATTTGATCTACATGATGACACACTACGCTACCATCTTCTAAAAACAATATATATATATATATAATAAAACTGGTCCAGTAACTCCTTAAACATTTCCAAGTATACCATTTTGGTCATAACTAAAGTTTCGTGAATACACTTTATCTCCTGTTGAAAAGCTACAGGCTTTTCCATGCTTATGATGGTTTTGCTTTTGTTTCAACTCTGTTGTTTGTATTTGCCTCTTAAGATCAGGATGTAGTAGATCAAATATATATTTTAGTTTAAGACCCATCAACATATCCACTGGAGACAGTCAAATAGTGAATTGAAGTATCATTCTGTTGTCATAGAAAACACATGCAACGTTTGTTTCCATGATGCTTCCTGATATCTTTGTTAAGCAGGCCTTGAGTGTCTTCAGAGCAAATTCAGCTAATCCATTTCAGGGTGAGTGGTATAAAGCAGAAGTCACATGAGAGATTCTACTCCTACTCACGAATTCTGTGCTGACAATGGGAGTTCCATTGTCAGAGGCTATTACCACTGGTAATCCATGAATGCTGAAACTGGCTCTGAGATTTTCTGTGGTAGCTGTTGAAGTTAATGTGTTCATGGGAAAAACATCCATCCACAACCACTAAGAAAATTTCTCCCATAGCTTGTACAGCATAATCATAACTACGATAGTACAAATTAAAATCTCAAACATACTGTAAACAACATGTAAACAAAACTTTATAAGCACTTTACACACACAGTTAAGTAGCAAACAAACCAACTGTAGAGTAACAAGCCACCAAAGCACTTGAGAAAGTCAATAAAAACAAAAATTTCACAAAGCCACAAATTTGTCAATCTGACTATCTGATTGACTGACTGACTAACGTTGTTGGAAAAGCAAAGCCCTCTCCTGCCTTCACCGTATGCAAACCTAAATGCACATGATTGAATTACGCTACCTTGGCTCTAAAAGTGTTTTTCTTAGTTTTACTTATAACCTTCGTAATAATGTAATAAAAATAACCAATTTGAATACTACTAACGACTTAACAATACACTGTTAGCCATATTCTATTATTACGAGCACGCTTTGTGAGTTGCCTAGTAACCAACCGACTTCATATAATGTGCGGATGGATGACTGCTTATACGCACACACTACGTGAACAACCTGTAGATGTATCAGCTAGATAAAAAACGTGGCCTACCTACATTTTCTACATCTAGGTTCTTACTATGATCTTACCTTTGAAAGCAAAGTTTTCAGTTCTATACATCTTACTCAAGGGTTCTGTTTTGGACAAAGCATTTTTATCAAAGTAGTTAGTGCCTGAGACGTGAGTCTACTACGAAGGACAAATACCACCACTGTCGAAGGCTGACATGGTTTTGCTCGAGCATTTTGGACTGAAAACATGAATGATAATCTGTATGATCTACCTTTGCATTGTTTTCAAACTAAGTGTGACCTACTGATATGTAAGGTTGTGCTTAAAACAGTGCAATGTTTTTTAAATATGTCTTTCAAGGAAACAAAATAAGAGAAAAGGAGAAAATCTTATGTTGATAACCTTGAAACGTTTTTTGTCTCAGAGAAGAGGGTATTACTGCAAGAATAGAGATAAGGTTAGAAACCGTAATGCTGAATGTGTGAAACAAGCCATTAATCCAGCCAAAGAAAAGGCTGCCACTATGGCTAAGTGGAAAACTATAGCAAAGCTATCAGCAAAAGCCAGGGAATGTTGTGAGATAGGTCTAAGAAAAGCTACGAGAAGGATAGGCCTAGGCCTCGAGACTTAGCACCAAGAAAAGCTACAAGAAGGGTAAGTCTAGAGCCAAGTCACTCTTGAGATTTAGTGCCAAAAAAATCCTATAAGACAAATGTAAAAAAATAATTAAATATAAAAATTAGGTAGTAGGAATGGGAGCACCAAAAAGTGAAGTAGAATATTATCAAATAAAAATAGGATAAATTAAACTCAATTGTGATTGAATAGTTATATTTATTACTATATGTTAATACTTGTCTGTGCTATTATGTAGGGATGATGCAAATGCCATCCCTATCTTGTTTGCATTGTTTTTGAAGAATTGATATTAGCCACCTCAACATTTACTTCCTTTTTTGAAAAAGTTTTTTCTTTACTTTATTGATTGTTGTTGTTTTTCATTCAGTGTTTCAATAGACATTGGAATGTTTTATTTATAAAAAAAGTTCTAAATAGAATGAGGTTCCAAGTGTAATATTAATTTGTAATCTATTATTGGCTGGTAATTCCTGTTTCACTCTGTACTTACGCTTTTTAAATGAAAACAAAATTTCTGTAAGAAAGCTAACTTCAAAGGATAATGATAACATCATTTACACTGGAATTATGATTTTTTTAAATGACTACTATTTCGATGAACAATCCGAGCCATCCCTACATAGGCAGTGCTACTGCCTGCCTAATAATCAACAAATTTAAAATTTTCAAAAATAGGCAGTTTTGATACTATTCATTTGGCCCACCCCTTACCAGACAGATATCTCTAATGCCTTTCATAAGCAAAGTATGACTATTGGACCTTCCTGTCTCACTTCTGACATCAAACACCCCTCTTATGATGTCATGCATTTCGTTAGGATCACGTAATTTGATTACATACATGTATATGTACTTGGTTACTGAAACAAAGTTTACAACATAGAAACTTAGCTAAATACACCCTTCATTTAGTTTGAACAATTACCAAATTACAAAAAACACACGAAGTAGAAACGGGTAGAACGATGACTACATCCACTATGAGGTTGCTCCGTGTCAAAAATCACCAAGTGTTCTAATGTTATTCCGCCCATTCCTACCTTGTTTCTTTACTTTTTGGTGCTCCCATTACAGTTTCTAATTTTTTTATTTAAAAATTTTTTACACTTGTTAATATGTAACCTCCTCCAAGGTTTTTTGACCATTCCCATGGATGAAGCAAAGCTACTACTGGATCTTTTATATGTTTTTAGCATGTTGCACAAGTCTGGACCTACTTTTAAATTTCAACATCTATCTTTGGCCACCACATGTAGCTTCTAGCGAGCCCTTTCATCCATGAGATGTATGTAGTTTTTCAGTTACAGATTGACGACCTTGCTGCAGAACAACAGTATTAGCCTGGTGATTCTATGCCAAAATGTACCATGCCCCCCCCCCCAAAAAAAAATTGCAAAATAATTTCTGTCTGCTGTTTTAAGTTGATATTAACCCCTCTAATTTTGACGGGAGTTTAACCTTTTTGCGACTTTGCATAATCTCGACATATTGATTTTGATGACATCGTAGGTGAACAAAACCACCACCTTTCTGTTTCCACTGTAAACACCATCATGCAACATCCCATTGGAAAGATATTGACAACTTATTTTTGATTAATAAAGAAAAGACAGCATTATATGATAACATTACAAATCTATTGATCTACCACCATTATGTGATATTGACTCTAATAACGTCGTTTGTCAACAGTCATCATGCTCACTGTTACAAGTATAA
The DNA here is from genome assembly GCF_000517525.1 of Limulus polyphemus. Classification (NCBI taxonomy): domain Eukaryota; kingdom Metazoa; phylum Arthropoda; class Merostomata; order Xiphosura; family Limulidae; genus Limulus; species Limulus polyphemus. The sequence continues at coordinate 1,700,972 of NW_013665625.1, forward strand.
CCCCACGGTGTAGGACCTCATTTGAAAGAACTGTGAAAGATAATTTCAAATAAAAATGAAATACATCCTTGTTTGAACTAGGAATACAAAGATCAATCTAGAAATTATTGTATTGCCTTTATGTACAGTCAGAACATACTATCAACTTGTGAATCAGTGAAAAAGACTTCCTGTGTATGTCTTATTCGATAGACAGGAAATGATAATTGGCACATCTGATACCACGACGTTCGCCACAACCCGTTAAACACTTAAGTCCATGTTTTCTGTAGAAGCAGCACTTTGTGTCACAGTCACTGTGGCAAGTGTATCAAATATTCTTCAGTAGGTCTGCTGGTGCTGCAGGCAAGTCAGTCATTACTGGCACAAGGATGTTGTTCTTGATCATCTAGCCATATGCTGTTGGCTCTAGTCCACCTCCCATCCACTGTTACACTTGTAAGTATACTCTTAGGAAATGGAATTTTACTGCTGCTGAAGAGCAGAAGAGTGTGAACCTGCACAAACATCACTCCAACTGCCACTTTTGAGCAGAACAGTCAGTAGTGCAGTTCATCTAAGCTTACTCTGATTTTCCATTGTACAGCAGAACAAGTGCATTTTCACCTGCTAACTGCACATGTTCAAGAGATTGCAGCTCCTGAAGGAAGACACATGCAATATTTTGAAAGTCTGCATTCTTCTGGAGTTGTTTGAATGTTACATTCTTCTCAATTCCAAAATGCCTTGAGATAGTGTCATAACCTGTGAACGCATGTAGGAACAGGAGCAGATGATGTAACTCTTCAAGAGTAGTAACCAGCTGTTTCATGCTCCAATTTGTTTTTTTCTTGTTTGTATGAGAAGAGAAGAATGTCATTTGAAGCTACATCAGTGTGATGTCCCAACAGCACCAGAAGATCTTTGTCCTCTCCAACGACGGCTGTGATGTTGTCTTTGGCCCAATTTGTTATTTCCATGATGATCTGCAAATCAGGACATTATGATGCTTGCAGAGTATCTCCAAGTACGTGAATAAAGCCCTGCTTATTCTCCTTGTTGGTCAGAAATAGGTCCTTTGTGGATTGAAGCATCATGTCAGGCACAAAATGTACTGCCATTCCTTGGATTCCCCTCCCTTGTCTGAGACGGATCATATCCTTTTTCGAAATTCCAGACATGTACCCATGAAGGATGATAACTGCTTTGGGATACCTTTCACTAACAAAGTGGACATATGAGTCAATGATGTTCTGAAATGGGCTTTCGTGTTTCCAAGGTGCCTGCAGTCGCTGCAATAGGGAACCTCCATCAAGCACAAACTGTATATTATTGGATGGTGGTCGACTTGCGGCAGTATCTTGAACAAGCTCCCAAATTTCATCAGCTAGTGATGCTTTGTTTGGTTGCAGAAGGATGTCTTGGGAATCAAACAGTGAAGATGGGAAGCTGCAATGTTCGTATTGGAAGACATTATTCTTTTCTTCATAACTCAGATTGGCTGCTGCCACTAAATGCTGAAAGAGGAGATGTGGGCCGACCAATATGGGTATCCCATCAACTTTCACTGACTGTTTTGACCCAAGTATCATGACTTGGTCTTTTTTACTCAGGGTGGGTTCTGATTCAGTTTGACTTTACAATGTCAACTTCCTTTGTTTTTCCTTTTGCATCACCAACAACACCAATAACAATGTTTCTGATGGTGGGGTTTCTTCCATGGGGGTATGAAAGGATAGCCACCTGTCCTTGGTGTCCTTTGACATTATTGTGGGTCACATTTCTATGTGTTGGTTGCTTATATGTCAATGTGTTCCTGTGACTTCTTGCAACATATTGTTCATTTCAACACATACTGGCATGGACAGGAGCAAACTGACACACTGTGACTCAGTCGTTCCTCTTCCACATGTTAATCCTCCTGTTGATTTCACACTCCGTATCAGAGTCTGCTCAATATTCAAGTCAGATGAAAGGCCAGCCCAGTATCTGTTGCTATGGCAAACAACGTGGTGTCCATCCTTGAAGCTTTTGTAAACATCAGAATGAGTTTTCTCAAGTTGGTTTATCAGTTGGATGAACAGACTGTGGGTAAAGATTGTGTCCAGCAGTAGCTAAGTATGAAAGCATCTCTTGTACAGCAGCCAAATGCAAAAGCCAGTTTCTTGTTCTCTCTGCTCTCACAAAACGTTTCACTATCTCCACCATTCGCGTGTACTGATGCCACAGTTTACCGATTTTACCAGTTAACGCCAGTTTTCTGTTATGCAAGCTTTCTTTTAATTTTGGCAAGGCAATCGTTGTTCTTGAGAGATGTTAGTGACAGTTTACCCTGCAATACTTCGTCGTGTAAAGCAGAGGCTGATTCTTTATATTCCCTGGCCTCCACAAGATTCTTCACCACACATTGGATATCACATGGGAGTTCTGGTTTTGAAACAGGTTCGAGTTCAAGTCTGGCACCAAGTCCGAGCTGATCAAGGTCATTGCTTAGAAGAAAACGAGAGAGAGATTAACCAGTGACTACAAACCTTACATCTCAACTATATAAATGTTAAAAACTAAATTTCAATAGACGATGGTTAAATCAATATTATGATAAAATAATTGGATGGAAATGAGTATAACTTGTAGATATTACTTATCAGTGTTCACTTTATCAGTATGAAAGTAAATTATTTCTTTTGCAATTACTTTTAGGTGAAACTGTCTGGGCTTCAGGCTATATACCCTATCCATAAAACACATCTACCATGTACATTGAGCTCATGCTTTCTTGACAGGAATGTTATAAATTTAGTTCCTACAATGTGATATGGCCACTCTCATGGATCCTGAACAACATTTTGTCTTGTCCTGCCCAAAACCTATTTGTAGCAGCAGTCACAGGAAGGATATTCATGTGGCTCAGCTTGAGCTCTAAGGCAACATTTACTGGTCACTCAGGGAGCAGAAATCAGCTTAAAGCACCAGTGTACCCGTGTTCTTTACCTGCCTTGTTCACTATGACATATCTATAGGTTCTTAGTGTTATAGCCCACCTCTGAATCCCTTACAAGGCCATTTGTGGCACAGCTTTCATTTCACTGAAGAGAGAAATCAAGGGCTTGTGATCAGTACAAATAGTGAATCTCCTTTCATAGTTGTAGTTTTGAAGTATCTGCACTTCGAAAACCACAGCCAGCCCTTCTTTATCTAGCTGAAAATAATTTTGCTTGGCAACTGTGAAGATGCTTCACACGAATCCAGTAGATATGTTTAATCCACTTGTGGGAAAGCACTGCACCAACTCAATAAGGTGGGGAATCACTATAACACACTAACACATCTGATGATTACAGCAACCGCTTTGAAACTTCAAATGTCTTCCCTTTCTTTGACTACCAAAGCCACTTCACATCCTTCTGTAATAGCTTATGCAATGGTGCTAAGAGCATTGACAAGTTTGGAAAAAACTTGTTGAAGTAATTTAACAGTCCTAAGTAGGCATTTAACTTTAACATGCTAGTGCGTGGAGGTGCATCTTGAAATGCTTTTACTTTCTCTTTTACAGGGTGTAAAACTGTTGCATCTATTTTATGTCCCAAGAACACTTCTTGTTTTTCCTAGAAAAGTGCACTTAATGTTTAATGAAAATTCGTGCTTTTTTCAATTCTCTTAAGTACTTCCTTTAAATTGTGAAGATGTTCCCCTTCATTCAGTCTGGTCACTAGAATTTCATCCAAATACACAGCAACATGTGAGACACCTTGTAGCAAACTTTGCATCATCCAATGAAGGATTGCTAGTACTGATGAGGTGCCAAAAGACAATCAATTGTATCTGAACAAACCCTTGTGGGCATTCACAGTAATATACTTTTTGGAATCTTCATCCAGTGTAAGTTGTTGTTAGGCATGGCTCATGTACAATTTAGTAAGCCATTCTTCTCCTGATAGGACTGCAAACAATTCTTCAACACTAGGGATTAGATACTGTTCCAAACATGACACTGTTAAATGTTAATTTATAATAACCACATATTGCTACTGAGCCACCCAACTTTGATACAGGAACAATGGGTGCAATCCAGTTTGAAAACTTCACTGGTTCTTTCGGGAAAGGTCGAGCTAAGCCTTCACGTTTGGTTTCATGGCATATGTTATTGATCTTGATTTGAATTATTCTCAACATATATTTTGTCTACAGTTCCCTACAGAATGTCTAATTCGTCTTTAATTAAACTGTTTCATGCATTCCTAGCGCATCTTGCAGTGTCTTACTTGGTGGGTTACTACTGTCAGCTAATTGATTGATCTCCAATCCAATGCTAATTTAGTTATCTAGTCTCTGCCTATTAGAATGGGGCTTGCTCCTATCACTACTACGAAAGGTAGTAATTGTTACTTGAGGCCTCCAAGTATCTCTACTCTTTCTCTGGTTTAGGTTTTCAGATTAATTGCACATGTCTCAAGCTCAGGAACTCCCGCATTATTCCACAATTCTGAATACTCTGCTTGATTCATGATGGTTTCACTGCAACCTGTGTCAATCTCGAATCTCACATTTTTTTCCTTAGCATAAAGCATAAGTATGATAAGTACTACTTTTGAAATGCCTGTTTCCTTCACAATATACATAGTGTATGATTTCTCTTTCTCACCTTACTTCTTCTTCTTTAAGATGGTGAGCACTGTAAGAGTTTGTGGGCTTGTGAAAGTTAGACTGAGCTGTCTTCCTCTCCCTGGAGTTTGCCTTTGTCAAACGTTTGCTTTACTTCTGCAGGCCTTTTCTGTGACCTTTTATCCCACAATTATAGCTTTTGTGTCTATAAACATGCAGCCCTGTGTAAAATGTGTACCTTCACATTTGTAGCACTATCTCATCACGTTTTTGTGTTTGTTGTTTCTGTTGCTGAAAATCTTATTTACAGGTTTACATTCCTGTGTAACTTTTGGGCACTAGAACTGACATATATATATATATTTACGCAGCATATCAAAATATTTTATATTTCTGTTAGTGGATTTAATTGTTTGAGCGATCTTCAAAGCTTTCATGAATGCTAAATCTTTCTCTGTCAACAGTTATACTTAGATTCTGTAATAATATATGCTTAACTCTCAACATTTACGTTAGTATTTCTCCATAATTACAGTCCTGTACTTCTTCTCAACTCTCAACAATATTCACAACATATTTTCGTTTCGATGTGTTAAATTTGAATCACTTCACGATTTCACTTTTTCAACGATTTCAACAAGTTTGCCAGCTCTTTGAAAGTTTCGTCCCCAAGTTCAGGGCTATGTAGATTTCTTATAATAATATCATTAGCTGTAAACATTGATGACAAATTCACAATATTCTCCTCAGGTTTGTGTTTGGGCATTAAAAGAAGCAACTGTTCCTACTTTGGTTATCAGTTTCTTTTGTTTTTATGACTCCTGTCAGTACTAGTATTTTCAGCTTCGATTTACAACTTTTTTCTTCTAACTGGCTACTTCAACTTGCTTTGTGTAAAACATAAAGCTTGTCAGTTTAAGTTACTTTTAATCATAGTCACCATATGTCATATCCTCCTGATATTTATTTTAATTTGTCTTTCGTGGATTTTAACCCAGAGTTGTGTAAAGAAAAATGGCGTTTGTTTAATATCATGACTGATGAATTCAAATAGTTATTTTTTTGTAAGAATGAACTTTTATTTCAAATATATAATTGATTATGGGGCAGCCATTATCTTGGTTCTCCTGTTTTCAGCTGGACTAGATAATGAAAGTGTTTATCTCTCATTATTCCTCCTAACTGTCGAGTTCTAGTATTTAACAAAAATAATATATTTACACAACTTTTGGTTTGAAATCCACAACTGACAAATTAGGAGAAATGTGAAAAAATATCAGCAGCATAAGGGATTTTTATCATAAAAAATTAGGTCTATTGAATTATATAAATGTAACCTAATTCTGATCAATGGAAGCAAAGGTAACGATAGGTATAATTTTAATATAATAACGTTAAAAACTAAAACTATAATTTCATTCAAAATTTGCACAGCAGCAATCCCTATACAGTACAGACTACTGAACAAATTTACATGTGTAATGAGATGATTTGATTTTAAATACCATTAGTAGTGAATCTTCCTTTATTTCGTATTGTTATAATGGTTTTAGGATTGGGTGAGTTCTTTTTTAATTATTCGGCAAACCTAATGCAAAGTCCAGCTTACTTAACAAAAGATAAAGCATTTTCTTTTTTTCCACTGAAAGTTTTACAACTTACATTGTTTCATGAACTAATGATAACCAAGTGGTAGGCTTAATTGACAAATTAAACTTAACAATAACTTAAATGTCCTCTCATGTCTATGGTAGAGACCTAATAAAAATGTGCGTTACTTGCTACCCCACTAATCAATCGATAACGCTGTTACAGATGCACTAACTAACCTAATGACTTACTGACCTCTGGTAAGCCTTCTAACTCACTAACTGGCTCATGTATGTTTTTATACATCACAATATTTTTTCCCCAATTTTAACGGAAATTCGAGGAGTCACATCAAAACTAAACGCTCAGAAAACTTCTATAGAATAGGTCATAGGTATTCACTGAGTCATACCAAAACTTCTTCTAACAAACAATGCAAACATCTAAAGTAAAATATCATACACATAACCTAGAATACTGCCTTTCTATTGATTGTGCAGTCCCTTGGAATTTTGATACAGAAATAAAACAATAGTATATTAAACTAGTTAAACTTGCATAATTGTAATAAAGTCATTAATTATAATTAACAATCACTAATTCATTAATTAAAAGCGTTAAAAATATACTACAATCACAATTCTGATTAACAAAACAAAGTCTTCTTCATCATCTTATTTACTATCTCTAAACTGTCCAGTCACCAAATCTTTTTAGTGGTTTTCTTTTCTGTAGCTTATGGTAGGATGACCTCGTTCATTATTGACACTGGGGAGTTCTCCCCAGGAAGATTTACAAGAGAATCCACTGATGTATCTTTCATTGGCGATACTCTGTAAGCGGTACTGACAAGAACCTTGGGCTTTTTAGCAGGTTGATATATCCCTGGCAAAGTCTATTTTCACCATTTGGTTGTTCTCTTGCTGACATACTTTCAAAAACAATCTTGTTGGTCGTCACAGACCTTGAAACAAATTCACTGACAAGATTACTTGCTAGAGTTTTTGCTTCCTGGTTGGAAACAAATTATGCTTTTGACCATTTTATAAAATGCTTCATCAACATCAACTTGTTACTCTGTGGTAGAGGACCAAGTCCATTAGCAGCACATCTCTCGAGTGGTGCTTCATCATAATACTGCTGTAGCTGGCCATGCTGTTTTTTTTTTTCATGGATCTTTTCACCTATAGCATAGTTCACATAATTTACCCCATTTCTCTACAAATTTATTAAGCAAGTGCCAGAATAGTTACAGAGAAGGTACCATATGAGTGGACAAACATGTATGAGTTGTTCTTCTGTATAAGTTGTTTTGAGCATTTGTTTGTCAAAACACACATATACACCTGTTTTGTGTAAAAGGGTCTGCTTTTGATATAATCTTTTTCGAAACAGATCGACTGTCCAAAAATAGTGTGAAGCAAATGAACATTTCCAGAGCAGTAGGATAACCCCAGTGTACTGTATCCAGAATCCTAAAACGTCATCGGACTACAGGAAACGTTGTACCAAAAAACTACTACCTGAAATGACCGTGTTTGGATCAGGTTAACACATCAAGGTCCAATGAAGCCTTGCAACACCTTTTAACAGCAGTGGCATGAACACATTAATTCCAGGGTATCCAGAAGAACAGTGAATAGGACACTGACCAAACAAGGTGATTTTGGAAGAAGAGCTATCTGCAAACCGATATTAACCAGAATTCACCGCCATCACCGTGTTACTTGGGAAAGACAGCATGCCAGTTTACAGTTAGGACACTGGTGAGATGTCAGATGAGTTCTGTTTCTGTCTTGTTAAGGCTGATTGTAGGATTCGTGTTCGTCATTTGCCTAGAGAACAGACGAGGGAAGACTGTCTTTTCTACAGGGAACACACAGGAGGTGGTGCAGCACATATTTGAGCAGCTGTTCATCATGGTGGAGAAACTGCTCTTCATATCATACAGGGAAACTTCAATGGCGCCTCCTACAGGCAACATATGGAGACGATATTTCTGCTGTATGCCAGGAAGATGTTTGGCAATAAATTTGTGTTCCTGTATGACAATGCCACTGCCCACATTGCATGTATTGGCCAGGATTGTCTCGACCAGGTGGATGTTATAAGATTGCCATGACCAGCAAAATCTCTAGATTGTAATCCCATTGAGAACTGTGCAGAAGTTACATATAAAATTGCTAATCACAACCCTTAACCAGCTATTATAGTTGAGTTACAGCGCCTTCTAGGGACAAGTTGGGATGAAATCACGGTGGATTACATCATGAACCTCATCTTTCAAAATATGCAAACATTTTGGCCAAGACTGTAATATGAGTGGATCTTCAAGAATTGAGTATACTAATACAGGAGTAGTAGTTAATTCTTTCTTCAATTTGTTGAATGCTTGGTCACAATAGCCAGCCCAACATTACTTATTTGGATTTTCATGTAATTTGAATAGAAGTATATCAGAGAATGAGTTTACTAAACAATGATAGTAAGAGCACAGTCCAAGAAATTCTCTTATCTCTAGCACGTTTTGTGGTGTTGGCCAATTTTGAACAGATTCAGTTTTAGTTGGGTTTGTAGACACTCCATCTTCTTTAGTGGAAACTCATCTATTGTTGGAACAATTCAAACTACTTGGGATTCAACTTAATGTTATCATTCCTCAATTGATGCAGTTCTTTCTTTAGCCCATAACCAACATAATTTAAGGTCTTTCCATATATGATTACACCATCCAAGTATATGCATACTATATTCTAGGGTAGTACAAAGAGAACAAATTCTTTTTTTTTCATATTTCACTGGTGACCTTTGTACTTCTTTGATTTTGTTGCTTTAATCTCTGTACTTCTTAAACAGCTTCCTTGATGTTGTCATTCATCAATTGGTGAGTTGTAACTTTCAGAACCTCCAATGCTAATATATGTGGTTTGATACTCCACGTTAAGAAGAACACATATGACACATTGTGAATCTTTGCACTAAGAAAACCTTTTAATCTTGTACTAATCGAATTTATTTTTGTTCTTAATTCTTTCAACTTCTCTCTTCTTCTTCCTGTTCTTCTTTTAAATTTTTTATAAATTTCTTCTTAACACTTTTTATTTTTATGTCTTGTTCTTTTGATTTTCTGTCTTTTTCTTGTTTTTTATTTCTTTTTTGGTTCTTCTAATTTTCTGTTTCATTCTTCTTCCAACTTTTTTGTCAACTCCAGCAAGATTTTGATCTCACTTTGAGTAAGCATTGTCATCTTGAAGTATAGTATAGATTCTATTTATTTCTTACCAAAATAATCCCACTTCTTACACAGTTGTAATGGTTTGTATCATAATAGTGTTTCGTTTTGAATATTTGGTAAAAATAATGCAAAGTCTAGTTTACTTAAAGAAAAGTAAAACATTTTATTTCTTCAATTCCAAGTTTTACAACTTATGTGGTTTCAAGAACTAATGATAACCAAGTAGTAGGCTTAACTCACAATAAAGCTTAACAGTCACTTCTTTGTTAAATTTCCTCTCATATCTATTGTAATAAGAGTGTCCAATACTTACTAATTCAGTAAGGAATTTAAAAAGCAGTAACAGACTCACTAACTAACCCACTGGTTAACTTTACGACTCTCTTTAATTTTCATATATATCGGAATGTTTGTTTTTCCCAAATCTTACGAAAATTCGAGACATCCTGTCAAATTTGAACAATCGGAAATATCTCATTGCAAAAATTTCTCTAGCAACAAATACGAAATATCTAAATAAAATTATTAAAAGCATAGCTCACAACAGTATAAACCTTAGAAGAAAAAAGTTAAATACTCTGGCTTGCAGCCTTTCCTTTAAAAAATGTATGTTTTGCCAGTGTGAACAAAATAATTTTGTGTTTGCAGATACTTTCATAATTTTTATGTTCTTATTTATGTTTTTCTTACATAAACTGATATTACTTGGAGTTTGTGGATGTCTGATGGTTCCAACTGTAGATTAGTTCTAATCAACATAATTGTTTGGTCGTTAGCATAAAATAATAAAATGAGCATTCCTTATCATGTTCCATTGCATTATTTTTATAGTTTGAACATTATGAAATAAAAGTATTTTGATTTTATTAAATCTAGCAATGTCTATACATACCAAATTGGTTGTGCCGGATGGTCTTACTGATATCATGATGTCGTTTACTAGAGAGGTCTTACGATACCAACCAGAGGATTTACTTAAATTTGCTGCTAACTACTTTGAAAATGAACTAAATACTCGTAAATTTCAAGGTTAGTATTAATGTCTAAGAGCAGTCACACACACAAAAAATTGTGCAAACTGCAAAGAGTAATTGGTACAAACTACCTATCTGATTACCATTTTTACCTGGAAGTAAAAAAAAAAAGATGATTAGAACAATTGCTTAAATTATAGATTCATGTATATATCCACTGGCTGGCCACTTTATTATAAACTATTACTAAGAATGGGTAGGCTCACCTTTTGCCACGATACAACATAGCATGGAATCACAAGGTGGTGGAAGGTGTCCTAAAGGTTTTTTACCCAATAATTCATTAATGTTGTATGAAATTCATAGAGTAAGATCGACAAAGGATCGTGCTGGCGAATCTTTCTTTCAATTTTATCTCACAAGACGCTCAGCTGAAATGATATCTGTGATTATAATGGCCATGGAAGACACATGAAGTCTCTATCATATTCCTCAATCAATGAATTCACAATTTCGGCATGGTGGATGGAAGCACTGTTGTCTTAGAAGTGGCTATCCCTATCAGGGTACACATAACTGCATCACTGGGTGCACTTGATCAGAAATTATGCTTAGGTAAGCTGTGACATTCAGTTTTCCTTCAAGCGGGACCAAAAAGCCCGGAGTATGCCAGAAAACACGCTCCAAACCACGAATCCACCATCAGAGACCTGGACAGCTGGGACCACACAAGAAAGGTTGAGTTATTTTTGTGGCTTTTTACAAACCTGTCTTCTTCCCACCTGTGAAAAAAAGGTAAAGCATGATTCCTTGGACTGTGTTATCTTTTTTTCCAGTTCTTATCAGTCCAGTGCTTAATGCAATGTTTCTTACTGCCATAGTCCATTTATTGCAACCTTCTTTGCGAGGTACAGCTAGAGATGGGTGTGGATTGCCCTGCCCTGAACGTCTGTAAGTTGGTCTATTGTTCGATGATGGTTGAATTTTGCGATCCTGTCTAATCACCTTCTCTTTCTGTCACTATGTATTCGTAGCCAGTTCCCGTTGCAGCAGATGTTTATTAATTTTTTTGCCATTGCTGATAAACTCCAATGAATAATATCTTGGAGCAGTCTACCAATGAAACTGTCTTAACCACTATAGCACCTGCTAGACGTGCACCCACTATCATATCTTCTTTTAACCCTTCGTGGTAGTTTCAGGTAAAACTGAGTTAACCTTAAAGCGATAGGCTAGGTCTATAGAATAACAGGAGAATAAAAGAGATATTTATTATGAAGCAATTGTGAGTTTTCAGACTTTGACAAAGAATATACAATGAAACAATCTGTATTTAAACTTACAAATACAATCAAAATATTGTATATGTAAGAGGAATGATAGTACCCTTATAGATATCTGCGGAAATGTTATTAAGAATTTATAAAAATGTTTAATAAGAATTAGTTAGTTATAGTTACAACTGAGTGCTTGATCTTGAGAGCAAATTATATACCAAATTCTATAACATTTTATTCCCAGAACGTATGCATGATCTGGATCAAATCATATATTTATATTCACATATTGCTTAATAGCCGAGTTCTTTGTCATTGATACATTTGTGTTATTCATCACTAATTTGTTTGTTTGTTGAATTTTGCAAAAAGCTGTTCAAGCTGTGGTAGCCATCTATAGTGTTGAGGTAATAAACTAGAGGGAAGGAAACTAGTCAACATCCCACTGTCAACTTTTTGGCTACTCTTTAATGATGGATAGTAGGATTGATCATTATATTATAACATCATCGCAGCTGTGAGGACGAGCATGTTTGGTGACGGACGTCAATCCCATGACCTGCAGATAGCAAGTTGAGTGCCCCAACCACCGGGCTATGCTAGGCATCATGAGAGAGAGCTTACTAAGATATCATAGTGTTTTATAACACTGTATTATCAAAATGCATGTGTCACCTATGTTGCTGTTGGTCAATCCCACTGAAATATAAGGGAGGTCATAGCTTCAAAACACCACCTGATCTATTTTTATAGGTCACTGCCGTCAACATTCTTGCATAAATTGCAACATTAAAGCCACATCGCCATGGCCCAAACAAATGTTATCTCCACCAAACGAACAATGACAACTAATATAAAGTCAGCTTAACGATTTTCTTAGCCACTTGTTATGTGAAAACTGCACATAAACAGAATAACTGTTCATTTTAGAATAATATTATACTAAAATAAGAAGGTAAGAATGCATAGTATGTATGTATATATATCACATCTGCAGTATCTTTGCCTTTCTCCGTATCTGTCAGATCGACTACAAATGTGCTTATACTAGTCATTTATAGTGTTACAGGGATCATCTTATACTTCACGTGATCAACCTAATTTGTAGCTCAGATCAGGCTCAAGTCTAGAAAGTTATAGATGTTCTAATAGAATAATGGCCAGCCAGTGTAGTATTTTTAAAACTAAATGTAAAATGTAAAAGACAACATGTGCTTAAAGTGTTGTTCTATTTCTGACATCCAGAGGCCGTATGAATTATACAAAAATCGAACATATATTTACCTAAAGTCAATCACACACATACACACACAAAGGTACTGTTATATTCAAATAACAGATCTACAGCGAATGCCCTGATATACTCTTGCCAGCCGTTTCAATGATCTATGGTAGAACCACCTTCTTCTGCAATAATGGTCTGGGCACAGTGCGACATAAACTTTACAAGATGCTTATTGGTTTCTTTTTTTATAGTAACCCAGGTGTGCAAAAGTATGAACAGGAATTGGTTAACAGCTTTCAAAAGAGGAAAACAGTGACAAGTATTTTTATGTCATTTTAAAGATGTTGAATTGGACTTGGTTCGATAATTATAAAAATTGTCAGTGTAATATTCTAAAAAACTATTGAGGACAATACAAGAGTTGTGGATTGTTACAAAAAGATCTTGAGACAGCACTTGTTCTTTTTTGTTGAAATTATCATTATGGGGTTGTTCACCCCTTCTAAAAGGATCGAAGAACCCTCTCATGTTAAGAGAACATTCTCCACACCATTATAGTATCTCGAAATGTTGAAAAACACAGGTCTAAAATAGTATGCTAGAACTTTTATTCTAGTATAATTTGTCTGCTGTGCTGCAAATATTACCTATAATGAGAGCTACAATGTCTACCTTAACAGGTAAAGTTTTCTTACTCACCACCCCAACCAGTAGGACTTTTTCATTCTCTATTCGTTTCTCTCTTTCTTATTTATTTTTCACTTATTTTCTTTTGAGAGCAATCACCTTCCCTCAACTGTCTGCACGTTGTGATGGGTGATATAAACGTGGGACGTCGTGGATTTGAATCTTGAGCACCCACATCTTGCTCTCTTATCTTATTTTATTTTTTCTTACTCTACTCTTTTATTATTATATTTTCTTTACATGTAAGGCTTTGTGAACAAAGGTTAAGACTGATAGACGGTGTATCCCCCACCGCTAAGTGTGCTATATTTTCGCATTCACCTCCAAAAGCCAGGGCGCATCTTATACCCCACATTACAGTCTGTGCAGCGTTTTGGTTAAGGTTTGTTTCGTATTATAAGTATGTGTATATTTGTCCTCTTTTTTATTTATAGCCTAAAATTTTATCGTAACCTATAATTTGTTTACATTTTATAGGTGCGATATGTATTTTATTATAGTAATTCCTGAGTGTGATGCATAATGGGGAAAACTTTTTTTTTTTTAGAACAACACTCCAGTGGCTCAGCAGTAAGTCTGAAGACTCATAACGCTAAAAACTGTGTTTTAACACTCGTGGTGGGTACAGTATAAATAGCCTATTGTGTGGCTTTGTCCTTAACTACAAATAAAAAATATTGTTTGGAACAGTAGAGCCTATCTCTTGGTAGCAATCCAAAAGAGGTTTGTAAGTTATGAGTAATGAGAATGCACAGATGAATAAAGAAGAACAAAATATTTTTTAGTTAATGACAAAGAAAAATCGGTTGCATTTACATTATCTCATCAAGTAAAATCTATAACTGCATTTATTGACATCAGCAGAGTTACTGTATGTAGTACAAAATATTTGTGATCGTTTACAGCTTCTAATGAGTAAGTCTGTCATCATCTACATCTAGTACAACTGTTTCCTCAAATATATACCAAACTTTGCTGACAGTTTGGTTTAATTTATAAGTTTGTCATTAAACAAATTGTGTGATATTATGCGTGAATGTGGCTGAAGTAATATGACATTAAGTAATAAAGATTTAGTTGAATTTATAAGTATTTCATTAAACAAATTGCATGATATTATGAGTGAATATGGCTGAAGTAATATGACATTAAGTAATAATTAAGATTTAATTGAATTTCTGAGTATTTCATTAAACAGATTGTAAGATATTATGAGTGAATATGATGGAATTAACTCAAGAATGTATATAAATGAAACTAAATAAATCTGAAATTATATAATTTTGTAAGAAATTCAAATTTTCCCTCTTCACTTATTATCAAGTCTTCAAACATGCTCGCCCTTTCAGCCGTGGGGACGTTATAATGTGACGGTCAATCCCACTATTTGTTGGTAAAAGAGTAGCCGAAGAGTTGGCGGTGGGTGATGATGACTAGCTGCCTTTCATCTAGTCTTTCACTGCTAAACTAGGGCCGGCTAGCGCAGATAGACCTCGATGCAAATGATTCAACATTACATGTTTCTGTCCATAAGTCTTTATAAATGACGTAATATTGAGATCTAAATATTAATAGTTTACATGTTGTGGAGTTAGAATATTTTTCGCATAAAATCATAACATTTAAAACAAAATCTAGATTTGGAATTTTGATTTTTAAAAAAGTTACCCGTTTGATTATCTCATTTTCTATCAAGAGTACATATTTAATAATATACAAATTAAACAAGCCCAAAAAGTATACGCGACTATCAAAACGATTTAAGTTTTAGTAGATCCAATGCAGACTCCTATTATAGAATAAATAAGCCTATTTGCTATAGGAGGCATAAGAAATTAAAAGTGGTTAAAAGTTAATGAATTTTGCTACCACGAAACTTGGATTTCTCTTACACCAATAACCGATTTCTGATTTTAATTACTTCGTAAAGGGCCAAACCTCGGGCTCCTAATTTATTTCATGCTAAAAATTAATTTATGTTGTTATCTTGACTTTAGGCAATATCTGTGTCTTAGTTTTTGAAAAGGGGATTATTTACAACAGGTAAAATTTCATAGTTACTAATAAACACATAAATAAATTGAACTTAGGTTTTCAATATTAAACGCTCATGGTAATCGAATCGGGCTCCGTGTAAGGCTAAAAAGTTCAGCATTGATTAACGTTCTTTCAAGCTAAAAGAAGAATATAAATATTAATGATTTTTGCATCAGACATCTCAATGAAATTAATTCAGAATATACACTGGATACACATGTATATAGTTTTTAATTTGGAAAAC
Organism: Limulus polyphemus; assembly: GCF_000517525.1. Taxonomy (NCBI): domain Eukaryota; kingdom Metazoa; phylum Arthropoda; class Merostomata; order Xiphosura; family Limulidae; genus Limulus; species Limulus polyphemus. The sequence continues at coordinate 1,716,822 of NW_013665625.1, forward strand.
TTCTCTTAACCTAAAATCATGTATGTATTAAAATATACACCAGAGAGAGATGTTATTGTATATGTGTTGCTCTTTAATCTATTCGAACACTTATATTCAGTACATTATTGTTGCTAAAAATACAATTTCATATGGTTTAACAAAGATACATATTTATCCTACTTTTATGACATAATTTTATAAAGATCGATTTTAAAAGTCTTCAACAACTTTATGCTTTAAAACTTTGTTTTTGAAGATTCAATTAAGGCAACTTGTGCAATGAATTTTAAAATTTATAGTAGGATCAACGTTTAAAATGCACAATTAAAACTTTTATTTGGCCGACGGCATTTCAAACGTTTGTTCTATTTATAATTTTAAAATGTAATTTTTATCAAGTAAAACTGATTTTCCTTGCGCATTGAAATCATAAAGCACCCCAAAAATGCAGAACAAGGTTGGTCCATCCTTAACTTTAGATTTTTGTGGGGTTTTTTTCACAGTTTTTATCTGTTATTTTGTATGCTATAGAAATGACTGTTGTTTTGTATTTGAGCTTCAAAGTTGCAATGCCTCATCTATATAAATAAATTATAAACCAACTGACTTATAATGGAAAATGTTTGTTATGAAATTAACTCTTATTAACAATATGTGAGAAAGTCTAACAAATTTAGATTGTCATTAGACATTAATCTACTATATGTGGCAAAGTGTGTGTGTGCGGGAAACAAAATACACAGTCGTATATCTATCATTTCACATCTGTTCCTTATAGGTTTACAAATTTCTTGATTAATCAGCACCAAACTTGACACTTGATATAATCTACATGAGAAAGGTCATGAAGGGTATGGAAGTTGGACCCCGGGGGTTCTTCTGTATAAATAAACGTCAATGTGTGTATGCATCTGTTCCTTATGCATTTTACATTTCTTGATCAATTAGCACCAAACTTGACACAGTAATTTGTTTGTTTGTTTGTTTGTTTTGAAATTTCGCGCAAAGCTACACGAGGGCTATCTGCGCTAGCCGTCCCTAATTTAGCAGTGTAAGACTAGAGGGAAGGCAGCTACTCATCACCACCCACCGCCAACTCTTGGGCTACTCTTTTACCAACGAATAGTGGGATTGACCGTCACATTATAACGCCCCCACGGCTGAAAGGGCGAGCATGTTTGGTGGGATGCGGATTCGAACCCGCGACCCTTAGATTGTGAGTCGAGCGCCTTATCCACCTGGCCATGCCGGGCTCATTTTTTTTGGTAATGTGTGATCAAGAGGGCTATTATTTACATTTCTTCTCTCTGTGAGGACTTCTCCTAATCACTCTATCCATGATTAATTATGTGTTAAAATTATTTAAAAAACTTCGTGGAGCCTTCATTTGTGCTCTTTCCGTTCCTCTGTCTTCCTTCTACACATACATGCCTACTCTATAACTCCCCTTAACTTAATTGGCTTGCTTCAGCCAGATCTTTAGCACTGCTTGCGTGTACTCGCAGTAATCAGCTATACGATGACTTTACCAAAACGTCTGGTATCGGCAAAGTTTCATGATAATAAATCAATTCTTCATTAGATGGAACGATAATAAAGTCAGAATACACTGCAAACGACACTTGACCACAGAGCAGAAATCAGGACACCAAAAAGTAGGGAATTTTGTTTAGGAAACTTGAAATGTCATGCAAAACACATGCAAGAAGGAGGAGCGCAATGCACCCAGTTTTGCTTTGATTAAAACAGCTTTAGCCAATTTTTATTTTTCTCGCACATTGTTATTTTTATTGATTTTAATCAAATATTTAGTTAGGTAATGAAATCATTTTGATCTTGTTGCAAAAAATCACGATTAATATGGTTGATTTAATCAAAATAACTCAGGATATTTCAAGCCATTTTGATCCGAGCAACGCCGGGTACTCTGTTAGTTTGATATAATCACACATATAGATATTGTGAGTCACAAAGATGTTTATGTGACTCAAAACAGTTTCGAAATTATGATAAAACGTTTTGTTGTTGTTGTTGCTTTCTTCCATAACCAATGTTAAGCACTCTTGCTGGAACCGTTATCACTACGTAGCGTATGCCGAGTTAAAGGTTGGATTACATCAAATGGTTATGTTAACCCTTATGGAGTCATCATTTACCTTTGTGATAATACCTCTAGAATTGTTTGCTAAACAAAACTAATCATCTTCAATACTGTGTCCTCCGCGGGGATCGAATCTTGAATTGTATCGTCATAAGGCCTGAACCCATTGGGAGACTTGAAATTCTTGCATCATGCATATAGCACTTAAAGCAAACTATTTTTTTCCCATCGTCCTCTTCAGCTGAAGAATTCTAGTACTGAACTAAAGGCTCTTTAACCGGTAATTTATAGAGGACCAAAGATTATCTCACATGCTATTTGTACACAAATAGGGGAGATGGGGGGGGGCGCCCGAACCACCTTTTTTTAAGTTATATTTCATGCAAAATTTCTTCCAGATTTAATCTCATAGCACCCTTTTTTTTTGGAATTTTCTAGAGGGGAGCTTGCCCCCCCGTAACATACTCATGTTACGGGGTGTTGATTGTGCTTTGCACAATATGTGTTGGCTTTTGATCTCATAAATTAGAACCTCCCCTTCAAACATTCTGCGTACGAGCCTGTACAGGGCTATTATTATTTTTACATTGTTTCCCCATTCTTTTCTTAAGAGCATTCATTTTGACACACAACACTTTTTAAAACTAGCTTCTAGCTCTAAAGATAAGTATTTTCTAATTGTTTTATTATTTACTAGTGAAGCAGTTGCGGTTAGTTTATAAATAATTTCTTATGCTATTTTATGTTAACATTTATTTATTTGGAGAAAGTAAATCGTAATGTGTATATTAGACCACATATTAAAGTGGCTGTGTTATTTTTTTTAAGTCATCAATATCTATGAGACTACTCACCTAACTTATAAAACATATGATATACTTTACGAATCATATGCTGGTACAATAAACACATTCAAACCAGACAGACAACGTCTGGCCCAAAACTCTACATTAACACGTAATAGCTATAAACGATACACGTAAGGGGAAACGAGGGAGAAAGGAAGCGAGAGGCGGCACTACGTCCAGTGAAACTGGATTTCAATGCCAGTCTGATGGTAGTTCAACGACTCCGTGACTTTCGCTAAAAGTGAAGGTTAACCCAATCTGGCGTCTGTACAGTATCCGTACGACAGACAACTACTGCTGATGACACGAGAACGTTATCTCACCTGCAACGGACTTACAAATTCGTAGCTTAAAATACATTCGGTCAAATGTGTGTTTTGTTTTTACTGGCTAGTCTCACTCAAAATAAGTGAGGTAAATGGCGTTCATAAAATACTGTACCGCTTCTCTCTCACGATGTTCTTTGATTGCAGAAAAAAATCTGAAAGGGTTTTATTTGCTTGTACAACCGTGACAAGTGTTCTATACAGTGTTCTTCAGTGTTCTATACAGACCATTTTAGGGACTTAATCTTACTACAATAATATTTATACATACAACGGGATAATTTGTCAGGCTCGATATACATTACTGGTAAAGATCAACCTGGTTTTCTAAATCTCGAAGTTTTTAACAAGCTACTCCTTAATTGTGCAAATTTTTCAGCTGAAACTTAAAGCTGTGCAAATGTGTAAATCTGTGGCATACTCTGAATTTTTAAAGAATCAGTAGTTGAATATTAAAGTCAATGTCACTGTTGATGGCCTTTATTCGTCAGCTGTAAAATACAAAACACAAAAAACGACCAGTTTAAAAATTATCTTCCATTCCGTTATGCATAACCCTAGAGTCCGCCTGGATATGCAAGTCAATCTGATACTGACTGAAATTTCTTTCGCTCTGGTTGCCCATCGAATCTTTGGGAAAACTCAAGCATGTGGTAATCATTAACTATCCATACCACAACTTCTAATTACACTTCTAAGTGTTCTCACTTTTCCACTTCCTGTTGGTATTGGTGAAATTTCCTGCTCACTTTATTCTGCGGTAGTTAAAAAAATCTCTTATCATGAGAGATTGAAAGCAAAAGAGAAAAATTATAAACCTTTAGTTAGTTAGTTTAGGAATTTTCGCCTAAAGCTATATATATAGGACAATTTTTGACCTGATAAACCAGAAGGCAGCTAGTCAGTGGCACTTACCGCTAAGTCTTGGGCTGCTATGGTCTAACTTTTATAGTGCACCCACAGCCCCAAATTCAGAAGGTGTTTTTGTGATAGTGTGAAACCTTTTGGTATTTTTAAGTTAAAAATGGTAGCATAGGAACAGTGAGTAACTACGAACCACGTGACGATTCAAGAGAAAATGTGTCTGTGATCTGACGGTTAACATACATGACAGACACACCGACCATTGGGGCCCTAGTGACCCATCCTACCGAACACTGACAGACTTCAGCTATTTCCGGTAACAAATGCACAGAATGCATGCGACTCACACTTAGAAATTATTTCATTCAAACAATAATTAGGGAATTGTAAATAATTTGTTTATGACAAGTTTAGGGGAGGGGATACTGTTTTTGTATTGGTATTTATTGAGTTTTTTTTATATTTTTGATCCAAAGCTATACACAGGACTTACTTTGAAACGCGTATGACTGATCCTAATTTTGTAATGACAGACTACATGGAAGGCAGCTAGTCAACAGCACCCATCGCCATCTCTTAGGCTACTACTGTCTGACAAAATAGTGTGACATGACAGTCACTCTTATTGTGCACCTACGATCCCAAAGTGTCAAACGCTTTTTTTTTTTTGCAACCATGGAACTCGAATCACGAACCCTTGGGTTTACAATCTAAAAACGCTAAACATTAGATCAAACAAACAAGG